>NC_091457.1:18288900-18604581 GCF_027789765.1 Dendropsophus ebraccatus | reverse complement strand
TTCACTTATAAACGTCTTTCAAACTGTTATAGGGTGAATACTCCTCCATGGCCTCCACGCTTCATCTCAAACCATGATTCATACCAGTGTTTTCAGTGGCTGTCACGTGTCCCCCATTGAGTTAATAAAGTGGACGGGTCACTGCTCCCTTCAGCTACAGTGCCCAAACCCTTCTCCTGAGGGATGATGGGACTTACTGGTCATTGACATAGATTGAGTGGTTTTTTGCATCTTTATTGCCACAAGTCCTGATCTGAGATGGAAGTGAAGGGCATTTTAGTTTATAAAGTCAGTCATGTGCACACTTTTTCACACTTTTTTTTTATATAGGATGAAGACTCCAAAATGTTTCCTTTAACAGAACAAGATGGCACTCCAGTTCTTGCTGATTGAGGCTCGTGTAATAAGAGAGGGGGGGGTCTATAGCCTCTTTTCTTAATGTTGTCTTTATTTTTTTCAGGAACGTCATATGATAATGCACAAACGTACCCATACCGGTGAGAAACCATATGCATGTAGCCATTGTGACAAAACATTCCGTCAGAAGCAGCTTCTGGACATGCATTTCAAGAGATACCATGATCCTAGCTTCGTTCCTGCCGCATTTGTGTGTTCAAAGTGTGGAAAGACCTTTACACGAAGGGTAAGACTTCTGTTTGGTGGAATAATTATAAATATATAATAAATTTTTCTAGGTGCCACATTCCATTTAACTATTCTGTGTGGTGAGGTTGAACTTTCAAATAACCATCTGTAAATTGGTTCCCTCAGAATACAATGTCAAGGCACGCAGAGAATTGCACTGGCCCTGATGGTACAGATGGAGAAAATGGAGGAGAGGGCGAAATAATCCATAAAAAGGGAAAGCGTGGACGCAAGAGGAAGATGCGCTCAAAAAAGGAAGGGTCCACAGATAGTGGTAAGGAAATTCAGTTTTGGTAAAGGACATGCAAATTTATATATAGTTTAATTGAAACACAATTCTGGTCATAGTTTTCTGTAGTGACATGTGGGGTTGGTATCATATAGGCCTCTCGTAATGGATCTCTGCTATAGTGGCCAGCTTTGTGGAAGACCTGATCAGCTGTAGGCGAAGCGGTCGTCTACACACGAGGAGTAGATGCTTCTGCCCATTATGACTTGTATTTGGCATTTCTCACTTGGTTACTCCTCTTTAGACGCCATCTTTTAGTGTCTCAGCTCTAGGCCCCTACCCTCCTAGTGCAGCAGTTGGTGCGGGAACTAGTATCCAGACCCCTATTTCTCACGTCATGTGTTTGTAAACATGTACTTTACCACCGCTCCTTTCATTATTCTGAAAATTGTTCCTTTTTTTCCCCTGATTTTTAGAGGATAATGCAGATCCAGACTTGGATGATGATGAGGATGACGAAGATGATGATGATCTCCCAGTTGAGATTGAAGCAGATCGTGAGCATGAAATGGAACAGCCACTTACTCCATTGGCCCCTCCTGCAAAGAAACGCAGAGGAAGACCCCCAGGAAAAACTAATCAACCAAAACAAAGTATGTTAACAGAGCAAGATTCACTTCAGCCACATAGACATAATAGTGTGGAGACAACACATTTAGGTGATCACTTTAAGGGACTGTTATAAAAATGCGCTTACAGTTCACGTAACATCTTATTTTTGGGGTTTCTTACTGTTGCCTAGCTCTTGAATAGGGGTATGCTTTTCTAGAAAACTGGCTTCATTTCCGCACAGGGATGTTAGACATAAAGAAGTTATTCAGCTCACAAATAACATATGTTGCTGCCCTTGGGGTTAACATAATAAACAGCGTATTCTTACCTTTCAGCGCTCCCCCTGGGTCTACATCTTCATGTCCCCAAACTCTAACTTTCCACAGAAGTGCAGCAGAAAGTTGTTTTTTTGAAGTATTTTATTTTATTTTATTATACAAATCCCCAATATACACTTATTACAGGAAATGCTTCTGAAGTGCTTTTTTTTCCCTGCACTTACTACTGCATCAAGGCTTCACTTGCTGGATAACATGGTGATGTCACAACCAGACCCCCAGAGGTGTGCGGGCTGTGGCTGCTGGAGAGGATGTTGGCAGGGGGACACTGGAGGGACACTGAGCATCCCCCTGCCATCATCCTCTCCAGCAGTCACAGAACGCACAGCTCTGGGAGTCTGGTTGTGAAATCGCAATGTTATCCAGGAAGTGACATCACTGTTATCCAGGAAGTGACATCACCATGTTCAGGAAGTGAAGACTTGATGCAGTAGTATGTACAGAGAAAAAAGTACTTTATGCATTTCCCGTAATAAGTGTTTGTTGGGGATTTGTATAACTAGGGGGGTAATACATTGCTTTAATAAAAAAAAAAAAATTGCCAGACTTCTCCTTTAAGTATATGCTATGTTATCCTCATCGCCATCAACATATGAAAAGTTATTTTTATGTGGAAGCCCCCTTTTAAATGTGCCAATAAAAGATTGTACAGAGTTACACAAGACAGACAAAAGTCACTGTGTCTTAAGCTGTGGCCCTCTAACTGCACAACTAGAACTACAAAGCGTTCGGTAGCCAGGCATGATGGGAATTGAAGTTCTGCCACAGCTTGGTCCCCTATGAATCAACCACTGGACTAGAGAGTAGCTTTTGATTACCTTACCTATTGACTGCTCTGGGAAAGCTTTCTGTGCATGCTTTATGACCTTTGCAGAGGTCACTGTGAAGATAAGCTATGTCTATTACCTGCCGTCATTGGTGGCTCTCTTTGTTATTAGTTTTCAGATAAATAAGTATAGATTGTCATTGTAATCCTACTTGACTCTACCATGTTATCTTTACAGCCGCCACAGTCATTCAAGTGGAAGATCAAAGCACAGGAGAAATTGAAAATATCATAGTACAAGTGAAGAAAGAAACCGATATGGAAGCAGAAGACGTAGTAGATGTTCCACCAGCTGCTCCCACAGTTGAAGCTCCCAACGGAGATCTCAGTACCCCAGAGATGATCTTCAGCCTGATGGACCGGTGATGACCGAAAGATTATTGCCTTCTGATTGAACTGGCCCGGGCTGTGTTTAAATGGCCCACCTCTATTTTATGGGAAACGTTTTATTTTTTATTTTTTTTGCTTTCATTAAATTTTAAGGACTTTTACTAAACCCCTTTAAGGGGGGGTAAAAAAAAGTGATGATGCACATTGGCTGACCTGAGGATGCGATCTTCAATGTCCGAAAACATGAAATCATGGACTCCAAGAAGTTGTACGTAGTGTTGGTGGCATTTTAGAAATCTCGCCGAAGGAGAAGTGACTTCTTTCCTAGTTGCTTATTTTTTACGTATTGGCGTTGAGATCACCGAGAAGGCTCTTTTTTCCCAAATTAAATAAAAACTGGATAGCTCGTTTTAGCAAATCCTTATGATTTTTAAATGGAAATAGGCTATGTAAAAAAATAAAAAAAGATAAATGTCAGATGCAAATGGACTGGCTAACAGGTCAGCGTCAATCGTTTGCTTTAGGGAATTGAGTTCCGGTAAGGCCTACATTTTATTTTATAAAAAAAAGGTTGTGGCTCAAACATTTGTTCCCAGAAGTTGCAACGGGTTTCCGAAACACGGCTGTCCATCATTAGTACATATAAATATATATATATAGCATGCTTAAATGTTTATTTTGGATTTCTTTTCCAGGCTATGGCTTTTGTTGTGCGACACTTGATTCTGTAAATAACTTTTTTTACATTTAATCTTTTTCTATCGAAGTTTAAATAACTGCGGAGAGATGTAGTCAGATGACTTTTAACGGCTGACACGGGATGATGAAATATACATAAACGTTCTTGGATGACGAAAGTTTTTTTGCAAATCTGAAACCTGTACCCTCAAATGCTAAATGTTGTTGGTTGCGTGTGGGTTATTTTCTCCCCCACCCTCCTTTCCATACTGTTCTAGACCATAAACTTTACTAGGTATGGTATACATTATCGACACCAGTTTCTTTTTAGACTTTTTTTTTTCCTCTCTATACGTTAGTCACATAGATTCATGCATAATATATTACATCATGTTAAGAAACTTCATTCCTTACGTCTGTAAATTAATTTTCCCCCCTTATTTTTTATGTACTGCATTTCAATAGCTATCAGTTTAGTCTGAATTTTGTTTGTTCTGGATTTTTTTTTTTTTTTCCTAATTATTTTATAACCACCTGTCCTGTGATATTTTCATTATTTTAAGAGGCCAACATTGATTCATTGTTTAAAATATTGTGATGGGCAAAAAAAGTAGGATTTTTCAAATGCGAATGTACTACTGTACAGCTAATAAATAATGTAGGATTATGTTGCATCATGGATTCTTTATAACTACATGTGTTCTGCAAATTTGAGAGTATACTTTTGGCAAGTTAGAAAACCTTCCTTAAGTGGTTTACTGGGATTGTTAAAAAAAAAAACCTTTCTTGCAAAAAAGGCACCACCCCTGTACTCCAGGTTGTGTGTGGTATTACAATTCCGCTCTATTCACTTGAAATGAACAGAGATTCAAAAGCTACACCCAAGCTGAGGGCAGGGGTGGTGCAGTTTCCAGATCCTGATGCAGGGCAACACCTTTAAACGGAGTTAGAAAAATATGAAGCTGGGTTCCGTTAAGGAAGCAGTTAAAAAAAAAAAAAAATATATATATATATATATATATATATATATATATATATATATATTTTATATAAATATATATTTATTGTATTAAACAGAGCTGCTAGACACTGATCAGCTGCCGTGAGTGTAAGTGACAGAGCCTACAGGGGGGCCAATAATTTTTGTTAAAAAGTTAAAGCTGAATTACAATATCACACGAATTAGCGACCGGGGTGGTGCTGTGTTTGCAATAAAGTGGATAATGCTTTTAAAAGTAATCTGTGATCAGCGACCTTTTGAAAAGTGCACCTTTGTTGCCCATGGTATTGTTTAGTCATGTAGCTTTCCCATAGTGCAAGGGTAGGGAACATTGGCTCTCAAACTGTTGCAAAACTACAACTCCCATCATGCCTGGACAGCCAAAGCTTTAGCTAGCTGGAGAGCCAAGGTTCCCTACCTCTGACATAGTGCTTCACTTTAAGAGGGGTTGTCCATGGAGCAGAAGACTGCTAAAAACGTGGCACTGAAAATGCCCACCCCCTTCCTGAGACATACGGAAGCTGGTCCAACTTGCAGTAGGTGTAGATAGGTGTAGTTTCATCTGCTTCTCATTGCAACTTAGACCCCACCCAGGTTTACTTCCAAAACTCGAAGTGAGCACCGGGGACTCTAAAGCGTCAGTGGTTTTCTGCCCCCTTGTCCACCCCTTTAATTACTATAATAGTATACTTCGCCCAGTTTCCCAGGACTGGATCCAGATTTTCCCAGCACCCGGGGAAGGCAGCCGGCTGAGGAGCAGATTGCAAACTTTGTTACTGTAAATTCTCTCATATCTCTAGTTGTGGTGATTGAGAATATTCTAGATGTCCAAAGGCTTAAAACCACCAGGTACTTAGTCTTGATATCAGCTGAGATGAAGACAACGTTATGTCTAAAAGCTGGTACAATGTGGTGGTGCTGCCGCATGTTTTCTCATTGCAGCCTCTATAGCACTGGTTATTATGGGTATTGCCCACAGTTGGGGATTTTCAGGCACTAGTGGATAGTTAGGGTACTTTTACACATTTTTGAAGCCAAAGCCAGGTATGGATTTGAAAGGAGTAGAAATCTCAGTCTTTATGATCTGTTCTGTTTAGTCTGTTCCTGGCTTTGGCTTTAACCCCTTAAGGACAGAGCCTGAAATGGCCAAGGACAGAGACAAATTTTATGAATGACCTGTGTCACTTTATTCATTAACTTCGGGATGCTTTAACCTATTTGGCTGATTCTGAGATTGTTTTCTCGTGACATATTGTACTTTACATTTCTGGTAAATTGGAGTCGATACTTATAACAAATCTTTATGAAAAACACCAAAATAACGTGAAAAATTGTGAAAAAATGCATTTTTCCAACTTTGAAACTTTTCTGCTTATACAGAAAATGGTTATACCACATAAATTATATATCATGTAGCATTAGCAACATGTCTACTTTATGTTGGCGGCATTTATGAAACTAGTGAGTGAGCAGGAGGCCGTGCAGCCTTGATTATTCATGAAGTGGAGGGAGGAGAAAGGAGTGGTGAGGAGTGCCAGAGTGCAGCACAAACAACTCCTCTTTGATTCTTCAGTACAGTAGGAGACGTGAGATTGTGCATAATCCACTGCACGGACAAATTACCAAAAGCTACCATGCTTTCTAGGGGACTGCCAGCACCTTAGGTAGGGACGGGGAGCTGACAGATTCCCTTTTAAGTCCTTGCGTATAAAAATCATAATTCACAGTAAGAAAGTAACACGACTAGATGACCTACATACAGCCAGTGAGGTCTAGTCTACCATCATCGGTGTGATAGAACTGAATGCGATTTCCTTGCTGTGTGATGGTGAGAGGTGCACTGAGGGGGTGGAGTAAGTGTGCCGCACATCGGCTTCCTGTACTCACTAATTCCACTGCTCACTCAGCACTTCATAGGTGTGAGCATCGCATGGAGAGCAGCATGCAGGCCGTCAGCTATGAGTTACAGGGTGAGTATGGTGTTTTAACAATTATTATTACACGTACAAGAGGTAGACTAGTCGGTGGGGTAGTTTAGGATTTGTAGGATGGACGATATTACATTCAGGATGTGACGGTCTACATTATAAAATCCATGCGTTATTATCTACATCATTAAAGGGCTTCTCCATGGCTATAAAGTTGATGCCCTGTCCTTAGAGGTTCGTCCTCTGACATCTCATCCGATGTGATTGATGGTGTGATGAGAGGATATTATTCTCCTTCCAGATTGTGTCCCCCTTTGAGGCTCGAAGTTCTTTACATGATCATTTTGGTTGTTTTGGGACTTTGTGCATTGGTTGTTGATGGTTACATGTTGGTAGGACAACCACTTCTAGGTGGGTTCACCACTTTTTCAAGTGTTCCACTCTTGTGAATAATGCCTCTCGCTGTGGGTTTTTTGGAGTCCCAGAGCCTCAGCAATGGCTTTGTAACCCTGTGCGTTCTTTAAAGGGGTATTCTGCTCAGGTAAAATCTGTTGAATCATCCCCCTCTCCTGGAGACTAACAATTCATTCCATACACATCATTATCATCTGTCTCCTTCCCCCAGTTCTGAGCTGCTGATTTTTGCACACAACACAGAAAACTGTATGTGAGCTGTTCACTCCATCTCCACTCTGACATCCCTCCTCCCTTCCGAGATGGCTCATGTAACCAGTGTTCCTGAGCCCGACCAGAGACACTGGTTACATGAGTTTTCTGTGTCTTCAGCAGATTGCATCTACTCAGAACTGGGGGAAGGAGACAAAAGATTAACAATTCATTCCATATTTGTCTCCAGGATGGGGGATGATTCAACATGTATTTTATCTGAGTGGAATACCCCTTTTAAGAATTCAATGAGGTTATGTTCACAGTGTTTTTTGTCAGCTGTAAAACAATTGTGGATTCTTATGAAAAAAAACAACCTGGGAAAAAATCTGCCCTTAAAGGGGTTCTATAGCAAAAAATATTTTTCTTTCAAATCAACTGGTTTCAGAAAGTTATATAGTTATATATTTGTAATTTACTTGTATTTAAAAATCTCAAGTCTTCCAGTACTTATCAGCTGCTGTATGTCCTGCAGGAAGTTGTTCTTTCCAGTCTGCCACCTCTGTCCAAGGCAGTAACTGCCCAGAGCAGGAGAGGTTTTCTATGGCGATTTGCTACTGCTCTGGCCAGTTCCTGACATGGACAGAGGTGGCAGCAGAGAGCACTGTGTCAGACTGGAAAGAATGCACTACTTCCTGCAGGACGTACAGCAGCTAAGTGTTGGAAGACTTGAGATTTGAAATAGAAGTAAATTACAAATCTATATAACTTTCTGAAACCAGTTGCTTTGAAAGAAATTTTTTTTACCCCTTTAAGTATTTCAATTAAAAAAAAAATAGAAAAATGTGTATCACACATTCCAACATCCAAGATCTCTCATTTAGCTTAACAAAGCGGACCGAAAGCAACAATAGCAGTAACGGAAGAGGTGATTGGTGTGTAGTGTGCATGTGGGTGTGCTATCGGCCCGTGATCTGCCACACTATGTGGTTTCCTGTGATGTCTTACAATGTGTAGGTACACTCACTAGCTGCACACCTGGAGTCTCAGCACAGCTCACTCGCTGGATATACTTGCAAAACAACTGCCCCATAGTTCATTGCAGATATCTGCATTTTCCACACAAAAAAAAACTATTTTCCTTCCACCACAATATCCTTGGCACCAACTTGTACACTGTGACAGAGATCTTAACTACATTTTTAAAGGGATACACCGGAGGGGGGAAAAAAAAAAACTAGTGTTTTTAGACCAACCGGTGCCAGATTTGTAAATGACTGTTTAAAATAACCAGCATTCCAGTACTTATCAGCTTCTGTATATCCTGCAGGAAGTGATGTATTTTTTTCAGTCTGGCACACTGCTCTCTGCTGCCACCTCTGTGTCCAGAGCAGCAACAAATCCCCATAGAAAACATTTTCTGAGGAAGAATACCACTTCCAGCAGGACATACAGCAGCTAATAAGTACTGGAAGAAGAGATTTTTAAAAGGAAGTAAATTACAAATCTCTGTAACTTTCTGGCACCAGTTGATTATAAATATATATATATATATATATATATATTTATTGCTGGAGTACCCCTTTAAATATAGTGTAGCAACAGGCAAAATGACCAGCTCCAATCAAAGAAGGAACTGCAGGGGTGGAACAGAGAAGAAGCACAAAAGTGAAGGGGGTGAGAAGGAGAGGGAAAAAAATAAGGAAGAGGGGTCCCAGTTACTGAGCTTTATACTCATCGGTGTCTGTAAACTGGTCCCAGTAGTACCATATGTGAAAGATACAAGTAGAACGGTTATATAGTTCTGTCCAAAGCAGGAGAGGCTTCCTATGGGGATTTGCTACTGCTCTGGACAGTTCCTGACATGGACAGAGGTGGCAGCAGAGAGCACTGTGTCAGACTGGAAAGAATACACCATTTCCTGCAGGACATCCAGCAGCTGATAAGTACTGGATTACTGAACCAGTTTGTATTTTTTCCTGCCACTCTTCATATCTCATTGAGCGTCATGTGACCTGTTCCCGATCTTTTCAGCCTGTACAGTGGATTTCTTATATCCCAGAGAAGTGATGCTGATAAAACCCGTTCAGCTGAAAATGAAATCCCAGTTCAGAGACTTGGCCCTGGTATGTATGAATGCGTCGTCATCCAGAATGAATAAGAGGAATATAGAGGGCAAAAGGTTCTAAATTCCAAACATTTCAGATTGCAAACGTCTGATTGGTCGCAGTCTTTAGACTCCTCCCCTATGATCGCTAGATGTTGTGGGTGAAGCCTAGGACTGAGTGCTTCTCTCCCTGGCTCTCTGCGATTTCCTATGTCAAACATTTTATAAATTGGGGTCTGGGTGTTAGGACCCCCTCTGATATATCGATACAGCTGTGATGTCTGTCTTGAAGACTAATGGTGCGTTTACACAGAGAGATTTATCTGACAGATTTTTGAAGCCAAAGCCAGGAATGGACTATAAACAGGGAACAGGTCATGAAGGAAAGATTGAGATATCTATTCCTGGCTTTGGCTTCCAAAATCTGTCAGATAAATCTCTGTGTAAACGCACCATAAGGGTCCATTTACACAGAAAGATTATCTGCCAAAGATTTGAAGCCAAAGCCAGAAATGGATTTGAAAAGAGGAGAAATCTCAGGTTTACCTTTATGACCTGATCTCTGTTTATAGTCTGTTTCTGGCTTTGGCTTCAAATCTTTGGCAGATAATCTTTCTATGTAAATGGACCCTTAGGGCCCTATTAGGGTCCATTTACACAGAATGATTATCTCACAGATCATCTGCCAAAGATGTGAAGCCAAAGCCAGGAATGGATTTGGAAAGAGGAGAAATCTCAGTCTTTCCTTTATGACCTGGTCTCTGTTTATAGATAATCAGGACGATTATCGCTCCATGTAATAGAGACAATGATCTGCTGATCAAACAATCATCGGCTCATTGTTTCTTTAGATCTGGACCTAAAATCATCAGTCATTGGCTGAGCGGCCTGTGCCAGGAGCGGGCCGAAGCTAGCAGGACGTCAGGGAGCGTGGACAGGCATGTAGGAGTTAATTTTTTTATAAGGACTGCACGGACATCGTTAACGATGTCCATGCAGCCCTTGCTGCCCGATTATCCAGCAGTATATGGGCTCAGTAAGCAAGCGCCTATATAGGAGATCAGCGCTCGCTTTACACATACAGATTTATCTGACAGTTTATTGAAGCCAAAGCAAGAAATAGACTATAAACAAAGAAAGGAAAGACTGAGATTTCTCTTCTTTTCAAATCCAATCCTGTCAGATAAATCTGTCTGTGTAAACACACTATTATAATGGAGCTCATCTCTTACGGTGAGACGGCGATCAGAAGGAGCCAGAGAGAGAAGCATCCAGTCAAGCGCTTCTTCCATCTATAACAGGAACACTCAGACCACGATGGATCGTAACCTTTGACCTGTCAGAGACGCTCTGGCCACATTATAGTGTAGCCTACTGATGTATGTAGTGTTTATATAACATAATATAGTATAATCTGATGTCATCCGCAGGTACTGACTTCCTGCAGAGCGTTCCTGCTGTATCACACACTCCCACTGAAGGTGAGCTAAGACGCTTCTCCTGCAGTGAGGAGAGAGAGAAGCACCCAGCTGAGCGACTCTCCCCACTCTAGTTACCGGTGGTCTCAACACTTATCTGACCGACGATACTAGTCTTACCTGTTCACGTCATTATGTTATGTGGATCAATATTCACACGTTTCGCTTCGTATTTAGGTGGAAAATACATTCAGCTACTTAGAAATTAGCGACATCGATATTCAAGATCTTAAACTGGTGAGTGCTCGATTTCTCGATTTATGTGTTCCAGAATTAAAGGGCCTAGAAAAACATGGCCGGAAACAGCGCCACTATTATCCACAGTCTGGGTGTGGTATTGCAGCTCAGTTCCATTGCCGTGAATGAAGCTCACGTGTAATACCACACACAATCTGCAGGACAGGGGTGGCGCTGTTTTTGCTATAAAGTAGCTGTGTATTCTATTACAGAGGTCTTGTTTCTCACAGATCTTTGGTTTAACAGGTCGTGTTGGAGACGGAAACCTCACTTTATCCTTTCCAGTTTATGTCTGTGGAGGACCTTGAGCAAGTGGTGATTTGTGTTACCGCTGCCTTAAAAAAAATATTCCCGGATTCATCTCCCGAGTGAGTATCGCCTAAAAAAAACGTTTGCAGAGATGGTGCTGGCTCTTGCTGCCCATGTGATGCTGTGCTGATGCATCATGGGATTGGTAGCAGGTTTGAAAGGGGAAGGATGCAGTTTTCAATCTTAAAAGGAATCTGTCACTAGGTTTATTCCGCACATGAGCACAACATAAACTAGTGACAGAAATGCTGAACAGATTGGTGTATTACTTCCATCATTCTGTTCAGCCGTTCTCCTAATATGCAGGAGAATAGGATTCTTGCTCCACCCCTCCTCCCGCCCTCTAGCTGCTGATTGACATTTGCTGCCTATACACAGCATGAATAGATAACTGCCAATCAGTAATTCCCCATAAATAAAACCTCGCCTGCTCTGGACAGTTCCTGACATGGACAGAGGTGGCAGCAGAGAGCACTGTGCCAGACTGAAAAGAATACCTCACTTCCTGCAGGACATACAGCAGCTAATAAGTACTGGAAGACTGGAGATTTTTAAATAGAAGTAAACTACAAATCTATATAACTTTGTGAAACCAGATGTAAATGATCCCATACAGTACTTAAATTTGGTTTTTATTCTTAGAAAACTAATAAGGAAGAATCCAGACCTCCACAACCATTACACAGGGATTACCGATCACCTGGAAGATTTTACAAGTGACCTAGGAACTTGTGGTAAGGATTGTTATAATGTCTATTCTTCTCAGGAGAATAAATGTGATCAGTACCATGTCAGCAGCTTATCATATGCCATAGCAGAAGGCTGACTACATGTATGTTATATGTATCTTGATCCTGCATATTGTACTTTGCCGGTTTCTCTGGGCTGTGGCACTTGGAGCTATATCTGCAGTCCCCGGTGCTTTCTCCCTGCCCACAGGCCTTGACTGATAGATGCTGCCATGTTTGGGTATAGGGAGATGTGGTGTCCCACCATGGGTGTTACTATTGGTTACACCCTTCGAGAAAGCCTGTACTTGTAAAGGTGGTGACGAAGGCAATGATAGAGTTTTGCCACTAGATGTCGCTGTATTAGATGTATGTATTCAGATGCTGCGCAGCTGTAGTGTGTAAAGGGTTATTGTCTGTTTGTGTGTCACATTGATCTGTGAACCTATAGGAATCTGTTCTTCTCTCCCATCATCTCCCTCTTTGCTTCTTCTTTTGCACTCTTCACCCACTCACAGCGCACTTTAGATACGCTGAGGAAGGAAGTCACATGGGTAGAGGAGGTGCATAGCTCTTTCATGTTGTAGAGTAAGGACGCATACTAGACAGCTCTCTACAGTGGTTCTTCTTGGGCCCTGGCCCTCTGCCAGGTCCCCTACTTAAGTCAGTCTTAGCTGGATCCCTGTATGGGTAGGAAGCAAGACAGGACACAGCTAACAGTTTCCACTTAGTAACGCTACACAACACTATGCAGTTTTAAACCCTCACAGGAGAGGACAAGTCAGAAACAACCCCAACCAACGCTGTGAACTAGGAGAGTCACAGAGCAGGACAGTATCCACAGACAGCAGCAAGCTAGGAACTCATCTGGATAGAGCAAAGTTGCAATAAGCCTATGAACTCTATCTCGCAGCGCAGTTGTCAGCAGGAAATCCTAAGCATTTCGCTCATCCCAGGTAACAAGGTCTGGGGCCTGTGTCACCCTCTAGGATAGGTCCTCCAAATCTAGTGGGCATAACGTGGTGCGAAGACCCAAAGGGTCACAACATCCTCCTCTCTGCTCCTCTGATTCTTTGTATGTCTCAAACACGCTCCACCACATTCCTATCGCAGATCTGGTTGTTGTATTGTCAAGTGTTCGTCTACAAGTGTTATCAAGTGTATTTTCAAGTGCTTTATCAAGGGAAACGTATACTGTTAAAGTAAGGCTATGTTCACACTACGTATCAGACCGGCCGTTCCGTGACCCCGACCGGGTCACGGAACGGCCGGTCTCTGAACAGATCATCCCGGCCGGTACTGCAGTACTGGCTGGATGATCTTCATGGCCGTAGTTTTCTGATGCAGGCGCATCAGCGCGCGCCCGCCCCCGCATCAGAACCTCCCATAGCACACAATGAAGCGAGCGGCCGGTGCCGCTCGCTTCATTGTGTGAACTGACAGGGTTTACTACGGCTGCAATTCACTGAATTTCGGCCACAGAAAACTGACATGTCAGTTCTTTGCGGCGCCGCACGGGATCCTGGCCGGAGCGTATAAGATGTGTATACGCTCCGGCCGGGATCCCATAGAACAATAGGCTATGTTCCCCTCCGCCGATGGCAACAACGGCTGTACTTTTACATAGTGTGAACATAGCCTAAAGCTGTATAACTTGCTGCACACAAATACCTTTCAAGTAAAAACAAGTTTATTTATGGTAAAGAGACTCTGTGATTCGTCATCCTACACTGACACAGCATATACACCGCAACCTTGGGACACTTCCCCTTTCTGTGGGTGGCGGATCCGATAGTCCGGAGGGTCACTACAACACCCTGGCCTTCCGTGATTTCACTAAGGGACCTAGCAGGCCAGCAGGACACTGACCACAGGGTACAACCGGCCTCCTAGAATAAAAGGTCCGGTTGTGTTCAACCAACCACCGCGGGAGTGTCGTCACACAGTACCATATACCAATCCTCCGACACAACATCACCGGGGGCTCACACCACAGAGAGATCTATGACATAAGGCGGGGATGACTCATGGTTCAGGAAATGAGAAAGTGACAGCAGGTTTCCTTTAAGCCATTGGTGAGGCTCAGGTATGACTATTTCCGGTAGATGAGGCTGCAGGAGAATAAGGTTGTGTGTAGTAAAATACAGTCAGACACATATTACAGTCACAAATCCAGGCCCGACCGCCGGCTGAATGACCCGAACTGTCAGGATCATAGTGATCTATAATAAGGGTCTGAAGATCCGTAGTCAGGATGGGATTGTCGCCATAATGCAGATTTAAAAAATACACTAGTGTGAAACCGGCCTTGGTTAGTTCAGTTCTGGCTACAGCATTCTAATATACAGCACTCTAATATACAGCACTCTAATGTACAGCAATACTAATGTACAGCAATACTAATGTACACCATTCTTGTATACGGCATTCTAGTGTACAATTATCGAATATCGAATTTTCTACTGAGCAGCATTCTAATGTACTGTTCTAATATACAGCATTCTAATGTATGGCATTCTAATATACAGCATTCTAATGTATGGCATTCTAATATACAGCATTCTAATGTATGGCATTCTAATATACAGCATTCTAATGTATGGCATTCTAATATACAGCATTCTAATGTATGGCATTCTAATATACAGCATTCTAATGTATGGCATTCTTTTTTTTTTATTTTTAATTGTCTTTATTTTATCACAAAAAAGAATCAGACTACCAACAACCCATACCATAAATAATAATAACATAAGATCACAGCACATAATATATACCCCTCCTCCCCCCCCCCCCCCCTCCAGCCCGGACACGGAACAAAAAAAAACAAAAAAAGTATGGCATTCTAATATACAGCATTCTAATGTATGGCATTCTAATTAGGGATGGTTCGAACCTGCCAAGGTTCGGGTTCGTACGAACCCGAACTCTCTGCAATGATTCCCGCTGTCTGCCCGCTCCGTGGAGAGGGTGGATACAGCGGGAGGAACGCCTGGAAAACTGGGATACAGCCATAGCCAGAGGCTGTATCCCAGTTTTCCAGGCGGTCCTCCCGCTGTATCCACCCGCTGCACGGAGCGGCCAGACAGCGGGAATCTGATGCTGAGCGCTCGGGTTCATACGAACCCAAACTTCGGCAGGTTCAGACCATCCTTAATTCTAATGTACAGCATTCTAATGTATGGCATTCTAATATACAGCATTCTAATGTATGGCATTCTAATGTATGGCATTGTAATGTACAGCATTCTAATGTACAGCATTCTAATGTACCATATTCTAATATACAGCATTCTAATGTATGGCATTGTAATGTATGGCATTGTAATGTACAGCATTCTAATGTACCATATTCTAATATACAGCATTCTAATGTATGGCATTGTAATGTACAGCGTTCTTATGTACAGCATTCTAATGTACC
This sequence comes from Dendropsophus ebraccatus, assembly GCF_027789765.1. Lineage (NCBI taxonomy): Eukaryota > Metazoa > Chordata > Amphibia > Anura > Hylidae > Dendropsophus > Dendropsophus ebraccatus. The sequence continues at coordinate 18,589,106 of NC_091457.1, read as the reverse complement.
ATATTCCAATGTACAGCATTCTAATATACAGCATTCTAATGTACCATATTCCGATGTACAGCATTCTAATATACAGCATTCTAATGTACCATATTCCAATGTACAGCATTCTAATATACAGCATTCTAATGTATAGCATTCTTATAAACAGCATTCTAATATACAGCATTCTAATGTATGGCATTCTTATATACAGCATTCTAATGTATGACATTCTAATGTATAGCATTCTAATGTATGAAATTCTTATATACAGCATTCTAATATACAGCATTCTAATGTGTGACATTCTTATATACAGCATTCTAATATACAGCATTCTAATATACAGCATTTTAGTGTACAGCATTCTAATATACAGCATTCTAATGTACCATGCTCTAATATACAGCATTCTAATATACAGCATTCTAATGTGTGACATTCTTATATACAGCATTCTAATGTGTGACATTCTAATATACAGCATTCTAATATACAGCATTCTAAGGCCTTATGCACACGTTCAGTATTTTTTTCTGGTCCTGAAGCAACCCGTGAGAAATTGCGGATTGGACATCCGTATTCCATCCATATTCCATCCGTATTCCATCCGTATTCCATCCGTATTTCCGTAATTCCATTTTTTTACTACTCATTGCTTTTCAATGCACTTCATCCGGATTTTTTTGCGGAAATACGGATGCCAACATGTTACAATCCGTAAACAATCCGTAACCAATTGATTTCAATGAGAGGATCCGCAAAAAAAAATGGGTCCGCACCCGGTCCGCACTAGGACATGTCCTTTTTTTTTTACGGATTGATTTTCATCCATTTCTGCTACTGATCGTGTGAATAGCCCAATAGACTTCAATGTGCACTAACTCGGATCCGGAAATACGGATCCGTAAATTACGGAACGTGTGAATAAGGCCTAATATGTGACATTCTAATATACAGCATTCTAATGTGTGACATTCTAATATACAGCATTCTAAGGTACCATATTCTAATATACAGCATTCTAATGTGTGACATTCTAATATACAGCATTCTAATATACAGCATTCTAATGTGTGACATTCTAATATACAGCATTCTAAGGTACCATATTCTAATGTACAGCATTCTGATATTGAGATCTAGAAATTCATTTCCTTATGATTACTGTCTATTGTATCTTTTATTTTTTGGTGACAGGAGGATTCTCAGAGACGTATGCTGCATTATGTGATTACAACGGCTTCATTGTACGAGAAGAGATACAGTGGGTAGGTTTATTTTTACTTTGTATCATGACTCAGTTTGTGGATAACCATTTTTATACCCAAGGTCAGTTCTGAACACTACACGACTTAAAGGGATAGTTCACCAAAACATTTTTTCTTGGTGCGAGAAAGTGACAAAGCTTTGTGATTTACTTTTATTAAAAACTGTTCCAGTACTTATCAGCTGCTGTATGTCCTGCAGGAATTGGGGTATTCTTTCCAGTCTGGAGAATAGGAGAGTTTTTTTTACGGGGATTTGGTACTTCTCTGGACAGTTTCTGACATGGACAGAGGTGGCAGGCCGTCCTAAAGGTCTAGGCCCCACCCCCTCTAGGTTGGCCCATCCCAATCCCGATGAGGGGGCATGGCGTATGCGGCAATTACGTCATGGTGGCGTTGTGGCCCGTGATAGTACAATCAGCAGATGATAAAAGATCACTTTTACTGGAAAAAGCACCATGACGTATGATATAAACTAGGGTATGAAAACTGCTAAATTTACCCATTACACCTGTGTAGAGAAGTCATAATGCAAAAAAGGGGGGGGGGGGCCCGTGTCACTTTAACCCAGGAAGTCTCCCTCACCTTCCAAATCATAGCAGATCCACTTCAGGCTGGGGATGACATCAGGGTACAGGACTGTGGAGGTAATTTAATGCTATAATGTGCCTGCACTCACACTCAGCTATACACACTGCTGCTATAATGTGCCTGCACTCACACTCAGCTATACACACTGCTGCTATAATGTACCTGCACTCACACTCAGCTATACACACTGCTGCTATAATGTGCCTGCACTCACACTCAGCTGTACACACTGCTGCTATAATGTGCCTGCTAGAGATGAGAGAACCTGAAGCATGCTGGAGTCCATCCGAACCCGAACTTTCGGCATTTGATTAGCGGTGGCTGCTGAAGTTGGATAAAGCCCTAAGGCTATGTGGAAATCATGGATATAGTCATTGGCTGTATCCATGTTTTCCAGACAACCTTAGAGCTTTATCCAACTTCAGCAGCCACCGCTAATCAAATGCCGAATGATTGGGTCGGATGGACTCGAGCATGCTCGAGGTTCGCTCGTCTCTAGTGCCTGCACTCACACTCAGCCATTCACACTGCTGCAAAGAAAAGTTTCTATCACTGTCCTCCTGCACAGCTCTGTGATTCTCACTTCCTGATTGGTCCATGCTGAGCCCCCCCCCTCTTCCTCATTGCTGTCATGTGACCACACAGACCTCTGACAGCAGCCCTGCTTCTCTATTCTAGCCTGTTGTACTACACTACTGCTTTATGGGGATCTGCATCTCCATCCTGTATCTACAAACTGCTGCGGTGTTATCAGGGTTATGCAGTTACTATACATTATACACCACATGCTGATTGCTATACTGTACCGTAACTTATATATCACATATTCAGCTGTTTCTCATTGTTTGTTTCATCTGTTCTACATGTTACTCAGAATAATAAATCATTATTTTTGGGGTGTGGAACCAATTGTTTGCATATCAGTGATTTCTTATGGGAAAATTTGCTTTGGTTTAAGAGTGGATTTGGATTACAAGCGCGGTCCTGGAACGAATTATGCTCGTAATCCAAGGCACCACTATATATATATATATATACATTTCTATATGTGCTGCATGCTCACTAATGGTATATATGTGTGTCGAGCTTCAGTTATAGAATTGTGCATAAATGATCCGTGAGCACAGGTTACTAAACAGGAAAAAAACTGCAAATCCACAATATGGCCTTTATATTGTATGGGGTCATGGATTGTTGTATTGGATTTCACCTTCTGCTATGTAGTGGGTTGCAATATACATAATGGGATCCCATTATTATCACTACCTTGGCAGCATGTAGGTGGGTATATAAGCTGTGATAGGCCATCTGCTCACATATCCCTTATTGCTGTGATGGATAGGAAGGGCAATTTATAAAAGTTGCAGAAGGGGCAGATTATTCGCTTTCGGGCCCAGGGGGGTACATATCTGTTTATATTTTTTTAGTGCATTGTGCACCAATTAACGCCTTACGATTTGTCAGGCTGCACTTCATGTGGTCAACCACTAGGTGTCAGTATTGGAACTGTAATTCAAATTGCAGCACTGCTGGGAAAAGCAATGAGAAATGCTGGAGACTCCCACAATCCAATACAGACAGATGTTATTCTCAAACTCCCCCAACATCTGTGATTGACTGATGAAGCAGAATTATGTGCCAAGCAATCTACAGCTTTGGGGGAGCAAGGCAATAGCAGGCTTTAAAGGGGTACTTCGACAAAAATATTTTTCTTTCACATCAACTGGTTTCACAAAGTTATACAGATTTGTAATTTACATCTATTTAAAAATGTCCAGTCTCCCAGTACTTATCAGCTGATGTACGTCCTGCAGGAAGTGGTGTATTCTTTCCAGTCTGACACAGTGCTCTCTGCTGCCACCTCTGTCCATGTCAGGAACTGTGCAGAGAAAACCTCTCCTGCTCTGGACAGTTCCTGACATGGACAGAGGTGGCAGCAGAGAGCAGTGTGTCAGACTGGAAAGAATACACCACTTCCTGCAGGACATACAGCAGCTGATAAGTTCTGGAAAACTGGAGATTTTTTAAATAGAAGTAAATTACAAATCTATATAACTTTCTGAAACCATTGGATTTGGAAGAAAAAGATTTAATTTAACCCCTCAACTAATTCTTGTCTTTCTAGTAGACAACATAAGCTGAACAGGTGACCCCCTTCTCCCAATCCTAAGTGCACAATGCTATTCAGAATCTGTACAAATCAGCTGCCTGCTCTTCTATAGCTGTAAAGATGCCAATCCTGGATGTTATATGCCAGAGATAGAGTGTCAGGTATGGCATTTATCCAGTGCAGGATCAGGAGAAGGTGTGTGCACAGTACTGACACAGCTCTGCTATTCTCTGCTGCTGCCCATATTGCTACAGGCAACAGCAGGGAATAACAGAGCAGCTCCTGCACTGCTCACCCAGCAATAAAGTTACATAGCCAGTTTATTAATTTTTATTTATTTATTTTGTTTGTTGGGGGTTATTATTTGGAACTTTTTCACTCACTTTTCAAGCTTGCAATTTCTCCTTTATGTTAATGTTAGCGTTTTGTTATGCAGCGTTTGATGACTTCACACATATTTTTTGTGGATTTTTTGTAGGACATCGATAACATATATCACAGCCAAGGATCCAAAGAGTTCAGTTTATTAGATTTCATTCACTTGGATGCCGGGTAAGAAGTATACATGTAATATTCACTATGTGTAATATAAAGGCTGTCATGGCTGTATATGTCTAATATAACTTTCTTACTTGTAGTGATGTTGCGCTGGTTGTAGCTTCATTGTCATTCAACCAATGGTTCACCAAATTTCATTGCAATGATTTCCGTTTGGTAAGTTGTCCTTTTTATTTTGTTGTGGGAGTGTGTGTGTGCATGTGTGCATATGTGTGCGCAAGTATGTGCATGTGTGTGTATATGTGTGCATGTGTATGTATGTGTGTGTATATGTGTGCGCAAGTATGTGCATGTGTGTGTATATGTGTGCGTGTGTATGTATATGTGTGTATATGTGTGCGCAAGTATGTGCATGTGTGTGCATATGTGTGCGCAAGTATGTGCATGTGTGTGTATATGTGTGCATGTGTATGTATGTGTGTGTATATGTGTGCGCAAGTATGTGCATGTGTGTGTATATGTGTGCGTGTGTATGTATATGTGTGTATATGTGTGCGCAAGTATGTGCATGTGTGTGTATATGTGTGCGTGTGTATGTATGTGTGTGTATATGTGTGCGCAAGTATGTGCATGTGTGTGTATATGTGTGCGTGTGTATGTATGTGTGTGCGTGTGTATGTATGTGTGTGTATATGTGTGCGCAAGTATGTGTATGTATGTGTGTGCATGAATAAGTGTATATATGGGTGTGTATATATATATATGTGTGTGTGTGTAAGTGTATATATGTTTGTGTAAGTATGTGTGTAAGTGCATATATGTGTATGTATGTATGTATGTATGTGTGTGCGTGTGTAAGTGCATGTATGTGTGTGTGTGTGTAAGTGTATATATGTGTGTGTGTATGTGTGCGTGTGTATGTATGTGTGTGTATATGTGTGCGCAAGTATGTGCATGTGTATGTATGTGTGTGCATGAATAAGTGTATATATGGGTGTGTATATATATATATATATATATGTGTGTGTGTGTATGTGTGTGTAAGTGTGTATATGTTTGTGTAAGTATGTGTGTAAGTGCATATATATGTATGTATGTATGTATGTGTGTGCGTGTGTAAGTGCATATATGTGTATGTATGTATGTGTGTGCGTGTGTAAGTGCATATATGTATATGTATGTATGTATGTATGTGTGTGTGTGTAAGTGTATATATGTGTGTGTGTATGTATATGTATATATATATATGTGTGTATGTATGTGTGTGTGCGTGTGTAAGTGTATATATTTGTGTGTGTATGGATTGTGTATATATATATATATATATATGGGTATACTGTATATGTGTGTATATATGTGTTTTTGCCTATTGCGTGGTAGTATTTTATCAATACATCTTAAAGGGGTACTCCAGCAAAAAAAAATAATATATATATATATATTTCAAATTAATTGTTGCCAGAAAGTTGTACTTGACGTCCATTAACAAAATCTCCAGTCTTCCAGTACTTATCCTCTGCTGTATGTCCTGCAGAAAGTGGTGTTTTCTGTGGTGTCAGACTGGAAAGAATATACCACTTCCTGCAGGATATACAGCAGGTGATAAGTACTGGAAGACTGGAGATTTTGTTAATAGAAGTCAATTACAACTTTCTGGCACCAATTGATTTGAAAGATCCAGACACAGCCATTGGTGGCAGCAGAGAGGCTATGTTGCTTAATGTAAATAAATAAATAAATAAATAAATATATATATATATATATATATATATATATATATATATAGTGACAGTCCTTACTCTTCATACTATTTTTCAGAAACCAGAGATTTTTAAGCAAATTTTATATGTATTAGGAAGATCCAAGAAAATGGAAGAACTAGTTTTGGAAAACTGTGGCCTAAAATGGTGAGAATATGGTCCATCTCCATCATTCCTTTCATGTTCTACCCTACTCATGCTTCACATGTATATTACGGGCAGGACTGTATAGTTCAGTGACTGCACAGGTTTTTTTTTAACCCATGAATAAAGTATTTGGTTAGCGGTATGTGTGAATGTGGCCTTATAGGAAACCATCTTGTCCTTGTCTTTCTATATATTTATATTTATTTCTTTTCTACAGTGAATTTGCCATCAGGATGGCTCAGGCACTTGATAGCAATGTGAACACTATGCTCCATACCATCAATCTTTCTGGAAATCACATAGAAGATAGAGGTAGATCAATGTGTGTGTGTGTGTGTGTGTGCTGCATGTGAGCAAGGAGGCATAATAGACTGTGGCTCTTGAGCAGTTTGGCCCCGCCTCCTTGACTATATAGCATAAAAGTATAATTAATTCAGTGAGGGGATCCCTTCCCTATCCACCCATTATAAATAGATTAAATAACATACCATCCGGGATACTCCAGGAGGACCAAAGCTACACCCCTATTTTGTATATTATTGCATTTATAACATATTAACTTCTTCTAATGATGGGAAGGATAATCACAGTGAGATCATCAGCAACTTAACCTCAGAATATCCCTCCCAGAATTACAAAGAAGCTACAATGTTGCAGATAAAGCCTGCCAGGGACTTGTTTACATCGGCTGTCTCCGAAGGGAGGAGGGGGAGACAGAGAGAAGAGCTCACACACAGATTTTTGTGTCTTCAGAAGAAATCAGCAGCTCAGAACTAGGGGAAAGAGACTGAATAGATAAAAACAAGTATGGAAAGAATTCTTAGTCTCATCCTGGGCAGCAACATATCAAAAATGATGTGGAATTGCGTAGAATACCCCTTTAAATTTGCATGTATTTATATTTTTTTTTCCATAAGGTGTTACAGCGATGAGCCAACATTTAGAAAAACGTCAGCAAGTTTTACAACATCTTAGCCTTGCAAGAATATCAGTAACAGCAAAAGGTAATCAAAAGTTTTTTGTTTTTTTTTAATCCGTAAAATTTGGAGTTTTAAATCTTTGTCTTGAGTTTTTGTGTGGCATTGCAGCTCATGAATAGAGCCGAGTTGTAATACCACAAATAACCTGAGGACAAGTGTGGTGCTGTTAAAAATTTTTTCTCTACTTCTGGCTATCCCCTTTAAAGGGCTCATCCAGGATGCCAGTCCCCGTAGCTTGCTTCTTGTGAAGTAAACCTTTCAAAACGTGGAGGGGGCTGGCATATATAACAGTTCTCTATGAGTATCTATCAGCATTTATGATTCATATTTACCTTTCTTTCTAGGTGTCAGCAGTTTATTCCAGTCCCTTACCTTAAATGGCTTATGTAGTAAATTTCTTTGCCATCTTGACCTGTCTGGCAACCCTGGCATTTTTGCCACAGAAGAGTCCGCTGTGAGTTATCATTTATTATTGCTAATATAAATTCTTTGAAATTAAAGGTACCTGTCAATCTTGATAGAAGAACTCCAGGTATGGTAGCTTAAGTCCCGGGCTTGCATAACTGGACGATGCTAGCCACTCTAGGTTCCTCCAGTTGGCTGAGTAAAGATCAGTGGAGTACTTCAGCTTTCGTCGCACTTTGCACCACTGCAGACAAACCCACAACTTCTCTGGAACGTCCTGACTAGTAAGGATTGTCAACCCTGACGTAGACAAGTTATCTCACCTTTTGGCTTTAGCACTGCATAGCTAAGCTTTGTAGAAACACTGGGGAATAATCACTGTAGCATAGAGTCCCTGTTAGGGGACCTGGCCTTTGGGCCAGGCCCTGGAGTAAACTTCAGTAGGAACACTTCCTGTACGCTCTCTCCATACTGACTATTCTGAATCTATGTGAAGTTTTGTAGTCCGGAACTTGTCTCCCATTGGTGAGGTAACTTCTGGAAAGGACAAGACCTGAGTATGTGATAGGCCAGTGTGGTAGCCAGTCTAAGGATTGGGCAATAACAACACTTTAACCCTTGTGTTACCTTCAGCTGTGTAATACGTACAGGGAAGTGAGACACCAAGTGGTAAAGGAGTAGAAAGCAACCTTCAGCCCAGAGCATATACACATACAAGGATACCTGCTCTGGGACACTGCAAACACGACACAAGACAGTCCCAAAAATCCTCAACACAAACAGGTTGAGAAAATGTCAGCCAAACGACCAAATAAAGTTTTTTTTAATTTTTTTCCAGAATGTCTTCAGTTTCCTTACTCACTGCACCTCCCTTTGTCATCTTAACCTTTCCGGAACTGACTGTCCTCTAGACTGTGTAAGTATGGGCTGAATGATCACATTAGGAATGGTTCCAGCTGAATTTTACATTGATTTGTTTGTCTGTTTCTTTAGCTGTTTGAATCCTTGCATCATGGCTGCAGCGTAAGCCTGTCCTATCTGAGTGCTGCAAGAAGCGTCTATTCCCACAGGTAATCCGCAAACACGTTTTCATCTTCATTTTAAAGAGAACTTGTCACCTACTGTACTTCCTGCTGTCCCCCTTAAAGGGGTTAACCAGCGCTACAAAGACATGGCCACTTACTTCCATAGACAGCACCACTCTTGTCTCCAGCTTGGGTGCAGGTTTTGCTGCTCAGTTCCATTGAAGTGAATGGAGCTCAATTGCAAACCGCACATGAACTGGAGACAAGAGTCATGTTGTCTCTGAAAGAAAGTGACCATGTTTTTGTAGCACTGGATAACCTCTTTAAGGGGCATATACATGTACTGCTCTTGGACGATGTGCAACATAATGAACTATGGATAATTCATAAGAAGCTGGGAGCTATGGGACCATTTAAATCTTCGCACTACTGTACTGACACAGCGTCCATAATTGTGGACCATGCATGGTGCACGATGGGCACAATGACTTCATCACTGTATCTGTTTTGTATATAGTTACAGTCAGTCTAAAGGGGTACTCCAGAGGGGGGGGGGCATTTTTTTCCTGGGACCGGGGAGGAGGTGGCTGAGGGAAACGACGTCCACTCACCTCCCTGGATCCAGCAGCGGGTCCCGCATCTCGGCGCTCCGGTCCCCGCTTCCTGGTGTCTGACGTCGGCCCGAGACGGTACATCTCAGGTCCGCTCAGGCAGTCAGAGGCGGGATCTAAGCGGACATGAAACGGATCCCGCCTCCCAAACAGTTCGGCCTCTCTGCTCGGCACTACTCTCTAGTAATTGTTCTTATAAGCCCAATTATGTATAGTGGAAGGGTTGGGGTCCTTTTAGGCAAAGCGATTTTTAACGAGTAACGAGATCCTTATGTTTATCCTTAACCTGAAATCGTTCATCATATTCTTTTGACCTTGAAGAGCTTCCTTTTTGGACTGGCTGCATCAGTGTCCTGTAAACGACTGGGTGGTCATTACCTAAAGCGGCTTCATGGTGGGGGTCACCTGTGCTGACTCCCCGTTATTGGAAGCTATGTTCTTCTGATTAGTACATCAGGTGTCAGGTGCCGTTTGTGGAGCTGTAAGAGAAACAAATCACTGATCTCAGGGAGACCAGCCAAACGATAACACTGCCGGCTGCTAGTGATAGCGCTCAATGCAGTGAAACCCTAGGTGCATTGCCCCCTGGGAAACATACCTGGGCTTGGTGTTTCCAAGTTCCAATTCATAACATTGACTTATAAGGCCACCTAACATGATATTTTGGTGATTTCCTTACAGGAGCTGCCCCTTGGCTGGGTCCTTCCCGGAGGGATATCTGGCTAGTCCTGTGTTTTGAGACTCTTTAATAAGGCTCCATTGACTTTTCGTCTGTGGAGCTGCTCATGTTCTCTGACCAACCATCTAAGTTGTCATATTTATTTTATTCTGCAGGAAAGTGAAAGATATATCTCCGGCTATTAAGTTTTTAAGCAACGCCCTGGCTCTCAGACACCTTAACCTATCCGGAACTAAACTACCAACAGATGCGTTAAGGTATTTCCCTATGTTTTTGTACTGACGTTCAGCAGACGTGTCCTTCAGGAATTCTTCTAAGCAAATTGAGTATATACATTGCTGCATTTTATAAAGAGTTAACAGGGAAATCTTTAAACCCTTGTTATCCACCTTGTCCCATTCCTGGAGCATGTCCCAATGGCAGAGGGTAGGTCAACTGGTGCCAGAAAGTGCCAGAGATTCGTAATTCACTTCTATTATAAAATCTCCAGTCTTCCAGTACTTATCAGCTGCTGTATGTCCTTGTCACGGCCGCGGCGGCGTCCCGTGCTCCGGGCCGCCGCCGCGACCTCCCTCCATCCCATGCAGCTGCCGGGGTCCCGGTGCAGGGACCCGGCGCTGCTACATGTTCGGCCCCGGGGGGCGCCTTACCTGGTTCCGCTCCTGCCTCCGTCTGTGCCGGCCGGCGCGCGCGTCCCCGCCTCCTAGGGCGCGCGCGCGCCGGCTGTCTCGGATTTAAAGGGCCAGTCCGCACCTAATTGGTAGTTGCACCCAATCACTCCCCTATAAATCCCAGCATGCCCTGTCCCTGGTGTTGGAGCCTCTACATGCTTCCCATAGCGTTTGGCCCAGCTCCCTGTTGTTCCTGATTCCCGTCCTTACCTGGTTCCTAGTCCCTGTTCCTGATTCCTATCCGCCACCTTGTCCCTAGTCCTTGTTCCTGGTTCCTGTTCCCCTGCATCACCATTGCTCCTGTGTATTGCCTGTCACCTGCGGTTACGTCCACTGACCTCTGCAGCACCATCTCCTGCCTACTGCTCCTGCCACGCCTCGCCTGCCGTCACCAGCAACCAAGCCAGGGGTAGCGACCTGGGGGTCGCCTGCCGCAGCAAGTCCATCCCGCCTTGCGGCGGGCTCTGGTGAAAACCAGCGGCCCCTTAGACTCCGCTCCCTGGGGAGGTTAGTGCCATCGCTGGTGACGGTCCAGTGGATCCACTAGTCCAGGCGTTACAGTCCTACAGGAAGTGGTGTATTCTTTCCAGTCTGGAGAGCAGGAGAGGTTTTCTATTGGGGATTCGCTACTGCTCTGGACAGTTCCTGACATGGACAGAGGTGGCAGCAGAGAGCACTGTGTCAGACTGGAAAGAATACACCACTGGAAGACAGGATATATATTTTTGTATATATTATATAATATACATATATACAGGGCCGGATTAAGGTTGGTGGAGGCCCTGGGCGACAATTTTTTTGGGGCCCCCCCCATTCCCCCCCTCTCAAAAAAAAAATAAAAATATACTGCTATCTATACAGGTGGCTGATTACTGTAGGCGACTTAGCACAGACCCCTTCTCACTCCTGGCTGTGTGGCTCAGCATCCTCCTATGTTGTGCATGTGATGGTCACTAGAGTGCAGAGGAAGATGCCAGGCCTAGAGACAGGAGCGGGGAAGGCTGACTATCAGGGTGTGTTCTCACATTGCATTATTATCACAAACACAATGTGAGAACCCAGCACCTTCTGTGTGTTCTTACCCACTGGGTAAGTAGCGTCGTTCTGCTAGATTGGCACTCGCTTACAGAGCCTTTTATAAGGCTGGATCAGCCATCGGTCGCACATCACTATTAAACGTAGCGATGCACGGCCGGTGGCAGATTTTGAACATGTGGGGAGATTTTGCTAGGGAGAAGCAGTGTGGGTATTATGGCTAAGAGCAATATAGTCTAACATTTTTTTTTTTTTACCCTGGGGCACCCCTACCGAATAATGTGCTAAAAAATACAAAAAAAAAAAAAACATCATTCAGTGACTCACAGGTGATGTCTTCTTTGATCTGAAGTGTCACTTTCCTTTTCCTCTCCATCTGGCCTGGACCACCATGATGATTTCTTCCAGCTACAATTGGTCTCTTTAGAACCTGCCAGACAAACATCTTAGGCTCCTCACTTTTTCAACAACTTACTTCCTTTTTCCCAACCTATAAGGTCTCAAACAGTAGTAATTCCACTTTTTGGTGTGATTTCCAGTAAAGTGAGTAAGTACTGTATGTGAGTTGCCCGTGTATGTAGAATTCCCTTGTTGTGCGCCCAAATAGTTATAAAGTCCCTATGTCCCCATATAGTAGTAATGTCTCCCGCTGTGCCTCCATATAGTAGTAATGTCTCCTGCTGTGCCTCCATATAGTCATAATGTCCCTGGCTGTGCCTCCATATAGTAGTAATGTCTCCTGCTGTGCCTCCATATAGTAGTAATGTCTCCTGCTGTGCCTCCATATAGTAGTAATGTCTCCTGCTGTGCCTCCATATAGTAGTAATGTCTCCTGCTGTGCCTCCATATAGTAGTAATGTCTCCTGCTGTGCCTCCATATAGTAGTAATGTCTCCTGCTGTGCCTCCATATAGTAGTAATGTCTCCTGCTGTGCCTCCATATAGTAGTAATGTCTCCTGCTGTGCCTCCATATAGTCATAATGTCCCTGGCTGTGCCTCCATATAGCAATAATATCTTCTGCTCCTGCTGTGTCCGCACTTAATGTTATACTGTGTGCAGATGTGCTGTGTGTGGGTTAGCAGCACCTGGGGCAAGGAAAAGTACTTGCGCCCCCAGTGCCCCTAGCACTGTAATTAACGATTTAGTGGTGCTCATGTAGCTATCCCCTGTGGTGTGCTGATAGCTGTAGTTCTCCCCCCCCCCAATGCCCTGTGGTGTGCTGATATCTGTAGTTCTCCCCCCCCATCCCCTGTGGTGTGCTGATAGCTGTAGTTCTCCCCCCCCATCCCCTGTGGTGTGCTGATAGCTGTAGTTCTCCACCCCCCCCCCAATCCCCTGTGGTGTGCTGGTAGCTGTATCCCCCCCCAATCCCCTCTGGTGTGCTGGTAGCTGTATTCCCCCCCCCACTCCCCTGTGGTGTGCTGGTAGCTGTATCCCCCCCCAATCCCCTCTGGTGTGCTGGTAGCTGTATCCCCCCCCCCAATCCCCTCTGGTGTGCTGGTAGCTGTATCCCCCCCCCCAATCCCCTCTGGTGTGCTGGTAGCTGTATCCCCCCCCCCATCCCCTCTGGTGTGCTGGTAGCTGTATCCCCCCCCCAATCCCCTCTGGTGTGCTGGTAGCTGTATCCCCCCCCAATCCCCTCTGGTGTGCTGGTAGCTGTATCCCCCCCCCCCCCAATCCCCTCTGGTGTGCTGGTAGCTGTATCCCCCCCCCCCAATCCCCTGTGGTGTGCTGGTAGCTGTATCCCCCCCCCCAATCCCCTCTGGTGTGCTGGTAGCTGTATCCCCCCCCCCCAATCCCCTCTGGTGTGCTGGTAGCTGTATCCCCCCCCCCAATCCCCTCTGGTGTGCTGGTAGCTGTATCCCCCCCCCCAATCCCCTCTGGTGTGCTGGTAGCTGTATCCCCCCCCCAATCCCCTGTGGTGTGCTGGTAGCTGTACCCCCCCCCCCAATCCCCTCTGGTGTGCTGGTAGCTGTACCCCCCCCCCCCCCAATCCCCTGTGGTGTGCTGGTAGCTGTATCCCCCCCCCCAATCCCCTGTGGTGTGCTGGTAGCTGTATCCCCCCCCCCCCCCCAATCCCCTCTGGTGTGCTGGTAGCTGTATCCCCCCCCCCAAGTGTGCTGGTAGCTGTATCCCCCCCCCCCCAATCCCCTCTGGTGTGCTGGTAGCTATATCCCCCCCAAGTGTGCTGGTAGCTGTAGCCCCCCCCCCCCTTAATCCCCTCTGGTGTGCTGGTAGCTGTATCCCCCCCCCCAATCCCCTCTGGTGTGCTGGTAGCTGTATCCCCCCCCCCAATCCCCTGTGGTGTGCTGGTAGCTGTATCCCCCCCCCCCCAATCCCCTCTGGTGTGCTGGTAGCTGTATCCCCCCCCCCCAAGTGTGCTGGTAGCTGTATCCCCCCCCCAATCCCCTGTGGTGTGCTGGTAGCTGTATCCCCCCCCCCCCCAATCCCCTCTGGTGTGCTGGTAGCTGTATCCCCCCCAAGTGTGCTGGTAGCTGTATCCCCCCCCCCAATCCCCTGTGGTGTGCTGGTAGCTGTATCCCCCCCCCCCCATCCCCTCTGGTGTGCTGGTAGCTGTATTCCCCCCCCCCAATCCCCTCTGGTGTGCTGGTAGCTGTTTCCCCCCCCCAATCCCCTCTGGTGTGCTGGTAGCTGTATCCCCCCCCCCAAGCGTGCTGGTAGCTGTAGCCCCCCCCCCTTAATCCCCTCTGGTGTGCTGGTAGCTGTATCCCCCCCCCCCCCAATCCCCTGTGGTGTGCTGGTAGCTGTATCCCCCCCCCCCCCCAATCCCCTCTGGTGTGCTGGTAGCTGTATCCCCCCCCCCCCCAAGTGTGCTGGTAGCTGTATCCCCCCCCTTAATCCCCTCTGGTGTGCTGGTAGCTGTATCCCCCCCCCCCAATCCCCTCTGGTGTGCTGGTAGCTGTATCCCCCCCCCAAGTGTGCTGGTAGCTGTATCCCCCCCCCCCAATCCCCTCTGGTGTGCTGGTAGCTGTATCCCCCCCCCAATCCCCTGTGGTGTGCTGGTAGCTGTATCCCCCCCCCAAGTGTGCTGGTAGCTGTAGCCCCCCCCCTTAATCCCCTCTGGTGTGCTGGTAGCTGTATCCCCCCCCCAATCCCCTGGGGTGTGCTGGTAGCTGTATCCCCCCCCCCCCCCAATCCCCTCTGGTGTGCTGGTAGCTGTATCCCCCCCCCCCCCAAGTGTGCTGGTAGCTGTATCCCCCCCCCCCCAATCCCCTCTGGTGTGCTGGTAGCTATATCCCCCCCAAGTGTGCTGGTAGCTGTATCCCCCCCCCCTTAATCCCCTCTGGTGTGCTGGTAGCTGTATCCCCCCCCCAATCCCCTCTGGTGTGCTGGTAGCTGTATCCCCCCCCCCCCAATCCCCTGTGGTGTGCTGGTAGCTGTATCCCCCCCCCAATCCCCTGTGGTGTGCTGGTAGCTGTATCCCCCCCCCAATCCCCTCTGGTGTGCTGGTAGCTGTATCCCCCCCCCCAATCCCCTCTGGTGTGCTGGTAGCTGTATCCCCCCCCCCCCCCAATCCCCTCTGGTGTGCTGGTAGCTGTATCCCCCCCCCCAAGTGTGCTGGTAGCTGTAGCCCCCCCCCCCCCTTAATCCCCTCTGGTGTGCTGGTAGCTGTATCCCCCCCCCCCCAATCCCCTCTGGTGTGCTGGTAGCTGTATCCCCCCCCCAAGTGTGCTGGTAGCTGTATCCCCCCCCCCCAATCCCCTGTGGTGTGCTGGTAGCTGTATCCCCCCCCCCCCCCAATCCCCTCTGGTGTGCTGGTAGCTGTATCCCCCCCCAAGTGTGCTGGTAGCTGTATCCCCCCCCCCCCAATCCCCTGTGGTGTGCTGGTAGCTGTATCCCCCCCCCCCAATCCCCTCTGGTGTGCTGGTAGCTGTATTCCCCCCCCCCCCAATCCCCTCTGGTGTGCTGGTAGCTGTATCCCCCCCCCCAATCCCCTCTGGTGTGCTGGTAGCTGTATTCCCCCCCCCCAATCCCCTCTGGTGTGCTGGTAGCTGTTTCCCCCCCCCCCCAATCCCCTCTGGTGTGCTGGTAGCTGTATCCCCCCCCCCAAGTGTGCTGGTAGCTGTAGCCCCCCCCCTTAATCCCCTCTGGTGTGCTGGTAGCTGTATCCCCCCCCCAATCCCCTGTGGTGTGCTGGTAGCTGTATCCCCCCCCCCCCAATCCCCTCTGGTGTGCTGGTAGCTGTATCCCCCCCCCCAAGTGTGCTGGTAGCTGTATCCCCCCCCTTAATCCCCTCTGGTGTGCTGGTAGCTGTATCCCCCCCCCCCAATCCCCTCTGGTGTGCTGGTAGCTGTATCCCCCCCCCCAATCCCCTCTGGTGTGCTGGTAGCTGTATCCCCCCCCCAAGTGTGCTGGTAGCTGTATCCCCCCCCCCCCAATCCCCTCTGGTGTGCTGGTAGCTGTTTCCCCCCCCCCCCCCCCCCAATCCCCTCTGGTGTGCTGGTAGCTGTTTCCCCCCCCCCCCCCCCCCCCCCCAATCCCCTCTGGTGTGCTGGTAGCTGTATCCCCCCCCCCAATCCCCTCGGGTGTGCTGGTAGCTGTTTCCCCCCCCCCAATCCCCTCTGGTGTGCTGGTAGCTGTATCCCCCCCCCCCCAATCCCCTCTGGTGTGCTGGTAGCTGTATCCCCCCCCCCCAATCCCCTCTGGTGTGCTGATGTAGTAAAAAAAAACAAAAAAAAAAAACACTCCACTCACCTTTCCTCGCTCCTGAGCTGGCCGGGCCCTCTGCCATCTTCTGCAGCGCACGTCTTCTCCGGCAGGCGGCGCACGATGAAATGACGTCATCGCGTGCAGCCCGCCAGAGAGAAGAGGCGTGCGCTGCCTCCCCGGAGCTGACAGGCACAGCGCTCTCCTGTGTCTAGCGGCAACCGGACGCAGGAGAGCGCTGGAGCTGGTGAGGGCTGCATTTCCACGTTCCGTGATCCTGTCGGATCACGGACGTGGAATGCATGTACCGGAGCCCCCCCGCGGCCGGACAGCATCTGTAATTAGATGCTGGGAATATATTTTAATTAATTTGTATTTCAATGAGGAAAATAAGTATTTGATCCCTCTTGCCAAACACACTCAATACTTAGTGGCAAAGCCTTTGTTTGCAAGCACAGCGGTGAGACGTTTGTTGTAGTTAACCACAAGTTTAGCGCACACACCAGGGGGAATTTTGGCCCACTCTTCTTTGCAGATTCTCTCTAAGTCATGAAGGTTGGTGGGCTGTCGCTTGGCAACTCTGACCTTCAGCTCCCTCCATAGATTTTCCATCGGATTGAGGTCTGGCGACTGGCTGGGCCACTCCATGACCTTAATGTGATTTTTCTTGAGCCAATCCTTTGTTGCCTTTGCTGTATGTTTAGGGTCGTTATCATGTTGGAAGACCCAACCACGGCCCATTTTCAGAACCCTGGCAGAGGGGAGGAGGTTGTCCCTCAGGATTGTGCGGTACATGGCTCCATCCATCTTCCCAGTGATGCGGTGAAGTAGCCCTGTACCCTTGGCAGAGAAACACCCCCAAAACATTATGCTTCCACCTCCATGCTTGACGGTGGGCACAGTGTTCTTGGGGTCATAGGCAGCATTTTTCTTCCTCCACACATGGCGGGTGGAGTTGAGGCCAAAAAGTTCAATTTTGGTCTCATCTGACCACAAAACCTTCTCCCAATAACTTGGTTCATCTTTCAAATGATGATTGGCATACTTGAGGCGCGCCTCCACATGTGCTCTCTTCAGCAGGGGCACCTTTCGGGCACTGCAGGATGTGAATCCATTGTTGCGCAAAGTGTTGCCAATTGTTTCCTTGCAAACTGTGGTCCCAGCTGCCTTCAGGTCATTTGCTAACCCCTGCCGAGTGGTTGCAGGACGATTTCTGACTGTTCTCAGCATCATTGCCGCCCCACGAGGCGAAATCTTCTTTGGAGCACCGGGCCGAGGTCTGTTGATTGTCATGTTATACTCTTTAAACTTTCTGATAATTGCACCAATAGTTGTTACTTTCACATCCAACACCTTATTAATCTTTTTGTAGCCCATTCCAGCTTTGTGAAGGTCAACAAGAGGTCCTGTGACAGCTCTTTGGTTTTACCCATGTTGGAGACTTGAAATCTGTGTGATCTGTCTGATTCTGTGGACAGTTGTTTTTCACACAAGTGATTAGTGAGAACAGGTGGCTTCAGGTCAGGTAACAAGTTGATTGGGAGTGTCTAACTGGTCTGTAAAAGCCAGAACTGCTAATGAATACTAAGGGATCAAATACTTATTTCACTCCATGAAATACAAATCAATTAATATATATTCCTTAGATTTATTTTCTGGATTTTCTTTTTAATATTCTGTGTCTCCATGTAAGAATACATCTACCATTAAAAGTATAGAGTGATCATGTCTTTATTAGTGGGCAAACAAAGAAAATCAATTTGATCAAAGGGATCAAATACTTCTTGGACTCACTGTATATATATATATATTTTTTTTATAGACGTAAACTACAAATCTCTGACACTTTCTGGCACCAGTTGATTTGACAGAGAACAAAAAATTGGTGAACAACCCCTTTCATGGAGGATCAGATATGTCAAAAGTTACTGATTGCATTGGGTCTCACTCCTAAATCAAGATACAGATGGGAGGAGTGTGCAGCAGGGCAGTCCACTCCTCGATAGAGATGAGTGAATCGTCTGAGGTTCGGGTTCGTATGAATCTGAACTCTCGGCGTCTGATTCCCGCTGTCTGCCCGCGCCGTGCAGTGGGTGGATACAGCCTGAGGGACACCTGGAAAACTGGGATACAGCCATAGCCATAGGCTGTATCCCAGTTTTCCAGGCGGTCCTCAGGCTGTATCCACCCTCTCCACGGAGCTGGCAGACAGCGGGAATCAGAAGCCGAGAGTTCAGGTTCATACGAACCCGAACCTCGGCCGGTTCGCTCATCTCTACTCCTCGACTGGCAGGGAGATCCAAATCATTCACCCCATAGACTCTAATGGAGTAAATGAGTTGGATATAAATAACAGGCGGGAAGTGGATTCCCCTGCTGTAGACAAGGCATGGTTTCTGGAGAGAGACCCGGTGTGTGAGGACATGTCAGACGTTAATGCAAATGATAGCAATGCTTTACTATTCTCTTCCTGCTTAATTCCAGAGGAATATTCCAGGGGTTGGCAAGTAATGAGAAAATCTCTGATCTTCACCTGGACCTCAGTAACTGTGAGGTACGCCCGCCATTATTCACAACTATATAAAACAATATGTAACATAGCAATGCAGGGCAAGGGAGGGATAGTTAAAGGGAATCTGTCACTAGGTTTATGTCGCCTTAAACGAGGGCAGCATAAACTAGTGACAGAAATGCTGAACAGATCGGTGTATTACTTACATCATTCTGTTCAGCTGTTCTTCTAATATGCAGGAGAATAGGATTCTTGCCTCACCCCTCCCTCTGCCTTCCAGCTGCTGATTGACAGGTGACTGCCTATAGACAGCATGGATAGATAACTGCCAATCAGCAGCCGGTGGGAGGAGTTTTCTGCTTCTCATGAATATCCAGGACTACTGAGCTCATGCACATAATGGAGAGGACTACTTATTGTCCATGTTATTCAGGAGGAGATCTCTGGATCAGCTGCACAGAACAATGTAAGTGATACATCATTCTTTAAAGGGGTACTCCGGTGAAATTTTTCTTTCTTTAAAATCAACCAGTTTCAGTAAGTTATATAAATCTGAATTTTACGTCTATTTAAAAATCTCAAGCCTTCTCATACTTATCAGCTGCTGTATGTCCTGCAGGAAGCTGTGTATTCTTTCCAGTCTGACGCAGTGCTCTCTGCTGCCACCTTTGTCCATGTCAGGAACTGTCCAGAGCAGGAGAGGTTTTCTATGGGGATTTGCTGCTGCTCTGGACAGTTCCTGACATGGACAGAGGTGGCAGCAGAGAGCACTGTGTCAGAATACACAACTTCCTGCAGGACATACAGCAGCTCATAAGTATGGGAATATTTGAAATTTTTAAATAAAAGTGAATTACAAATCTATATAACTTTCTGAAACCAGTTGATCAAAAAGAATAATATTGTTGTCGGAGTACTCCTTTAAAGCAAGTCTGCTCCAGCCTGAGACAGAGCTGTTTGAAGTGACAGCTACATACATTTGCCACTCTCACTTCCCAACCGTATATTACTACAGGCTCTATCTTAGTCTGGGTTCCAGCTAGAGATGTCATCCTGGTTTTGTTTTAACGTCCATAATCGCAGCTCTATCTGCAACCCAGACAGGGAGTTAAAGTGAGAGTTGAATTGTATTACAGCTCTCACTATAACCTGTATAGAGGAAAAGGAGAGAGACCAGCGGGGACCTGGTGTGAAGAGACAAGAGGAGGTAGTGACAGCTATAGACCTCCTTCTGCCTCTGTGTGACCATCGGTCTTTCCCTAGTAATTGGCTGCAGTGTATATGGAGTATTATCAGGAGAGGTCAGACAGCGCATCATCAGGGTAGGCGGAGGGCAGGAGTGGGTGAGGTGAGTACCGCATAGCTGTTTATTACTATTATTACTAAGAATTCATACAGGTGTCTGTAGGTATAATAATGTTTTATTAAGGACACTTATTTATTTATTTATTTTTTCAAAGCTCCGTTCATCAGGTGCACAGGTGATACAAGACGTGATCTTTGATGTCAGTTCTGTGAGCTCTTTGGATATATCAGGAAACGGTATGTAGCGTGGTATTTTTCTTTTCTTTCAAATCAACTGGTGTCAGAAAGTTATATAGATTTGTAATTGACTTCTATTTAAAAATCTTGAGTCTTTCAGTACTTATCAGCTGCTGTATGCCCTGCAGGAAGTGGTGTATTTTTTTGTAGTATCACACAGTGCTCTCTGCTGCCGCCTCTGTCCATGTCAGGATCTGTCCAGAGCAGGAGAGGTTTTCTATGTGGATTTGCTGCAGCTCTGGACAGTTCCTGTCATGGGCAGAGGTGGCAGCAGAGAGCAATGAAAAGAAAACACTACTTACTGGAGGATATACAGTAGCTGATAAGTACTGGAAGACTGAATATTTTTAAATAGAAGTAAATTACAAATCTATATAACTTTTTGATGCCAGTTGATTTGAAAGAAAACAATTTTCACCGGAGTGCCCCTCCGGTGAAAAGCAAACAAGGGAAGTAATTGAGTTAATATGTGACTGATAGAACATAGAGGGTCTTTAGTCAGGGAACATACTCAGACTCAGGTAAATTTACCAGCTGTCAATTTGGGTCCCTAAATTTTAAAATAGGTTTGTGCTGCACTGGATTGAATGTGAATCTAGTGTATTGCGAAGTGTCGCTGACTAGCTTCTCATTTTCCACAAATGTCTGGTAAAGGTCTCTGATTTTTAAGTCTGTAGAAGCTAAGCAATCTTTATTTTAAGGGTTTAAACATAGATTGTAAGAGACGCTGAGGTGGCACTGTGGTGCGCCTTCTTTTCCTACTTCAGAAGAGGATGCAAACAGTAGAACTTTGGTGCCACCTAATGGCCAGTAGCTGGTATTGCAGCTGTCTATATGCATATGTTATAGTTGAATCTCTTGAGTGTCCCTAACAAAGTACAGCACACAAGGCTGGAAAGACAGGATCATGTTTAAATGGCCTAATCGTAGGACTGTCCAAGCAGATGATAGGAAACTATAAGGAATGCCCAACCTGGACAACGACTAAGTGATAACTTTTTTTTATCTTGTAGGTTTTAACTCTGAGATGGTAACTCTGATATTATCAATAGGAAGAAGTAGATCCATAAAACATGTGTCTTTAGGCAAAAACTTCAATTCAAAGTTCAAGTAAGTGTAATGTCAGTGGCACAGTGCCTTCTATGTATGTGCTTTGTATGATGAGTTGGTGTTCCTCCATACCCAGTACCGTTACCTGGACCAGGCTTTACTATGATAGCAAAATCATGGGCTTTTGGCATCTTGACCTTAACTAGGCACTGCTGTTTCAGCAAACTTTGCATAGATCAATAATAAAAGTGAATATAAGAAACTTTATAATATATCTTATCAGAAAAAATGCTTCCTTCTGTTATCAAGCATCTTCCCTCTCCCCATACTTTGGTCTTCTGTGGGCTTTTGGCATCTCGACCTTAACTAGGCACTGCTGTTTTGGCAAACTTTGCATAGATTAATAGTACAAGTGAATATAATAAACTTTATTATATATCTTATCAGACAAAAATGCTTCCTTTTGTTGTCAAACATCTTCCCTCTCCCTATTCTTTGGTCTTCCAGCCTGAAAACTCATCTCAGCTTAGGGTCCTGCAGCAGCTACTAGCAAGGCAACTCCATGGAGAGAGATGGGAGTGCATGGGGAAGGCTTTTTTTCTTCCTATATAACAGCTGCTATAGATTGGATTAGACTTTTATTTTTTTTTTACTCATCTTTTTTCTGTTTCAGCTTTTCTGTCACAGATATACTTCACCGCATTGCTGAGCTGCTACAAGATGACGACTGTGTATGTATTTATTACGTCGTGGTGTATACTGTATACTGCCTACATACACTATAGAGTATAGATTGGTTTCTTTTACACTGACGCTTTACTGGATGAGCGTTTCAGAGACTCATCGCCCTCCGGGAATCCTTTTATTTTTTTTTTTACTTTAGACAGTGAATTCTCTGTCTCTGGCCGATTCAAGATTGAAGTCGGGAACCAACGTTATCCTGAATGCCCTAAGAAACAGCAACAACCTCACCAAGATAGATATAAGCGGGAATTTAATAGGAGATCCTGGAGCAAAGCTGTTGGCCAAAGCCTTACATATGAATAGGAAGCTCAGGTGAGTGCCGCTTTATTAGAAGTAATAATCACATTTCATCAGACACTCACCCGAGTATACGTATTTTATTTAATTATTTTAAAAATATTATACTGTTCAGTCCCTCTACATGGTTATTAATAAATATATTGGGCAACCCAATCTCAGTGCTCTCATAGCGTACCTGTAATTTTACATGGGACACATGAATAGTGATCGGTCAGGGTCTCTCAGCTGGTACACCCACAGATCAGGAGCAGAGAGAAGCACATGGGAGCTCACTTCCCTTCCTCTCTGTCAAGCGACACCATAGGTGAGTAATGGAGCACTGGATTGAGATGACTGCGTGCTTCTCCTGATTCCCCGTTGATGGTCTCAGCAGTGAGATCCCGACCAATCTAAATGTGTCCGTCTAGAAAGAATACGCCACTTCCTGCAGAACACACAGCAGCTGATAAGTACTGGAAGACTGGAGATTTTTTTAAAATAGAAGTAAAAAACAGTTGATTTGAAAGAAAAATGTATCCGCCAGAGTGCCCCTTTAATCCACCTAGCTCTCTTCTTATAGCGCTCACTTTAAACTCACTGATATAAGATTGTTGCGGTTGTTTTTACCCCTAAACAGAACACTAATATGGGATAGAAACAATACAACATCGCTTGGATTCCTAGATGTGGCAAATGCCCTAAGAAGGTAAAGGTGCACGTTTTTTTTCTAATTATATTTTTATTGAAGTTTTTCTATAGAGCATACATAAAAAATATTGTATAAGGAGGTAATATAGAATAATCGGGGGTGGAGAGGGAAAGAAGTGGGTGTGCACTGCCGTCCTTACAGCGCATGCCTGTGCATACTGATTAGCTGTAGTGGACATGCACAGTACAGCGCCGCCCTATTCCCACTGTACTGTGCATGTCCGAAATAGCCTCTGACAGAGTCTGAGGCTATTTCAGACATGCGCAGTACGCCGGGAATAGGGCACAGCTGTACTGCGCATGTCCGCTGGAGCTAATATGTCACTGCTGGTACGCTCTGCTAGGATGATGCGGCATGACAAAGAGCTGTATGTCCGTTATCCTGAGATTCATTACAAATAGTAGAACCTAACTTCTACCCTCTAGTAGAGAGGAGCGGACCTCGGGCATGGCGGGGTTAATCTAGACCTCAGCGTGCAGCATTTGATTACCGGTGGCTGAAGAAGTTGGATGCATCCTTAGGGAGTCCAGGTAACCATGGATACTGCATATGGCCAATGGTTGTATCTATGTTCTCCAGGACTGCATCCAACTTCTTCAGCCACCGGTAGTCAAATGCTGCACAATCAGGTTTGGACTAAGCCCGGCGTGCTCGAGGTCGGCTTATCTCTACTCTCTAGTTGTCTCTGATATACTTGTCGTAATATTGTAGTGGATGGTGCAGGGCATGTGGTTTGGGCAGTATGTTTGATTTACTGGATGTCTTGTATTTTATGACAGTTCAATTTTTTTCTTACTAACATTATTTATATTTAATTTATTTAAAGGAGAACTATCAGCAAATTAGATGAATGTAACCTGATATCTCCTTGTACCGCACAGGGCGCTGAGGAGGACGGTACATCTCTTACCTTCATCCTCGGCACGGTTTCCATGCTTGTAGTTCAATCCAGCTTGTAGTAAGACCGTTTGGAGCACTGGGGGCGGAGCTAACACCCCCAGAGCACAGATCCGGCCCACCCCCCTGATAATCATTAGAATAGGCAGGACTGCCAGGGGGGATTAGTGCCCTGGGGGCAGTAGCCACAACCTCAGTGCTCTAAACTGTCCTCATAGAAGCTGGATTGAACAACAAACATGGAAATGGTGCTGAGGATGAAGGTAAGAGACGTATGTTCATCCTCAGTGTCTCCTGCATAATAGGGAGATATCAGGATAGATTTGTATAACCTGCTGATAGTTTCCCTTTAACGCTGGACTGCAATTTAATCTACAGGGGTTCATTCTCTATACCATTTAATTTTTTAAAGGAATTTTACACTACTCTCAATGCCTTTACCAGTAGCTGACATATCACAAGCCCATCGAATGAATCCACAAAAAACAGAGGACGCCTTACTACAGGTTTGCTTAAACTGTTTTTTTTTTCCCATTTGTGTAACCTGGACAGCTGCGTAATATAAAGGCCGTATTACACGGAGCGATATTAAAGAGATCTGTCAGTAGTATTAGGCTGTCCCATCTCAGGGTAGCATAAACTAGTGACAGAGAAGCTGAACAGAATGATGTATTACTTATATTGTTCTGTGCAGCTGATCCAGAGATATCCTCCTGAATAACATGGACAATAAGTAGTCCTCTCCATTATGTGCATGAGCTCAGAAGTCCTGGATATTCATGAGAAGCAGAAAACTCCACCCACCAGCTGCTGATTGGCCGTTATCTATCCATGCTGTATATAGTCAGCGACTTGTCAATCAGCAGCTTGAGGGCGGTGGGAGGGGTGCGGCGAGAATCCTATTCTCCTGCATATTAGGAGAACGGCTGAACAGAATGATGACAGTAATACACCGATCTATTCAGCATTTCTGTCACTAGTTTATGCTGCCCTCATTTAAGCCGGAATAAAACTAGTGACAGATTTCCTTTAAGTAACAAGCGAGCGCCAACCTGTCAGGTCAACACTTGCTTGCTCCTTGTTCCCTGCTTGCTGTTTATGCTATTACATGCACAGACATTGAGTAGGGAGCAGCGGGAGGGGCTCCCCGGATTATCCTTAGATCATCCACATGGACCATAGAAAATAACGGCGGTCTGCTGCCTATTTTATGGAGTGACAGCCAGCAGACCATCACTATGGTAGTGCAAACTTCTCCCGGATCATTCTCCTGATTGGTCGCAGTCTGAACAGTCGGATCTCATGTGACATGGCTAAAGTTTTTTTTTATGACAGGTACTTTTTATATGAGCACTGTCATTAAGAAATTCCTTTGACATATCACA
Source organism: Dendropsophus ebraccatus (assembly GCF_027789765.1). NCBI lineage: Eukaryota > Metazoa > Chordata > Amphibia > Anura > Hylidae > Dendropsophus > Dendropsophus ebraccatus. The sequence continues at coordinate 18,563,557 of NC_091457.1, read as the reverse complement.
GAGACAAGTTTTGATTGGCCGTGGCCTCACTGCTGAGACCCCCACCAATCACGAGAAACAATCTATGGGGCTTCTGCACGGAGATGATTGACAGCATAGGAGTGAGGCCCGCTACCGCGTACTTCACCCTGTGTGTTCATTGCTGTAAAAAAGAATGCTATTGATCTATATGTAATCAATTATTTTCTTGAACAGATTCAAAATTATCTCCAAAGGAATAATCAACTATCCGGAAGCACCGCTGTATCCCAAGAGGTAACAAACGCAATGGCTTCTCAAATGTAAATGTATTACTTATAAGAAGCTTCTCCTCCCTTTACTATCAATTATTGACAATTGGCTTAAAGGGGTTGTTCAGGCTTAGGAAAACATGGCTGCTATCTTCTAGAAGTAGCTCCACTACTACGTTTTGTAGTTTGGTTCCATTGAAAAATGAATGGAGCTGAACTGTAATACCACACACAACCAGAGGACAGGGGTGGCGCTGTTTTTGCAAGAAAGTACTTTATCCCATGATCTTTTTTCCTATGATCTTTAGATGAAATCCCTCCCGGCATCACTAAGACGCTTGACAAACACTGAACATGAACTTCAAGCGGCCATTGAATCCTTAGAACAGTATCAGATCACTAAGCGTGGTTTAGTGGTCAAGAATACTCGCCTTAAAGTGGAATGAATCAGAGCGTCGTCTCTCTCTGCTTGTCTGCGTTGTCTGTCTCTATTTATTTTTTTCCTTTATTGTATTTGTCTCCGTATCCTAGAAGGAATATGGTCGCTTACCAATAATCACCAGGAGCTCTTATAATAATAAAAATAAAAAAAAACTATATAAATATAAATTTTTTTTTTTTTTTTAATTGTGAATTTATTCAGTTTTTCACTTGAAAAAGTAACGCGCAACGCCTGCAGAGGCTCCTACAGTAACACATATAACATAACAGGATGTGGTACAAGCCACAGAAAGAAAATTGCAAGCTGTTAAAGGGGTTTTCTTTCTAATCAATTGGTGTTAGAAAGGAGCAAAGATTTATAATTTACTTCTATTTAAAAATCTTAAGTCTTCCAGTACTTATCAGCTGCTGTATGTCCTGCAGGAAGTGGTGTATTCTCTCTAGTCTGATATAGTGCTCTCTGCTGCCACCTCTGTCCGTGTCAGGAACTGTTAAGAGCAATAACAAATCCCCAAAGAAAACCTTTTCTGAGGAAGAATACCACTTCCCAGAGGACATACAGCAGCTGATAAGTACTGGAAGATTATATTTTTAAATGGAATAAATTACAAATCTATGGCACTTTCTGGCACCAGTTGATTTGAAATAACTTTTATTTGCTGGAGTACCCCTTTACATATAGTGTACTGAGCTAGGAGAGTTGTCTGTAAACTGGTCCCAGTACTACCATGTGCGAAGATACAGGAACGATCATATCGCTGGGAGGTGAAGTCCTCCATGAGCCTAATGTCCTCGACCTTCTGCAACCAAGTGGTGATACGAGGAGGGTATGGACTTCGCCAAGGACAGTATGCAAGCTCTGGTGGGGTTGACCAGGAGTACGGAGTGCCGATATGTCTTAGAATGGATATCGGAGATGTGTAAGAGGAAGAACACCAGGCTGAAAGCTGAAGGTGGAGAATAAGTGTGGTGTCCCACCACGGGTGTTGCTCTTAGTTACACCCTTAGCAAAAGCCTGTACTTTTTGTGTATCAGTGGTGATAAAGTAGTGTTAAAGTTTCGCCACAAGATGTCGCTATTGTAAGTGTATATACTTAGTTGATGCACAGCTGCAGAACTGTAAGGGTTATTGTTTATTTGTTTGTCACATGGATCTGTAGACCAATGAGTGTGTTCTCTTCTTCTGTCCTATCACTTCTCCCTTTACTTCTTCTGTATGTACTCTTCACCCATTAACAGCACACCTTATAGGGGGCTGTAGCTAGGAAGTCACGTGGGTAGAGAAAGGATAGAGGTCTTTTGTCTCTAGACACTGTACAGACAAGATGCAGGTAACCTTTTCTCCTTCAGTCACTCCACTCGACCCTATGCAGTGTTAAACCCTTTCTTAGAGAGGACAGGTTAGAGATCATCTCAACCCATGCCGTGGACAAGGAGAGTCACAGTGCAGGACAGTATCCACAAAGCAAGGCTAGGAACTGATCCGGATAGAGCAAAGTTGATAGAAGCCTATGAACTCTATCTCGCAGCGCGGGTATCAGCAGGGAACCCTCAGCATTACGCTTATCCCAGGTAACAAGGTCTGGGGCTTGTTTCACCCACTAGGATGGGTCCCCCGACACTTGTAGGGCAATAAGTGGCGCGAAGACCCAAAGGTCAAAACACAGACACAAGTATTCTTCTACCACCATACCTGTGTGCCCAACCGGCACTGGCGTCACCACACAACATTGGGCCCGACTATATCTTGGCCAACCACCATAGAACTGGCATCACACTTTATCATCTGGCAAGTGACCGGCCGTACCTCCACACCGGGGGTCACCACACTTCTTTCCAGAAAGGAACCAGTTTTGGGCACCACCAGAAAGTATGTAGGACAGAACCATCATCCCCTCAATTTCTCCAACAGAACGTCGAGGTATCAGGATAGATCCTATGGTAGGGACTCAGTACTGGAGAGCACCGTATGACTGAGAAGAGATAGATGAGGGATGTGTGAGTGTGAGCCCCGGGGATATCTGTGTTACTGAGACGGAGAAGCCAAAATAATAATAATAATAATAATAATAATAAACCTACATAAACAATTACCATGCAGATGAAAAGTATTTGGTATCAGTATTCCGAGAGAGAGAGAGAAGGGGCAATAGAGGAAGCAGAGGGAACACACAGATGAGACAATTCAGGTCTGGAAAAACTTAACCTTGATTTTGACTTCATTTTAAAAAATAATAAACGAAAGGAAAAAACATAAAGATGGTGGCCATGTTCTGAACATAGCTTAAAAGATAGGCCCCCTCACTGGGGTATTCAGATATGTGGTTTTCCCTTTTCTTTTTTTAAAAAATAAAAGGGGGTCCTGAGACTTTTGACTCAGCCTGGACAGTAGCCACAGCAGTGGTGGTTGGTAATCTAGACAACGAACTGTGAGGGAACGAGTGGGAGGGAAAGAACAACATATCAGAAGGAGACAAGTTTGCTAATTTAAAGGGGAAGTTTAGCAAAAAAAAAAAAAAAAAGTTTCTTTTAAATCAGCTGGTGTCAGAAAGTTAAGGCCCTATTACATGGGGCTCTCGCTTGCTCCTCGCTTGGGTAAGAGTCGGGGGGGGGGGGGGGGGGGCTTGGGGTGCTGCCCGGGTGATCAATAGATCGCTGCTATTTTGGTGTCTTTACGCAGAAAGATTTATCTGACAGATTTTTGAAGCCAAAGCCAGGAATGGATATGAAAAGGAGATTTTTCCTTTATGACCTGTTCTCTGTTTATAGTCTGTTCCTGGCTTCAAAAATCTGTCAGATAAATCTCACTGTGTAAACGCACCCTTATGCTAAGTTTACACGAGGCGATTATTGGCCCAATCGCACGATTAACGATTTCGTTAGTAACAATAAATTTTTTTATAACGATCAGCGTTTAGACGGTACGATATATCGTACGGAAAAATCGTTTTGCGATCACGCGCCCGCAGCCCGCCACCCCGCAGCCCCCTGCGCCGCCCCGGCCGCGAGCATACGTTACCTGCTCCGCGTCGCAGGTCTTCAAATCCCCGACTGCCCTCTTCAGCGCATTGATTGGCTGAAGAGATGAGCCGGAAAATTCAAACGGCTCCTCTTCAGCCAATCAGTGCTGAAGAGGAGCACTGATTGGCTGAAGAGGAGCCGTTTGAAATTCCCGGCTCACCTCTTCAGCCAATCAATGCGCTGAAGAGGGGATCCGGGGATTTTGAAGACCTGCGACGCGGAGCAGGTAACGTACGTTCTTGGCCGCGGCAGCGGTCGAAGCGGCGGCGGGGGTGGCGATCGGAGCGCTGGCGGCGGGGGTGGTGATCGGAGCAGCGGGGGTGCCGATCAAGCCGGCGCAGGGGGCTGCGAATGAGCGGAGGGCCGGGCTGCGGATGAGCGGGGGGCCGGGCTGCGGATAAGCGGGGGGCCGGGCTGCGGATGAGCGGGGGGCCGGCCTTTGGGCGGCGGGACTTTCGCACGACGACTGTTTACACGGAACGATCGGCAAATTTTTTGCGAACGACGAACGACGATTTAAGAACAAGTTAAAAGATCAAAATGAACGATTTCTCGCTCGTCGTGCCATCGTTCGCTGCATTTACACGTACGATTATCGTTCGAATTCGATCGTTATCGTGCAAATTCGCACGATAATCGTTCCGTGTAAACCCAGCATTAGGGTGCCTTCGCACCTAGCAACTCGCAGCGTAAGTTACGCTGCGAGTCTGTCAGATCACTTTCACTACATACACGCAGCGGTCTAAACGACCGCTGCGTGTATGTAATTCTGCCGACCCCTTAACCCCTTCAGCTCCCGCTCCGCTGCATACATTACCTCTCCTCGCTGCACGGGTCCCGGCGTACTGCTCTCCCGCCCGGCCAATCAATGGCTGCAGCTGGGCAAAACACTGATTGGCCGGGCGGGAGAGCAGTACGCCGTGACCCCGTGCAGCGAGGAGAGGTAATGTATACAGAGCCGGGCAGCAGCTGAAGGGGTTAAGGGGCCGGCAGAATTACATACACACAGCAGTCGTTCGGACCGCTGCGTGTATGTAGTGAAAGTGATCTGCCAGGACCTAGCCGACTAGCAGCGTAATTTACTGATCTATTAAAAAAAAATCTCAAGTCTTCCAGTACTTATCAGCTGCTTTATGTCCTGCAGGAAGTGGTGTATTCCCTCTGTCCATGTCAGGAACTGTTCAGAGCAGCAGCAAATCCCCAAAGAAAACCTCTCCTGCCCTCCAGACTGGAGAAAATACACCACTTTCTGCAGGACATACAGCAGCTGATAATTCCTAGAAGACATGAGATTTTTTTTTTTTTTTTTAATACAAGTAAATTACAAATCTCTGGCACCAGTTGATTTGAAAGATTTTTTTTTTTTTTTTTGCTGAACTACCCCTTTAATGTATCTGCAAAAATATAAAATTTGAAGAGTCCTACAAGTATAACTATGTTAGTAAAGATGGGAGTACCCCTTTAAGTGTTACTGTCATTCAAAAGGGGTTGTTGGAGCAGAAAATAGCCTTCTGCTCTCCAGTGCTTCCTTCCATCCTTCCTACATCTCGGATGTATACTTTCCAAGACGGGATGGGACAGGTGTAGGTCCTGGTCATCACATGCAGGTAAAATCATACCCTGCATTCAATGTGCAACACCCTGTGATCTCTGAGGGGACAGAATATAATACTGCCACATACTGTGCCCTCTGAATATAATACTGCCCCTCTAAGGGTACAAACCCAGTTGCCGGATCTGCAGCGAGTCTCCTTGCTGCATTTTTGCAGGGAGACTCGCTGCAGATCCTGGCCCTATACTTTCATTAGCAGAGAAACTCGCAGCAGGGATGTACATCCCTGCTGCGATTTTGTCTGCAGCCCGCCCCATTAACCCCCTACCCGCCGGACATTATACATTACCGGGTCCCCGTTCCTGCTTGCTTCGGGGCTCCCGGTGTCTTCACGGCCCACCCGGCCAATCAATGCGCTGCGGCGGGGCAGCGCACTGATTGGCCGGGCGGAACGTGCCAGGACCCGCCAAAGCAAGCAGGAGCGGGGACCTGGTAATGTATATCCTGCCCGCCCCCCCTGCAGCCCCGATTGCCCCCGGCCGTACGATCGCCCCCCGTACCCCCCGGCCGTACGATAGCCCCCCCGCAGCCCCCAGCCGCACGATCGCCCCCCGCGCCGCACGATCGGGGGGTGCGGGGGGCGATCGTGCGGCCGGGGGCTGCGGGGGGCAATCGTGCGGCCGGGGGCTGCGGGGGGCAATCGTACGGCCGGGGGGTGATCATGCGGCCAGGGGCTGCGGGGGGCGATCGGGGCTGCGGGGGGGCGATCGTACGGGCGGGGGGCGATCGGGGCTGCAGGGGGGGCGGGCAGGATATACATTACCAGGTCCCCGCTCCTGCTTGCTTCGGCGGCTCCCGGCACGTTCTGCCCGGCCAATCAGTGCGCTTCCCTGACGCAGCGCACTGATTGGCCGGGCGGGCCGTGAAGACACCGGGAGCCCCGAAGCAAGCAGGAACGGGGACCCGGTAATGTATAATGTCCGGCGGCTAGGGGGTTAATGGGGAGGGCTGCAGACAAAATCGCAGCAGGGATGTACATCCCTGCTGCGAGTTTCTCTGCTAATGAAAGTATAGGGCTGGGATCTGCAGCGAGTCTCGCTGCAAAAACGCAGCAAGCTGACTCGCTGCAGATCCGGCAAGTGGGTTTGTACCCTAAATATAATACTGCCACACACTGCCCCTCTAAATATGATACTGCCACACACTGCCCCCTCTGAATATAATACTGCCACATACTGTGCCCTCTGAATATAATACTGCCTCACACTGCCCCTCTAAATATAATACTGCCCCTCTAAATATAATACTGCCACACACTGCCCCCTCTGAATATAATACTGCCACACACTGCACCCTCTAAATATAATACTGCCCCTCTAAATATAATACTGCCTCACACTGCGCCCTCTAAAAATAATACTGCTTTATACTACGCCCTCTGAATATAATACTGCCCCACACTGCACCCTCTGAATATAATACTGCCCCCTCTGAATATAATACTGCCCCACACTGCCCCCTCTGAATATAATACTGCCCCCTCTGAATATACTTTCTCACGGGTGCCTTTCTTAGTCTGGCCTCTCACCATTGACCTGTCTGGCACGGGTGACCCCACCAGGAGTAGTACTCCCGCCAGCTTAGCTCATTGGATCACAGAGACACGCAAGCTCCCTCACCGCGTCAAGGTGAAGGCACCAAGAGGGAGCCGCTCCACCCTAGCCCGATTGCCATTTCACCCATCCAATTTACCTATGATTTACTAAAACCCACATGAAGCGCCTTAAAAGAGTCCAGGCCCCTTTAGGCGCCCTTCCCAGCCCCCTAACGTGGACCCTCCCTGCTCCCTTCCCAGCCCAGGCCCGCCCCATCTCCCTAACACGGACCCTACCGGCGCCCTTCCCAGCCCCCTAAAGTGGACCCTCCCGGCACCCTTCCCAGCCCAAGCCCGCGCCATCCACCTAACACGGACCCTCCCTGCTCCCCTCCCAGCCCAAGCCCGCCCCATCTCCCTAACACGGACCCTCCCGGCGCCCTTCCCTGCCCAAGCCCACCCTATCCCCCTAAAGCGGACCCTCGCTGCTTTCTTCCCAGCCCAGCCCGCCCCAGACCCCTAACACGGACCCTCCCAGTGCCCTTTCCAGCCCAGAGGGCTTTGGTATTTATACACATTATGGGCATCTACATAGGGATTATAGGGATGATACATCAGGCAGTCCTATACTTAGAATGCCCCTTGTTGCCCTTAGCAACCAATCACGGCTCAGCTTTCATTTTACCAGAGCTTATACAGCCCAGGCCAGCCCCATCTGTCGGTACTGTATATGGAGCAGCACAATCTGTCATTGAGGAGGCTGCGGATAACCCCGTATTACTCTATAGGCCAGATAAGATCAGTATCAGCTGAGCTGTCCATTGCCGCCATTACCAATGTCACCCAGTTTGTCCTTATACCTGTCAGCTGGTTACATGGCCCCCTAACATGAGCAGCGCCCCCTATCTGTCCTGTGTGTACCAGCAGCACTTACCAGGGAATGTACCGGCGGTCTGTGGCGTCCATCAGGCGTCTGTGTGAGGAGACATGGGCCGCCCCTCAGAAACCGCCCATCAGAAATCGCCCGACTCATCGTGGCAGTTGGTCACCAACCTCAACAACCAGTTCAAATCCTAACAATACCGTGATTGGACAACTTTTTTTTTTATTACTGTTATAACTTTATTAAAAAACAATCGATATTAACACACATACAATGTACTGTGCTGCAGCACCTGCTAAGAAGCAGGGAATAACATATAGAAACACACGCACACACATTATATATATATATATATATATATATATATATATATATACACAAGAAGTGACAACAAAACCAATATGGTGTGGATTTAAAGTGACAGCACCTTCCATAAAAACCAGCAGCAGGATCATGTCTAACATGGCGTCAGTTTTAAAGGGGCAGTGCACAGCTAATCTAGCTGTGCTGGTGACTTATATCACGATATATGTAGTTATAGGGGCCTTTCAAACTGCCAGAATGCTGGGGACTGTAATGGCGGCCATAATGGTTGTCACTTTTGTAGATACTAATGCCGGCTGATGATCATTGTAGTATTCCACCAGTCACCTTCTGCAATTGCCCTGACAGCACAGACTTATGCTGGGTTTACATGAAACGATAATTGGCCCGATGGTACGATTAACGATGTCGGAGTAACAATTTTTTTTTCATAACAATCAGCATTTAGACGGTACGATATATCGTATGGAAAAATCGTTTTGCGAACGTCCTGCGATCGCGCACCCGCAGCCCGGCTCCCCGCTCGCAGCCCAGCCCCACAGTCAACCGCAGCCCCGTTTGCCACCCCCGCTCCAATCGCCACTCCCGCCGCCGCTCCGATCAACCAACACAGAACGATCTGCGAATTTTTGACGAATGATGATTTAAGAACAAGATAAAAGGTCAAAATGAACGATTTTTCGCTCGTCGTTCGATCATTCGCTGCGTTTACACGTACGATTATCGTTCGAATTCGAACGATAATCGTTCCGTGTAAACGCAGCATTAGGGTCCGTTTACACACACAGATTATCTGACAGATATCTGACAGATTTTTGCAGCCAAAACCTGAAATGGATTTGAAAAAGAGAAATCTCAGTCTTTCCTTTATGACCTGTTCTCTGTTTATAGTCCATTCCTGGCTTTGGCTGCAAAAATCTATCAGATATCTGTCAGATAATCTGTGTGTGTAAACGGTCCCTTAGGATATAGTAACAACTGTGAATACATTAAAGGAAAGTTATCAGCAAGTAAGAGGTATTTAAAGGGAAACTATCTAACTAGACATATAACCTGCTGAAATGTCCCTATTGCACCCAGGGCACTCTGGATGAAGGTTAGCCTCTTACCTTCATCCTCGGTGACGTTCTCATGCAGTTTGTAGTGTAATCCTGTTTGGTAAAGCTGTTTGGAGCAGTGGGGGCGGGACTAAGGGCGGTGATAAGACTGAGCTATGGTCCCCTCAGAGAAAAGCTGCCGAAAAGCTGACTGCGGGGGTCCCGATCGTTGAAACGGACCACCGGAGGTCTCTCACCTGCCTCCGTGCGGTCCGATCGGCGATCTGCTACACTGAGCCTACACAGGCAGGCTCAATGAGCAGATCGCCGATAACACTGATCAATGCTATGCCTATGGCATAGCATTCATCAGTGTAGAAATCCAAGTAGTGAATGTAAAAGTCCCCAAAGGGACTTCAAATGTGTTAAAAAAAAAAAGTTCAAAACACTAACACACTACCCCAAAACCCCTCCCCCAATAAAAGTTGAAATAACCCCCCCTTTCCCATTATATAAATAAAACATTTAAAATTAATAAATAAATAAACATATAATATACCGTAGCGTGCGTAATTGTCCGATCTATTAAAGTATAACAAGCGTCATTGTGATCGGTGAACGGCGTACACGAAAAGAGGGAAAAAAGTGCGCGGATTACCGATTTTATGTTGCATTATATATTAAAAAAAATCTATAAAAAGTGATCAAAATGTCCGATCTTCACAAATATGGTATTAATAAAAACTAGAGATTATGGCGGAAAAAATGACACCCCATACAGCCCAGTAGGTGAAAAAATAAAACCGTTATAAGCGTCACAATAGACCCATTATATTAATATTTAATTGCCAAAAAAAAGGATTTCATAAAAAAATACATATATAACATTAGAGAATCTGTGTAACCTGCATATGGTTGTGTTCGGACTGACCTATAGAATAATAGTATCATGTCGCTGTTACCATATAGTGTATTACGTAGACACAGGAACCCCCCAAACGTTACCATATTGCATTCTTTTTTACGATTTCACCTATTTATATCTTCATAAATAATATATTTGGGATTCCGTCATACATGTTATGGTAAAATGAAAAATAAAGTGAGGGAAAAATAAACTTTATTGGTACCAGCTACAAAAAACATGTTAAAAACATTTAAAATCCCCAAACAGGGGAAAACACACTGCAGGACCTGTGAATAAAGGTACAACTGCACTGCTACAATGTTCCGGGCCAAAAGGGCCCCCCAGGCATGGGACTCAAAAGAAGGACTCCTGACGAAGCCGCAACGTAGCGGCGATACGCGTGGGGTATTTCTTTTGTCTGCTACATGGGGACGTGATACGTTTGTAGGGTATGACCTGTTTTTGATTCATGTAATAAGATTTTTTGGATTATTGCTTATGATTGTATTGTCATTTTTTCCCTTCTTTTGAGTCCCATGCCTGGGGGGCCCTTTTGGCCCGGAACATTGTAGCAGTGCAGTTGTACCTTTATTCACAGGTCCTGCAGTGTGTTTTCCCCTGTTTGGGGATTTTAAATGTTTTTAACATGTTTTTTGTAGCTGGTACCAATAAAGTTTATTTTTTCCCTCACTTTATTTTTGGTGTGCGTCTGACTTGGTTACCCTAGTTTCTCTCTGTCCTTCTCTTCATACATGCTGTCATTTGTCTAGGGCCGTCAGCAGCACCCAGTGCTTTATTTATTTGTTATTTCTGCTTGGTGGTGCCCACCCTGTCTCCTCTATGGTAAAATGAAAGACGCCATTACACAGTACAACTAATCCTGTAACAAATAAGCACTTACATGGCCTGTAGATAGAAAACTGAAAGTGCTGGAGCTCTTAGAAGGGGACGAGGGAAAAACGGAAACACTAAGATCAAAATTTGTGCGGTCCACTGGGTCATTTTGGGCCTGGTCCTCAAAGGGTTAAAGGGGTTCTCCAGTGCTACAAAAACATGGCAACATTCTGACAGAGACAGTATGACTCTTGTCTCTAGTTCAGGTGTGGATTGCAATTAAGCTCCATTCACTTCAATGGAAATGAGTTACATAACCCCACCCAAACTGGAGACAAGAGGGGGGGCTGTCTCTGGAAGAAAGTGGCCATATTTGTGTAGTGCTGGATAAACCCTTTAACCCTGAGGACTGAGCAGGGCTCTGGCTGATCGCAGGGAGTCCCCCGCTGTAAGCAGGACCCTGGATGTAATATGATGCCGATATTTAAAGTGTAACAAATGTAGCATTTGTAAAAACTTCTGACATGTCACAGTGACATGCCAGAAGTGTGTATCAGTGGGGGTCTGGCTTCTGAGTCCTTCTGTCTCAGCACCGAGACCCCCAGTGACATGTCAGAAGTTTTTTTTTACAAATGACAACTACACTTTAATGGTTAAAGGGGTACTACGGCAAAAATATTTTTCTTTCAAATCAACTGGTGTCAGAAAGTTAAATAGATTTGTAATTTACTTCTATATAAAAATCTCCAGTCTTCCTGTACTTATCAGCTGCTGTATGTCCAGCAGGAAGTGGTGTATTCTGTATCCAGTCTGACACAGTGCTCTCTGCTGCCACCTCTGTCCATGTTAGGAACTGTCCAGAGAAGGAAAGGATTTCTATGGGGATTTGCTACTGCTCTGGACAGTTCCTGACATGGACAGAGGTGGCAGCAGAGAGCACAGTCATTTATACCTGATTTGGTGGTGGTTAAACCAGTAATTCTTTGCATAGGAGAACATCATAACTTTACACCCAGTCCCTGTGGAATATCCCATTCCAGTACAGTCACAGCCCCCTGTCCCTGCAGAACATCGCATAACAGTCCAGCTCCTGCAGAACGTTGCACTCCAGTCCAACCACAGCTCCTTGTCCCTGCAGAACATTGCAAAACAGTCTTAACCGCAGCCCCCTGTCCCTGCAGAGCATTACATAACAGTCGGGCTCCTGCAGAACGTTGCATAACGGTCCACCACAGTCCCCTGCAGAGCATCACATAAGAGTCCGACTCCTGCAGAGTATCACATAAGAGTCCAGCCACAGCACCTGTCCCTGCAGAACATTACATAAGAGTCCAGCTCATGCAGAGCATCACATAACACACCACAGACACAGCTCCACTACAGAAAAAGTCCGGAAACAATCAGACGGGGGATAGCTCCGCCCACACGTGGAGCCGGTCACATGAGCGTGACGTCACTAGAGGTCCTATAGCCCGGCTGACGGGGGATGTCCACATTAGAGTTGCCCTTGCGGCCGGCTGACTCCCAGTAGTCGGGGTTTCCGGGGTGGTCGGCTGTGTACGGTGGCCGGGATGGAGTCGGACCCTCTCCTGGCTTCGGTGCAGAGAAGCTGGTGCGCGGACCCGGACTTCAGCGGCCAGGAGCGGCTGTACAACCCCCGGAGCGGCTCCTACTCATCCACCGCATCCTCAGGAGGAGACGCGAGCGGCCGCAGCAGCCATGCGGAGTCCGGTGGTGAGAGGATGCGTGTTTCCCTGATTGGGTGATATATAGCTGCTCCCTATACAAGGGGGATCTGTAGGGGGTCACTATCTCCTTACTGCAGGGAAGGGGACTGATGTAATGGATTAGACTGTGTTCACACTATGCGTTTTTGTCGCGGTTTTGTGTGTGTTATGATGAATTCCTGGCCTGTTTGTGTCTCACTTTAAACATTTTAGCTTTTGGCATGAAGGAGTAAGGAGAAGCGCTGGGTTATGTGCTTCGCTCTCTATACAATATACTTATAATAAGGGAAGGGGGAGAGAACGTCAGCTCAGAACTTCTGAGATGTAAAAGGTTTTGTGTAATGACGGGGACATGTCAGAGTTCACACATCGCTGAGGTTTTGTAGTTTTTTTATTGCTGTTTGGAAAGCAGTAATTCCTATGAGGCTCCTCGTATGACCACAGCGCAGAACCCACAGTGTATAGTCATGTATGTGACCTCCTCGTATGACCACAGCGCAGAACCCTCAGTGTATAGTCACGTGACTTCCTCGTATGACCACAGCGCAGAACCCACAGTGTATAGTCATGTATGTGACCTCCTCGTATGACCACAGTGTATAGTCACGTGACCTCCTCGTATAACCACAGTACAGGACCCATCAGTGTATAGTCATGTATGTGACCTCCTGGTATGACCACAGCGCAGAACCCACAGTGTATAGTCATGTATGTGACCTCCTCGTATGACCACAGCGAAGAACCCTCAGTGTATAGTCATGTATGTGACCAACTCTTATGACCACAGTGTATAGTCACGTGACCTCCTTATATGACCACAGCGCAGAACCCTCAGTGTATAGTCACGTGACCACCTCGTATGACCACAGGGCAGAACCCTCAGTGTATAGTCATGTATGTGACCTCCTCGTATGACCACAGCGAAGAACCCGGCAGTGTATAGTCATGTGACCTCCTCGTATGACCACAGTGTATAGTCATGTGACCTCCTCGTATGACCACAGTACAGGACCCATCAGTGTATAGTCATGTATGTGACCTGCTCGTATGACCACAGTGTATAGTCACGTGACCTCCTCGTATGACCACAGCGCAGAAACCTCAATGTAATAGTCATGTGACCTCCTCGTATGACCACAGTACAGGACCCGTCAGCATATAGTCATGTATGTGACCTCCTCGTATGACCACAGTGTATAGTCATGTGACCTCCTCGTATGACCACAGTGCAGGACCCGTCAGTGTATAGTCATGTATGTGACCTCCTCGTATGACCACAGCGCAGAACCCCTTAGTGTATAGTCATGTATGTCACCTCCTCGTATGACCACAGTGTATAGTTACGTGACCTCCTCGTATGACCACAGTGTATAGCCACGTGACCTCCTCGTATGACCACAGTGCAGTACCCTCAGTGTATAGTCACATGACCTCCTCGTATGACCACAGGGCAGAACCCTCAATGTATAATCATGTATGTGACCTCCTCGTATGACCACAGCCCAGGACCCTCAATGTATAGTCATGTATGTGACCTCCTCGTATGACCACAGGGCAGAACCCTCAGTGTATAGTCATGTATGTCACCTCCTCGTATGACCACAGTGTATAGTTACGTGACCTCCTCGTATGACCACAGTGTATAGTCACGTGACCTCCTCGTATGACCACAGGGCAGAACCCTCAGTGTATAGTCATGTATGTGACTGTGGATCCCTCTGTGGCCGTATGGTAGTGCATCCGCCTGTAGCCGCCCTAACCGTCTCCCTGCAGAAGGTTGTAAAGAATCGTCTTCTACCCTGAAGGAGGAGATAACCCAGGGGTGATGAGACCGACGGCAATGTTCTCTAACCTGTAACCAACTACAACTCCCATCATGCCCTGCTTATTGAGCTCTCATCCTGTGCTCCTTCAGCTGTCACAGTACTACAGCTCCTAGCATGTGCTGACAACCTTTTCTGTCCAGGCATGCTGGGAGTTGTAGTTTTGCTGAAGAGCCACAGGTTGCAGTATGGTTAGATGTCTATGTACAACTGTAGCCTGTGCCTGTATAGTAATATAGCGTGTAGGGACCTGTGCCTTGATCGGCAATATTCTGTGTCATCTGTGTGAACAGAGCCTTAAATAGGTGCTTCTTTCAAATCAACTGGTTTCAGAAAGTTTTATAGATTTCTAATTTACTTCTATTTAAAAATCTTTAGTCTTCCAGTACTACTTAGCTGCTGTATGCCCTGCAGGAAGTGGTGTAATCATTCCAGTCTGACACAGTGCTCTCTGCTGCCACCTCTGTCCATATCAGGAACTGTCCAGAGCAGTAGCAAATCCTCATAGAAAACCTCTCCTGCTCTGGACAGTTCCTGACATGAACAGAGGTGGCAGCAGAGAGCACTGTGTCAGACTGGAAAGATTACACCACTTCCTGCAGAGCAGACAGCAACTGATAAGTACTGGAAGACTGTAGATTTTTAAATAGAAGTAAGTCGATTTGTAAGAAAAATAGGAGTACCCCTTATTTTCTACCAACAACCTTCCGTGTTTCTATGAGCACTTAAAGTGACTTAACCCTGACAGCTTCCCGTGGCAGAGGAATCCATAGTCGCTGCTCTTACAGTAAAGAATCCTGTACATGATGATGTATAAATCTTCTCTTCTGGAGACTTAGAGGGTGTATCCTTATAACTAGATGATGGGATCTCTGTGCTAACCCCTATAAATAGTTATTAGGTCATCCCCAGGTGTCTAATTCTAATCTTTCTGGTTCCTGTAGTCCGCCTTTTGCCTCTATTCCTCTGGTTGAACCTGTTCCAGCTCCTTTATGTCCAGGAGGCTGTTGGCAATGATGAGAGTAGTTGTCACTGACTCGGCGTGTGTCATCCTGTTACATCTTCCATTACTACTATGACCCATGACTGGAGTCATGACCTGCTCATAAGATATTACAGGCACAGTCATAATCTTTTTATTATTTATTCTGTCTCCTTCCCCCAGTTCTGAGCTGCTGCTTTCTGCTGAAGACACAAAGAAATCTGTGTGTGAGCTTTTCTCTCGGTCTCCTCCTCCTTCCTCCTTCTCCCTCCTCCCTTTTGAGACAGCTGATGTAAACAAGTCCCTGGCAGGCTTTATCTGCAACATTGTAGCTTCTTTGTAATGCTGTAAGGGTTAATCTGAGGTCAAGTTGCTAATGAACTCACCTCCCGGTATACCAAAGAAGCTACAATGTTGCAGATAAAGCCTGCCAAGGACTTGTTTACATAAGTGGTCTCAGAAGGGAGGGAGGGGGGAAGAGGGGAAAACGGAGAGAAAAACTCACACAGATTTTTGTGTCTTCAGCAGAAAGCAGCAGCTCAGAACTGGGGGAAGGAGACTGATAGATAGTAAGACGTATGGAAGGAATTGTTAGTCTCACCATGGGCAGAAACACATCAAAAGTAATGTTTGGTGGAATACCCCTTTAACCCATCTATAAAGTAACCTGGCGGCAGCCTCTTTGTGCTGCTGTTGTATTGATCAGCAATGTAGAGTGCTTCTCTCCTCCTAGTTTGTTACAATGTATCAGTCAGTACAATTGCATGAGAGCTGTGCAGGTTACTGTTCACTGACAGCAAGCAGAGATCTTATAGAAAGTGCTGACTGGTTCCATGTGATTATATATCTGCAGGTACGGTGGATGAAAACCTCTATGTGAACCAAGCGGTTGTGTTCATAGAAGATGCAATCCAGGTAAGTGATGGGATCGCTGGGAGGGCGTTCTCCTAACTCCGATTCAGATGCACTTTGAAAAACTATTATACTGTAGAGCTGTATTTATAATTCTGAAAGCTTCAGAGCTGGAATCTCTAAGCAAACCATAAAGGCCCAGTGTCTGCAAATGGCCACATCTAGAGTATAAGGATGTAACTCGGGGTCCATACAGAATCAGTAATGTAATGTATGTACACAGTGACCCCACCAGCAGAATAGTGAGTGCAGCTCTGGAGTATAATACAGGATGTGACTCAGGATCAGTAATGTATATACACAGTGACCCCACCAGCAGAATAGTGAGTGCAGCTCTGGAGTATAATACAGGATGTAAGTCAATGAGGAGGTCAGCCTTGATCATCTTGTCAAAGGGTAAAGACCCGCCCCGCATTGAGAATTGGCGTCCCATAGCGCTTCTCAGTGTGGACAGAAAGATTCTGGCAAAAGTGCTGTTTAATCGGCTGGTGAAGTTTGCACCCCAGCTCCTTTCGGGGGCCCAGCATTGCTCTGTTCCAGGCCGCAGTACCTTTAGTGCTGTGCTCGGTGTCCGGGAGGCTGTGGAGCAGGGTAGGGCGGGTCACTGGAAGGGGTACTTGCTGTCCTTGGATCAGGCAAAAGCGTTTGATCGGGTTAACCACGAGTACCTCTGGTCTGTCCTTCTGAGATATGGCCTGCCGGGGGGGTTTGTTGATTGGCTTAAGACCTTGTATGCAGGGGCAGAGAGTTTCCCGCTTGTGAATGGTTGGATTGGCCGCTCTTTTGAGGTTGGGTCTGGTGTCCGTCAGGGTTGCCCTTTGAGCCCACTGTTGTACGTGTTTGCAATTGATCCTTTCCTTAGGAGGATTGATTGTGGACCGTTGACGGGGGTGAGAATGGACCCTGTGGTGCCGGATTCCACTCTGAGGGTGGTAGCGTACGCCGATGATGTCACCATATTCGTCTCCTCGCAAGAGGAGGTGCAGTGTGTGATGTCAGAGGTGGAGCGCTACTCAGAGGCATCTGGGTCCAAGATCAACCAGGATAAGTGTGAGAGTCTCTGGCTGGGAGGTGGAGATCCTGGATTTGATCTCCCGGACACCCTTCCAGAGCCCCAGGAGTTTGCAAAAGTCCTCGGCATCGAATTCGGCCAAGGGGATTACCCCAAACAAAACTGGTACAGCAGGCTTAAGATCGCCGCTCAGAGGGTGGATCAGTGGAAGGGTTGGTCTTTGACCCTCAGGGAAAGGGTTAACCTGATCAAAACATTCCTGCTCCCTTTGCTGATATATCTGGGCAGTGTTTGCATTTTGCCAGAGCCGCTCTGGACTCAGGTCTACAGTGTGTTCTTCCAGCTGTTATGGGGGAATAGACTGAACCTAGTCAAGAGGGAGGTTACTTACTGTACGAGGAGACAAGGGGGGTTGTGTATGGTCAACCCCGTGGTGTTCCTGGTGAATACCTTTCTTAAGACCAACATTGCAAACCTCTGGAAAGAGAGGGCTCCTCCGTGGGTATTCTCCTGTAGGGGATGGTTTCGGCCTTTCTTCCAGGAATGGGAGACAGGAGGGCAAGTGAAGGATCTCCGCACACCACACGGGCATCTTCCGGCTTATGCTACCCTGGTTCTGAAGGTCATTCGTCGGTGGGGTTTGGGGATGTGGGAGTTTAGGACTCTGTCGAGGAAATTCCTTGACAATAGGGTCCTGTCATCCCATTTCCAAAAACCGCTGGCGCTCAAGGATTGCCCAAGTCGGGATCTGGAGGTTGGTTTGGGCCTATTGAATTCCATCAGGATCCCCTTGAAGTTTTGGGACTTGGCTTGGCGCTGCTTCCATGGGAAACTATGTGAGGGACAATCTGAAGTGCAGGAGCTCTGAGGATCGGGGATGTCCCCGGGAGGAGTGTGGAGGCATGCTGGAAAGCATGGAGCATTTTCTGCTTCATTGTCCCTTTAATACAGAGGTTTACAACAGGGTGGGCGCTTCCATCGGGTGGCCCAGGTTGGCCCGCCTCTCCTATGCGGAATGGGCCTATGGAGCATTCAGAAACCTTGGTGGCTGGGACCGGAGCACTTTATTCCTAGTCAGCATAGTGGTCAGGTACCACACGTGGAGTGCACGGTGTTTAGTGTCGACGCAGCGTAAAATCCTCCCTGTGGATGAGGTGGTTAGGGGCACACTCGGTGACCTGGTGAAGGTGCGCTCTCTGGAGTACGAGAGGCTGGGGGCTGGTAGGGCCTCTTGTCTTTGGAGGGGCTTTGCCTATAAGGTTCCTTAGCCTGCGTCTCCTCTCCTGGTGGTGGGCTGATGCTGGCACCGTAGTCTTTTGTTTTGTGCTGTAGAGATACTGGAGTATGGGGCTTGCAGGTACTGAACTTGGGCTTTCAGGCTGTGTGTGGGGCTGGGAAGCCCCAATATGGTTTACTGTGTATGTTTGTGTATTATTAGTGTGTATATTATTAGTGTGTTTATTTGTGTATATAGTTTGCATATTTTGTCTCCACCTGGGCTTGGGGTTTAGTGTTAGGTTGGGTGGTGGGTTATATGGGGGGAGGGGGTTTCTGGGGACTTTAGTATAAACAGAAAATCCTGGGCTGGTTCATGGACGTCTGTTATCATGTACTGGGGGCATGGGATGCGGGACCAGCTCAGGGCCCCAAAAAATAAATAAATAAATAAATAAATAAATTATAAAAATGTTATGGTGTTTGGTGTAGGGCTCTATGTATATATTCATTTATGTTTTTATTTGTGCATTTATTTAGTTTTGTGGAACGCAACCGGACCAGGGGGTTAGTGTACAGTATAGTTATGTTAGTTAAGTTAAGTTTCATAGTGTTATTATTGTGGTGTTTGTGGGAAAGTCTAGTTTGCACGTGTGGGGGATAATACAGCGGTGCGTTTGGTGAGTGTGAGGCTGGACCAGCCAATACGCTTATAGACTTTTATGGACTTGTATATATTGTACAGTTATGTTATTTATATTATTGGTTTGTTGTTAGGTTTTATATTTTTAAATAAAAGATCTACAGGATGTAACTTGAGGATCAGTACAGGATCAGTAATGTATGTACACAGTGACCCCACCAGCAGAATGAGTGTAGCTCTGGGGTATAATACAGGATGTAACTGAGGATCAGTACAGGATCAGTAATGTATGTACAGAGTAACCTCACCAGCAGAATAGTGAGTGCAGCTCTGGAGTATAATACATGATGTAACTCAGGTTCTATACAAGACATAGTAGAGATGTTTCCTGTGTATGATGTAGGATGTAAGCCGGTCCCTCATAGACATTATCTGTATGCTTGTGAATAATTGCAGTTTAGACCTAACCTTCCATGGTATATCCATCACTGTCAGACACAGGTCATGTGCATATAATTTCTTATAATAGTCCAGTAATTATATAATTTATTTGTCGCTTCGGGTGTTTTCTGCACCAGAATATTCCGGCAGGGAACAATGATAACTTGTGACTACAGACATAAGAGGACGGGCGGTCTGTTCCAGTCTCTCCCATGGATCGCTTCTATTTACTGCACAAAGACTTTTCCTTGTGGGTGGATTAGGGTCTCGGCCTATTAGCTAATATGATGATATAGTGTGTAGTGTAGTTGTGGCTGATAGATCCGGAGGTCCGCAGCCTCCTGTATCAGCATTGTGAGGCTTTAGCCATGATTACACTTATATCCATGATAACATTTACGTTGCCTAAGGGGTCAAAATATAAAGGAGGAGATTTATGAAACATGGTGTAAAGTAAAACTGGCCCAGTTGCCCCTAGCAACCAATCAGATTCCACCTTTCATCCCTCACAGACTCTTTGGAAAATGAAAAGTGGAATCTGATTGGTTGCTAGGGGCAACTGAGCCAGTTTCACTTTAGACCATGTTTGATAAATCTCCCGAAAAGTGTTTCTGCAACCTTGCACATACACATGATTAGAGGCCTCATACTAGACCTATATGTCTCCATGGTTACAGACTACAAACACACTCTGTGTAGTCTGGTCCTGGAGTCATGTGGTAATCCTCTCCCTTTGCCCTTTCTGGTATTTTCCGGATTTTATGGAAGAGGGTATATAGACATACTGGTGCTGTATACTGTTTTCATACAAATCCTTATTCCTTTGTGTTTACAGTATCGCTCCATAGATCATCGTGTTGACCAGAACTCCCTGCAGTTGTATAGGTGGTATTATTCTGACCTGTGCCAATGGTGAGCATATGAACTTACACGCCCTGTAATGTTAATTAATTCACCTAGATTTTGAGAATCGATTTAAATCTTTTTGAAAATCGTAAATTAGATTTTTAAGGAAAAGGAAAAAAAAAAAAAGCACTCCGACCTGCAGAAGGAGCAGGCAAGCTGCTACTCCTGCAGGTCAGAGCGGGACCGCACGCCCGCACCCGGAGAAGGCAAAAGCTGCCCTACCAAACACACACCCACCTACATGATCGCTGCGCGCGTGCACCCAGAGCACTGCTACCGCCACCCGCCTGCACCCAGAGCACCGCAGCAGCCGCCCAATACTACTCCCCGTACTACTGCTCCACTACTACTCCCCGTACTACTGCTCCACTACTACTCCCCGTACTACTGCTCCACTACTACTCCCCGTACTACTGCTCCACTACTACTCCCCGTACTACTGCTCCTCTACTACTCCCCGTACTACTGCTCCTCTACTACTGCTCCACTACTACTACTCCCCGTACTACTACTCCCCGTACTACTGCTCCACTACTACTCCCCGTACTACTGCTCCTCTACTACTGCTCCACTACTACTACTCCCCGTACTACTGCTCCACTACTACTACTCCCCGTACTACTGCTCCACTACTACTACTCCCCGTACTACTGCTCCACTACTACTACTCCCCGTACTACTGCTCCACTACTACTACTCCCCGTACTACTGCTCCACTACTACTACTCCCCGTACTACTGCTCCACTACTACCACTCCCCGTACTACTGCTCCACTACTACTACTCCCCGTACTACTGCTCCACTACTACTACTCCCCGTACTACTGCTCCACTACTACTACTCCCCGTACTACTGCTCTACTACTACTCCCCGTACTACTGCTCTACTACTACTCCCCGTACTACTGCTCCACTACTACTCCCCGTACTACTGCTCCACTACTACTCCCCGTACTACTGCTCCACTACTACTACTACTACTACTACTACTACTCCCCGTACTACTGCTCCACTACTACTACTACTACTCCCCGTACTACTGCTCCACTACTACTCCCCGTACTACTGCTCCACTACTACTACTACTCCCCGTACTACTGCTCTACTACTACTCCCCGTACTACTGCTCCACTACTACTCCCCGTACTACTGCTCCACTACTACTCCCCGTACTACTGCTCCACTACTACTACTACTACTACTACTCCCCGTACTACTGCTCCACTACTACTACTACTACTCCCCGTACTACTGCTCCACTACTACTCCCCGTACTACTGCTCCACTACTACTACTACTACTCCCCGTACTACTGCTCCACTACTACTACTCCCCGTACTACTGCTCCACTACTACTACTACTACTCCCCGTACTACTGCTCCACTACTACTACTACTACTCCCCGTACTACTGCTCCACTACTACTACTACTCCCCGTACTACTGCTCCACTACTACTACTACTACTACTCCCCGTACTACTGCTGCTCCACTACTACTACTACTACTCCCCCCCGTACTACTGCTCTACTACTACTACTACTCCCCGTACTACTGCTCCACTACTACTACTACTACTCCCCGTACTACTGCTCCACTACTACTACTACTACTACTCCCCGTACTACTGCTCCACTACTACTACTACTCCCCGTACTACTGCTCCACTACTACTACTACTACTCTCCGTACTACTACTCCCCGTACTACTGCTCCACTACTACTACTACTACTCCCCGTACTACTGCTGCTCCACTACTACTACTACTACTCCCCGTACTACTGCTCTACTACTACTACTACTCCCCGTACTACTGCTCCACTACTACTACTACTACTCCCCGTACTACTGCTCCACTACTACTACTACTACTCCCCGTACTACTGCTCCACTACTACTACTGGTCCACTACTACTACTGGTCCACTACTATTACTGGTCCACTACTATTACTGGTCCACTACTATTACTGGTCCACTACTATTACTGGTCCACTACTATTACTGGTCCACTACTATTACTGGTCCACTACTATTACTGGTCCACTACTATTACTGGTCCACTACTATTACTGGTCCACTACTATTACTGGTCCACTACTATTACTGGTCCACTACTATTACTGGTCCACTACTATTACTGGTCCACTACTATTACTGGTCCACTACTATTACTGGTCCACTACTATTACTGGTCCACTACTATTACTGGTCCACTACTATTACTGGTCCACTACTATTACTGGTCCACTACTATTACTGGTCCACTACTATTACTGGTCCACTACTATTACTGGTCCACTACTATTACTGGTCCACTACTATTACTGGTCCACTACTATTACTGGTCCACTACTATTACTGGTCCACTACTATTACTGGTCCACTACTATTACTGGTCCACTACTATTACTGGTCCACTACTATTACTGGTCCACTACTATTACTGGTCCACTACTATTACTGGTCCACTACTATTACTGGTCCACTACTATTACTGGTCCACTACTATTACTGGTCCACTACTATTACTGGTCCACTACTATTACTGGTCCACTACTATTACTGGTCCACTACTATTACTGGTCCACTACTATTACTGGTCCACTACTATTACTGGTCCACTACTATTACTGGTCCACTACTATTACTGGTCCACTACTATTACTGGTCCACTACTATTACTGGTCCACTACTATTACTGGTCCACTACTATTACTGGTCCACTACTATTACTGGTCCACTACTATTACTGGTCCACTACTATTACTGGTCCACTACTATTACTGGTCCACTACTATTACTGGTCCACTACTATTACTGGTCCACTACTATTACTGGTCCACTACTATTACTGGTCCACTACTATTACTGGTCCACTACTATTACTGGTCCACTACTATTACTGGTCCACTACTATTACTGGTCCACTACTATTACTGGTCCACTACTATTACTGGTCCACTACTATTACTGGTCCACTACTATTACTGGTCCACTACTATTACTGGTCCACTACTATTACTGGTCCACTACTATTACTGGTCCACTACTATTACTGGTCCACTACTATTACTGGTCCACTACTATTACTGGTCCACTACTATTACTGGTCCACTACTATTACTGGTCCACTACTATTACTGGTCCACTACTATTACTGGTCCACTACTATTACTGGTCCACTACTATTACTGGTCCACTACTATTACTGGTCCACTACTATTACTGGTCCACTACTATTACTGGTCCACTACTATTACTGGTCCACTACTATTACTGGTCCACTACTATTACTGGTCCACTACTATTACTGGTCCACTACTATTACTGGTCCACTACTATTACTGGTCCACTACTATTACTGGTCCACTACTATTACTGGTCCACTACTATTACTGGTCCACTACTATTACTGGTCCACTACTATTACTGGTCCACTACTATTACTGGTCCACTACTATTACTGGTCCACTACTATTACTGGTCCACTACTATTACTGGTCCACTACTATTACTGGTCCACTACTACTACTACTGGTCCACTACTATTACTGGTCCACTACTATTACTGGTCCACTACTACTACTACTGGTCCACTACTACTACTACTACTCCACCACTACTACTACTACTGCTGCTCCACCACTACTACTACTGGTCCACTACTACTACTACTACTCCACCACTACTACTACTACTGCTGCTCCACCACTACTACTACTACTACTACTACTCCTCCCCGTACTACTACTACTACTACTACCCACAATACTGCTGTACTGCTTGCACTACCATTGCTGCTACTACTACCCCCAATACTGCTCTACTAGTACTCCCACACCTGATACTACTACTTCTTCCAAAATGCTACTACTACATCCACCACTGCTACTCCCCTTATCTACTACTACACCCCTCATCTTCTATGCTTCTACACACCTTATCCACTATGCCTCTACTTCTACACCCATCATAATTAGTATAAAATAAATAAAAACAAACAAACAAAAAAAACAAGCATTAAATCGAGAAAAAAAATCTAAAATTCGAGATTTTATTTTTTGGCCATATCGCCCAGCCCTACTTCATGGTAACGTTACGTTACTGTCATCTTTCTCTGTAGGATCTTAAATGTGACAATATGTGTGAATCTAGCGTTGGCCTTCGTAGAAAAGCCTTCATCCCTGACGGTGACATCGGATGTGCGATACCGCAGCGCTGCCTGGGAGCCGCCGTGTGGACTGACCGAGAGTATCGAGTTTATCACATTCCTGCTGTTCATTGCAGATCTCTCTGTGAAGGTAATAACCCGGGGGGCTGCAGGAGCCCTCCCCCACTGAGACCCAGAAAGCTCAGCCTTCCCTTATATTAGGACGACCCCTAATAAGAATAATTTTATTTTTTATTTTTTTTAGAGTTATCTAATTGGCTGGACAGAGTTCCTGAAGAACAAATGGCTGCTCTGCTACATCCTGGCTCTTACAGTTTCTATAGCGGATTGGACGGTGTCCCTGTGCTTTATGTGCAAAGAGGTGATGTATCACTGCGGCGTATGCCATGTATTGTCTACTCCTCCGATTACAGCTTTTGGACAAGGATGTGCCTCGAGGAAGAGGCACATGATACTTAAAGTGTCACAGTCTATTATTATTATTATTATTATTATTATTATTATTATTATTATTATTATAATTATTATTATAATAATAATTATAATATTATAATAATTATAATTATAATTATAATAATAATTATAATTATAATAATACTAATAATTATAATAATTATAATAATAATTATAATTATAATAATTATAATTATAATAATAATTATATTATTATTATTATTTCAGAAATCAATAGTACAGATGATTGTAAGAAACGTTGTAATTGGGTTTATTAGCCGAAAAATGCATTTTTATCATGAAAAAGCAGTTTGAAGCTCTCCCCCTGTCTTCATGGTGGAGAGGGAAAAGGTTGGGGAGATGAGGCACCAAAACAGGAGAACAAAGAGTTAATTTGCAGCTACATCACCAGTCTATCTCCTCTGAAGTCAGCACTGACCTCTCTAACCTCTGAATGCTGGCTTTCACATAGGTCCCGCTGTGTAATCCTTTGTTCTCTGATGGTGACTAATCTCCCTCCTCTCCCTCCCCTCTCCATAGGTTACACAGGGCCCGACTGATGTAAAAGAGTCGAGTTTTCCTGATAATGATCAGTGAATGAGAGAGGGGGGGGGGGGGGGAGGGGACCTGGGGGAAAGTCTATTTGGGTTTATTAGGCAAATATGCCATTATCTGCATTCAATTACAAAGTTTCTTAAAATCGCCTGGACTATTGATTTCTGCAAAGAAAAAATTTAAATGACCGTGACACTTTAAAGGGACACACAAATCAACACCGAAAAAAGAGAATACCTGTAATATATACTATAGTAAACTATTGGCCACCTTTACAAGCGTTTCCTCTAACTTTAGTTTATGACTAGGCACTGCAGGCCTGTATTTTGTAACTATACCAGCTGATCCCCCATACTGGTGTCATGGCGGCTTGTTCCTCTATCTATGCGTGACTCCTTGTGGGGGAGCATGTGACATGTAAGTCACTCTGCCTCCTCCGTAGTGTAAAGGTCCCCATACCCCCATACGAACGCCTGGCTGTCCGTTATATTCCCCGCCTGTCTTCTCTATACATAGAAGCATTTAGTACTACTTAGCGCTCCTGTGTTCTCTATCAGGAGGCTTAAGCTGCAGCCAGAGAGCTCTGGATGCAGCTTATCTCTCCTAGAACAAAGGAAAATCCATGCCCAACCTCTATCTTTCCCGACTTTATTTATTGTGGTGGGTCAGGAGAGCCCCATACACCTTCTACCAATGGCCAAACCCCCCAAAAATGGCCGACAAAAGTATAAGGTGTATTGGGACCTTTACACTAAGCCATAAAATATAAGGACAATGGCAGTGTTAATTTTTCCGTCCTCCCCTCCAAAGTGTATGGTGTACGATCTATGGTTGCTATGCTCTCTGCTGCCACTTCTGTCCATGTCAGGAACTGTCCAGAGCAGGAGCAGATCCCCATAGAAAACCTCTACTGTTGTCCGGAGTGGAAAGAATACACTACTCCCTGCAGGACATACAACAGCTGATAAGTACTGGAAGATTTTTTTAAAAATAGAAGTAAATTACGAATTTCTGGCAACCAGTCAGCTTACTGCTGCAATCCCCCACCCTTATTGTTCATTTATACCACCATGGTTAACCCCTTAGTTGAAGGGATTATCCAGGATTAAAAAAACATGGCCGCTTTCTTCCAGAAGCAGCTCCACTCCCGTCCTCAGTCTGGCTGTGGTATTGCAGCTTTGTTCTATTAAATGTACTGAGCTTTTGACACAAAACAGGAATGGGGCCTTGTCGGGGTTAGGGTCAGGCTGTCTGGTCCTGACTCTTCATAATAAAAACCACTAACATTTATTTACTTTTGTTTTCTTAAAGGCGGTGAGAATTCGGAGGCTCCTGCGTCCATTCTTTCTTCTCCAAAACTCCTCTCTGATGAAGAAGACTCTGAAGTGTATCAAGAGAACACTACCGGAGATGGGAAGGTATGATGGGGTGGGGGTGGCATATGGGTATCTTGGGTCTCAATGAAGATGATGCCAACTACCCTATCCATATGATATCACGAGATACCCAACTCACACCGTCCACTCTTTTACTGTATGTCCATTAGTAATTGTGCAGATGGAAGCAAAACTACAATTCCCATCATGCCTGGACAGCCAAAGCTTCGCTTTGGCTGTCCAGGCATGATGGGAATTGTAGTTTTGCAACAGCTGGAGGGCCAAAGGTTCCCCATCCATGAGATTTCTGTATTCCAGAGATCCTGCTATGGAGTCTAATTGACGGCTTTGTCTCCTGATAGTGTGATGCTGCTTCTGGCTCTGCACCTTTGCCTCTTCACTATGTTTGGTATGCTGCTGTTTGCTCATGCAAAGGTAACCACATTATTGCTGGATGTCTATTACTGTTTCCTCTAAAAAAAAAGACTGTTTTATATTAAATTTGGCTCCCAAAGATGCGCTAGGTCTTATTTTCAGGAGATGTCTTATTTTTGTATGAAGAATAATTCCGGCTTCCGGCCACCAGTGGGAGCTCACAACAACACAACCGTACAGCACAGCAGGGACAGCGTGTCATATGGTGACTTCCGACCACCAGGGGGAGCTCACAACAGCATACCCATACAGCACAGCAGGGACAGCGTGCCGTATGGGGGCTTCCGGCCACCAGGGGGAGCTCACAACAGCACACCCATACAGCACAGCAGGGACAGCGTACAGTATGGCGGCAGGTGATGGGCCTCTTGATGCCTTGCCCTGCCCATTTACAAGTGACAGCAATGGAAGGGAACATCAGGGGTTGGCGTCAGGTGACTGTCTTATGTCCTGCACGCAGCTGCTCTGCAAGGGACAGTGACCCTGTCCTATGGTTGTTTGTTACATTACAACTTGCCTCCATTCATGTCAGGAGAGCTTGGCTAAAATGCCACATATAAGTTGAGGACAGGGGGTGGAGCTGTTTTCCTTATCCTGGATGATCCCTTTAACTCTTAGAAGTGAATGGCGTGATAACTAGCACTGGAGGAAGAAACACTCAGGGTATAGAGGTGATGACGTCTCCATGATGAGGCACCATGGGAGTAGGAGTTATGTCGCTCTTATGACATCCTGAAAGCTATTATTATATGGTGATTAAACAACGGCTCCGGCATATGACTCAGGAGGTCTCTGAGGGTAACGTGCTCATTCCCTGATGGATGAATTGCAGATTTTCCTGTTTGCTTTCTATCCGGATTTATATCTCTGATCTACATCCTCAGCATGAATAAAAAATGTCATCCGTTGTATTTGAACTCCTTTAGGCTATGTTCACACTACGTATATTTGAGGCTGTATGTTTGAGGCTGTATAGCAACCAAAACAAGGAGTGGATTGAAAACACAGAAAGGCTCTGTTCACATAATGTTGTAATTGAGTGGATGGCCGTCATTTAATGGCAAATATGTGCTGTTATTTTAAAACAACGGCTGTTGTATTGAAATAATGGAAGTTATTTACCGTTATATGACGGCCATCCACTCAATTACAACATTATGTGAACAGAGCCTTTCTGTGTTTTCAATCCACTCCTGGTTTTGGTTGCTATGAGGACCAAATACAGCCTCAAATATACCTAGTGTGAACCCAGCCTTAGGGTACGTTCACACTTACCGGATCCGCAGCTGATTTTCTGCTGCGCATCCGCAGCAGATTTCATTTAAATAACTAAACACCACATCAAATCTGCTGCGGATCTGCAGATTTGATGGTGCAGATTTGATGCTGTGTTCAATTATTTAAATGAAATCTGCTGCAGATCCACAGCAGAAAATACGCTGCAGATCCGGTAAGTGTGAACGTCTAAAAAGTGACATTGGGAATTTACTAATCGCGCTGAATTTCATCTTTGAGGTTAGATTATCATGAGCATATCTTATATCTGTTAAGTTCCTTAAAGTTTTTTTTTGTTTATAAACTGTCAAAAAGTATTTCAGATTTGTAAATTACTCCTATTTTAAAAATCTAAAGCCTTCCAGTACTATCAGCTGCTGTATGTCCTGAAGGAAGTGGTGTATTCTCTCCAGTCTGACACAGTGCTCTCTGCTGCCACCTCTGTCCATGTCAGGAACTGTCCAGAGCGGGAGAGGTTTTCTATGGGGATTTGCTGGACAGTTCCTGACATTGATAGAGGTGGCGGCAGAGAGCACTGTGTAAGACTGGAAAGAATACACCACTTCCTGCAGGAAATACAGCAGCTGATAAGTACTGGAAGGCTTTAAATTTTTACATAGGAGTAATTTTTAAATCTATATAACTGTTTGACACCAATTTTCCCCAAGTTCCCCATTGTTTCCTGTGTAATGTGAACAGCTGTCACATGTTGCTCTTGTTTCTGTAGGTGCACAACCCTCTGCTTTCCTCTGTTGTCAGGACTAAGCTCTCCTGTATGTAAGCACCTCCTCTTCTTCTTTTCTTTCATTTCCTGCGACTGTCAGCTCTTGGTCATATTTTCTCTTCTCCGTGTATCATGACTTTCTTTCATCCATTACAAAGAATAGAATCATTTCTTCTCCCCCTCCCATCTCTGTCGCTGCCAGGATTCTAAGGTGGATGCCGAGTGGTTGAGATACTTCCGCAATCTGCCGGACTCCCTGACCTCACTTCTGGTGCTGCTGACCACCGCCAACAACCCTGATGGTGAGTAGACTGCATGCGTTTCAACGGTGGGGCATGTGTGTTTTTTTTTTTTTTTTTTTTTTTTTCTTTGTACTTCAGCTGTTGTGAAACAGCCCCCAGACATGCTGGATGTTGTTGTCTTGCAACAGCTTAAAGGGAATGTGTCATCAGCAAATGACTTATTGTATATGTTAAACTTTTTTAAAGAATTTTTGGTGAGACTTCCTTTTGTGTCTGTGGTGATAAGAGGCGGCAGCTGTAAAGTGATCTGTACAGCATTGCGGTGACATGTGACACCAGTAGATAGAGGAGACTATAGCAGCTCCCTGTGGAATTACCTCTTTAAAGGTCACAGAGCAGGCTTAATGATGTGTTACATTCATCTCAAGGGGACAGACTCCCTCTATTGCTGTCTATGTCCATGAGTTTCGCTGTAAAGCAAGTTACTAAATGCTGTTCAAAACATCTCAGGCAGTATGGCAGCCCTCATAACAATGTACAAACAGTAAAATTATTAAAATTAAAGCTAGGAAATAGAAACATATTTGAATAAAAGAACAAGTTTTAGTATCTGACTCTAATCAGTCAAAGAAAATTTAAGTGACTCCTTCCCTTTAAAAGGATGACTAGCTGCCCCTTCCTTATGGCCTGTTCAGCTATATGCCTTGTAGTGTATACAGACATCTGGGTTTGGTAGATGTATAGCGGACAGTATTCACTCTCTTAGACTGATGACAATGTTATTATAAAGACTTAAATCATACAGATGGTTATAATGGACTAACCCAGAGCTTTTTACTCCACCCATACCAGTGATGCTTCCAGCGTATTCATTCAACCGGTTGTACTCGCTCTTCTTCATCATATTCACAGTGATAGGTAAGGTGACTATGGGGAGGTATCAGCTATGGTCCCTGCACTGTGCCGGCTGTGCCTGATCTTATACTTATGTCTTCTTGCTACACAGGCAGTCTGATTTTGATGAACTTGCTGACGGCCATCATATACAATCAGTTCCGCGGCTATTTAATGGTAAAGTGATATACATATATATTTTTTCCTGCTATAGCGTATCGTTACAGTCTGGACATATATATATATATATATATATATATATATATATATATATATATATATATATATATATATATATATATATATATATATATATAAAATATTTAGAAGAGAAGAAGCAGCACTGCTTCATGTTGTATTGGTGGTGTCAGCGGATCTTGATCCAGACCAAAGATTGTAATGAGTATATATGCAGAGAATCCACAGCACTCCAGCATAGTGAAAAAGCTCAACAAGCTGTGTTTATTCAGTCAATTCATAGTGCAACACTCCAAGCGCAACGTTGAAACGTTGCGCTTGGAGTGTTGCACTATGAATTGACTGAATAAACACAGCTTGTTGAGCTTTTTCACTATGCTGGAGTGCTGTGGATTCTCTGTGTGTATGTATATATGTGTATATAATATATATATATAATATGGTGCAGGCAGGGTTGTACAGACATAGTTAGTAATCTGTCTGTATATAGAAAATAATATAGATGTTATGCTCACCTTTCCACTCTCCCCCGGTGTCCTTCTGCCATGTCTCTGGGTCCCCTGCTGACCAGTCACCGCCAGAACTTCTGCAAACAAACCCATCTCTGCCGTGACATCCAGCTCAGGCACTGTCCCATATTGGTCAGCGATTGGCTGAGCGGGCTGTTGCTGCATAGGTTCATCTATGGCGGTGGCTACGGCCAGCAGTGGATCCTGAGACAAGGCAGTAGGACCCCAGGGGAGAGTGGAGAGGTAAACGTAACATCTTTTACACTGACGCTGGAGTACCCCTTTAATCGTCTGTGCATTAGCTGTCACAGGGAGCAATGCGAGGGTCAGTGACCAATGATTATTAAACTAAAAGACAACAATCAGCCAATGAGCAAACGATTGCTCGCTCCTCAGCTGATCGTTGCCTTTATTACACACGGGCGACATCTGCCCTGTTCGTCAGATAATCCTTCAGTGTAAAGTACATATATCTTACAGCCAGAGGGTTAAGCCAGTCCCAAAGATCATCTGCTTATCTGTTAGACAGATTGAGGGGCTCCCTTTGTCTTCCTACCATTTACCCTTAATAACCACCAGTATGTGTCTTTATCCAATCTAGAATATGGGCCACATAGATCGTGTAGCTGTGGGTCGGGTTTCTGCAGAATAGTATCTGAGAGATCTGTCAGACAGCCGTAAACCCATGAGAGAAGACAGGAACAGTATTTTATCTTCTCAGACGCCTTGTACACAGCAGTTGATCATGTGATCCCTGGGTGATTGGTCACATTACCATACTTCTTGGTCTCAGTCAGTCCAGCACAGCCAGGATAGTAACTGCTATTTTGCAGCTCTAGTTATAGTCCAGAAGGACTATTTCTAGCACATTGGAAACCATAGCATATTAAAAAGAAAAAAAAGTCAATCATATGAAGCATTGCATCTGGTGGAGTAAAAGCCACATTTGGAGTGGATTCGAGCGCTGCCTCGGGTATATAGTCTATCTGCATTGGAGCTGTCACATTTTGTCATATTTAAATGTTTAAATTTGGTTATTTCCACCAGAAATCCATCCGGGCCTCCCTGGTGAGGAGAAGGTTGGGAATCCGAGCGGCATTTGAAGTTCTTTCTTTCTACAGGGAACTGACATCCCGCAGTCAGGACCAGGAGTAAGCATGTGTCATCTGGATAACGCTGGAATTTAATATATATATATATATATATATATATATATATATATATATATATATATATATATATATATAATGTGTTTACAATAATTTTATATTGTAATGGTGCCCAGTTTCTGAGATCTCCTCCAGCTTATACTTGAAGACGGCGTGTCATTGAGGGGAGGAGATATCTGTGTTTTGGGGATGCCGATCCCACCTCCAGTGCACCAAACTGGACATTTAGGGTACTATTACATGAAGTGATTTTTTTTTTTTTTGACAAAAAAATGAACTTAAATGACCGCTATGGCGAACGACCTCAAATCGTTCACCCAATTACACGGAACGATGATCGTTACTTATGATTGTGATTGCTTTCGTCCTGTCGTCGCCACTGCATTCCCCGCTACTGCGAACGACTCCTTATTATTTGCAAACGATCAACGATAAAAATAGGTCTAAAGTCTATTAAACAACCAACGATTTCTCGTTGATCGTTTAATCGTCTGCTATTACACTAAACGATTATTGTTAATCAGACTGATTTTTCAAACGATAATCATTCCATGTAATACCACCCTTACATAAGTACAAACCAGAGGGGATCTCAGGAACCGGCAGCGATATGTGGAGCGGACGGCACTGTTACAATGTTAGTGGTACGTTTGCTTTCATCTGACGTGATCAATGGGCTTGATAGAGTAGGTGATGAAGTGTTAGACTCCATAGAACTTTGGGGGGAGATTTATTAAACATGGTGTAAAGTGAAACTGGCTCAGTTGCCCCTAGCAACCAATCAGATTCCACCTTTCATTTTCCAAAGAGTCTGTGAGTAATGAAAGGTGGAATCTGATTGGTTGCTAGGGGCAACTGAGCCAGTTTCACTTTACACCATGTTTGATAAATCTCCCCCTATATCCTTATGTTTGTCATAGGGCTTGTGTAGACTGCGACACATTCATCAAAGTCTTGCGGAAAGTCAAAATGGACGGGTACTACAAGATGGCGATCATGGAGGTAAGGACAGCGCCGGATTCTGCATTCCATTTATAATCTCCATTGTTCTACTTTACTTTGGTTATAATGCAGTAATCCTCTGTTATTTTACAGCAGGCAAAATGCCGCTGCAGCAGCGGGGTCATCTCTGCGGAGCTCTTCCAGAAGCTGTTCGATGAGCTGGATAAGGATGCGGTCAGACAGGTATTGTATCTGCTTCTGGGTGGTCTACAATATGGCTGGCCTTGCTGTTACCTTAGTCACTGCCCCCCATAACTGTGGCGGGGAACCTTTCAAAACTACAAATCCCATCATGCCTGGACAACAAAAGTTTGTTTTCGCTGTCAGACATGAACTATAGTTTTCACACAGACCCATACATAGTTGATATAATTCGCCAGTTTTTTTTTTTTTTCATTTCAAGAATCATTGAGGTTATGGTGACTAGGTGTCCTCATACATTGTAATATAAGCAATACCAATATGTGCTTTAAGTCTCTAAATAGATGTTTCCATTCATTAAAGCAAGCAGAGATCTAGAAGTTAACCTGTTTCTATTAGAAAGTTATATAACAGCACCAGATGCAGCCTGAGGACAAGGGGGGCGCTGTTTTGCCAATCCCATACCACAACTTTACTTTGACTAATGATCTGATTTAACTCTTGATATATATCAACCTTTGTTTTCACAGCACCCGCCCCAACCTGTGTACCAGTCCAGGTTCCTTCAAGTTTTGCAAGTCATTGGCAGCCATCGGTATTTCGACTATCTGGGGAACTTGGTTGCCCTGGCCAATCTCCTCTCTATCTGTGTAAGATTTGCCGCATTGAAATTGAATTTTGTATTTAAACCAATTGTAGCCTTCATCTACGACCTGAAAAACTGGCGGGTCCCAAGCAGTGGCTTAGTAATGTCCATATAGCCTATTGTCTGGACTGGTGGGGGTTTCCCAGATTTAGAATTTTATACTTTTTGATCATGCAAAGTAGCTTATATCCATAGGGAAAATAACTTTCTGTACAGCGCCACCTAGTGGAGGTAGCTACCCTGCGGAGAATCTGCTCTCTACAGCGCCACCTAGTAGAGGTAGCTACCCTGCGGATAATGTGCTCCAGGACGTGACCTGTGATATATATCTCATATCTCAGCCCTAATGCTGTCATTGTTTCTCTATGGTCTATTAAATACTAGATTATTGGCATTTGTCTTCACAGGCCGTGTTAATGATTGATGCAGAGAAATCCGCCAGCGAACGAGATGACTTTAACTTGGGAGTGAGTATCTCTTTTTTTAACCTTACAACCTTGTAACAGACAGAAGAGGCGCTCTTATATGACATTAAGCGGATTGTTATGTGATGGACGCAGAGGCTGCTGAGAGTACAGGATGATACTTACACGTGTCTGTCATCTGCAGGCCATAAACTGCTTCTTCATCCTCTACTATGTCCTGGAAATGGCTCTGAAGATTCTCTCCCTTGGAATTAAGAGCTATGTCTCCTACCCAGGAAACATTTTTGATGGCGTTCTGACAATCATCCTACTGGTACGTCACGTGTCTGTCTTTGCACAGTGCGGTGAGAGTGATGGGTCTCTGTGGCTTCTCCCATAGAAAATGTAGTGCCGTGTATGCGTGACCCGCCACTAGTAGTGAGTAGTATCTCAGTATTTTCTGGCTTTTATGGTCTCCTTTGTCATTGTCTTTTAGATTTTAGAAATTGCGACCTTTGCCATATACAAGTTCCCACACCCCGGATGGTATGTATCAAGATATATGGCTCCTAAAAGAAAAAGTCACATATATGTAAAATAATTAAAAATTTATATGTATTTCAACTGCTGCCAGAGACTTGTAATTTTAGTTTTCTAAAAAAAAAAAAAAATCCAGTCTTCGGTACAGCTGCTGAATTGTCGTATTATTTCCAGCCTGGAGAGTAGGAGAGGTTTTCTATGGGGATTTGCTACTGCTCTGAGACAGTTCCTGACATGGACAGAGGTGGCAGCAGGGAGCACTGTGTCAGACTGGAAAGAATACACCACTTCCTGCAGGACATACAGCAGCTGATAAGTACTGGAAGACTGGAGACTTTTTTTTAAATAGAAGTAAATTACACATATCTGGAACCAGTTGATTTGAAAAACAAACAAACAAAAAAACTATCTTTTTTTTTGCTGGAGTACCCCTTTAAGGTCTATTATATGGAAAGCAGCATTACAGCTGGGAGCCCTGTTACAGACTTTGCACTGGGTATATCATATATACTGTGCATTATTTCACTTCCCATGCCGTTACAGTGATGTTATGAATGGACACTTTAATCTTTGGCTTCAGTTATTATAACCAATGTAATGGAGAGGCATGGAGGGGTCGGACTTATTCACCACTAATAACATGCTCGATATGTTGCAGGAGGCCGGACATGCAGGGACTGCTGTCTCTCTGGGAAATGGTGCGGCTGGTCAACATGTTTATAGTCTTCAGGTTTCTGAGAATCATCCCAAATATGAAGGTGAGTCCCAGTCTTTGCTGGTATACGGAGTCTTAGAGGCCAGGCAATGCTCTGTAGGAGAAAAGTATGCCAGTTAGTATGAGCGAGCCTGTATTATGTGGAGAAGCAGTGTGCCCATGTGATCTCCGGATGGTTGTAATACCCAAAGACAACTGATCCTGTACACTGAATACAGCTAAAATAACCTTATCCCCCCTCATGTAGGTGATGGCGCTTGTAGCGGGCACTGTGCTGGATCTGGTGAAGAATTTGAGGGCATTCGCTGGCATCCTGGTGGTAAAGTTCCTTTACTATAATGGAGGGGGAGGGAACCTTGGCTCTCCAGCTGTTGCAGAACTACAACTCCCATCATGCCCGGACAGGCATGATGGGAGTTGTAGTTCTACAACAGCTGAAGAGCCACGGTTCCCTACCTTGCTATAATGTATACTGGGTGATAATAATACATATCTGTATAGGTGGCCAGTAAACTGTGTGGCAGATTTATCAAACATGGTGTAAAGTGAAACTGGCTCACTTGCCCCTAGCAACCAATCAGATTCCACCTTTCACTCCTCACAGACTCTTTGGAAAATGAAAGGTGGAATCTGATTGGTTGCTAGGGGCAACTGAGCCAGTTTCACTTTACACCATGTTTGATAAATTCCCCCCCCCCCCTTCCCCCATATATTTAGGTCCTTCCCCCATTTACCCATGTTGCATATCATTTGTTGCCTACTGACGTCTGGTGTCTTCCATCTAGGTCTTGTACTATGTGTTTGCTATTATCGGTGTCCATCTCTTTAGAGGTGTCATTCCTAAACCTGGAAATGCAAGGTAGGTGACTATGCAGGAGGACATGCATATTGTATCGCCACGTATACACCTTATTATGACCAGTAGCTTATATCCAGAGTAACTACCACGTACAGCACAGACAGCAGCTAGATGGCCAGGTGGGTGTCACAGGTGTCTAGAGCCATGCTTACTGCCCTGGTTTAGTTAGTTTTGCTCTGGACAGTTCCTGACATGGACAGAGGTGGCAGCAGAGAGCACTGTGTCAAACTGGAAAGATTACACCACTTCCTGCAGGACATACAGCAGCTGAAAAGTACTGGAACTACAATTCTATATAACTTTTGAAAGAAAAACAAAATCCCCTTTAACCTCTCATAGCCGCTCCCCACAAGTGACTCCTTTATGACCTGAGCACGGCCGATGTCGTGTAGAGACTGGTGATAATCCTGTGACTCCACTGTGTACATTGATAGTGATTTACCAAACACCTCTCTCTCCGTCTGACGTTTCAGTTCATCCAATGACAGTTCCAGCAACGAGACGTTACAATGCGGGAGCTTTGAGCAGCTGGAATATTGGCCCAACAACTTTGATGACTTTGCGGTGAGTGCCGCACCTCCTAGTGGCGGTGTAATCTCTGTAGGACAATGATGTAACAGACACGTTCTTTCTGTGTGGCAGGCCGCCCTGGTTACCTTATGGGACGTGATGGTGGTGAATAACTGGCAGGTGTTCCTGGATGTCTACTCTAGATACGCAAGTCCGTGAGTGAACATGTAATATGCTAAATGTGTTATATGCAGTACCAGACACAGCCCATAGACAAGGGTGGCGCTGTTTCTGAAAAATATATATTTTCATTACATTTTACCCATGTCGTCTTTATTTCTAGGTGGTCCAAGTTGTACTTCGTGGCTTGGTGGCTGGTCTCCTCTGTGGTTTGGGTGAATCTGTTTGTAGCCCTGATCCTTGAGGTAAAACAATGGGGGCAAGCGTTGATTACTAATCCATTAAAGAGACTGTCAGAAGTATTATGGCGTCCTATCTCAGGGTAGCATAAACTAGTGACAGAGAAGCTGGACAGAATGATGTATCACTTACATTATTATGTGCAGCTGATCCAGAGATATCTTTCTGAATAACATGGACAATAAGTAGTCCTCTCCATTGTGTGCATGTGCTCAGTAGTCCTGGATATTTATGAGAAGCAGAAAACTCCACCCACCAGCTGCTGATTGGCAGTTATCTATCCATGCTGTGTATGGGCAGTCAACTGTCAATCAGCAGCTGGAGGGCGGGGGAAGGGGTGTGTGGCAAGAATCGTATTCTCCTGCATATTAGGAGAATGGATGAACAGAATGATGTAACTAATACACCGATCTGTTCAGCATGTCTGCTCTGCTACATCTCACTTAGATGGTAGGACATTTGGATACACCGTAAAACCACGCTCACACAATATACTATTTTTGAAAAGAATAGCATCTAATTTCCACTAAAACAGCGGCCGTTCTTTTCATACTGTAATGCTATGCATCAAAGTCAATGGAACAATGGCCTTTGTTTTCACACAATGCATTGAACGACGACAACGGCCATTGTTGCATTGACTTCAGTGCATATAATTGCAGTATAAAAAGAACGTCCGTTGTTTAAATGCAAACTAGAGGCCGTTCTTTTCAAAAATAGTACATTGTGTGAACATAGCCTTAATTAGCAATTCTATGGCAATTACTCATCCATTTTTTTTTTGTACTTTAGAACTTCATTCACAAATGGGATCGCAGTTTTCGGCATTTAGAGGCGCTCAGTTCTCATGAAGTAGACCATCCCATGACCGTTCAGCTTATGTTTAGGTATGTTACACAAGTTTTAAGGTTTTGTCACCCTTAGACAATATATCGTCATCAATCAGTGAGCTTATCTTGGGTTGTTCTGCTGTGGAGACTCCCTGGTAATCAGCTACAACCTGTGGGGACGTCTATCGGCAAGTGTTCAGTTTTCCTGCAGCTCCTCCGAAGGAGAATAGAAGTATTACACTGTGCTGACTTGAAATCGGTATAATACATGGGCATTTAATATGAAAAATTATTTTTCTTACTATAATTTCAAAAATGCCATAAATGCTTATGACTGACATCAGCGTTCTCACTGATGCCAGGCATATTATCAGCTCTGTATGGAACAGGCCCAGCTCCTAAGCCTCATGCCAATCACAGCCAGACTTTGACTGCTTCATTTTATCCCACTTTACAGGGAAGACTTGGAGGAACCGACAGCTGAGGAACTCCTGGATCACTTACACCACCACCCGCATCTCCATCTCTCCAGGTGACCCTCACATTGTACAGGTCACTTTCTATAAGTGTATGTATACTGGACAATCGGGAAGAAATCACTCTAAGCTGCCATACCAAACCTGCTGCTTGTTACATACAATGGCTAAATAATACAGACCCCCTGTACAGTGGACGCTATGACGGCCGTGCCAGACATCGGTTCTCAATGACTGGTTCCAACATGGTGTCTCTTGTACTGATTCTGTGTACACTGTTCTGACAGAACTACAGACTCCTCTGACGCTAGTGTGGACGGAG
Source organism: Dendropsophus ebraccatus (assembly GCF_027789765.1). Classification (NCBI taxonomy): domain Eukaryota; kingdom Metazoa; phylum Chordata; class Amphibia; order Anura; family Hylidae; genus Dendropsophus; species Dendropsophus ebraccatus. Next base: position 18,524,205 of record NC_091457.1, on the reverse strand, counting down.
TAAAACATGGCTGCTTTATTCAGGAAACGGCGCCACTCAGGTTACGAGTGGTATTGCAGCTCACCCCCATTCATGTCAATGGGGCTGACACCATGAAACCGGTATGGAGCTGTTTCCGGAAGATGGCAGACATGTTTTTCTTCTCCTGTACAAGTCCTTTAAACCACTATGTGAGGAAACTATTGTCAGATTTTTACATCGCTGTGAAGCACAAGTATCCTTCTATATGCAGAACTGAGATCTGTGAGAGTAGTAGGGAAGATTACTTTGGTTACATAGAAATCGGATTTTAGTTACCTGATCCTGCAAGGTCTTATGGGATTTGCCAACTCTGTAATGTCTAAGGGGCCTGGCTGCTCTTAACTAGAATACAAGTTCTTGTAGTCGATAGATTTTTCCCTGTCTAAGCTCCTCCCCGTTTTTGTTCTGTTAAAGGAAGTGTCCAGGTTGCCCCTGATCCGTAGAAGTCATACAGGGAAGATACAAATGAAAGACTCTGTGTAGACTTAAAAGAAGATCGGTACAAGTTTGGAGCATGGACTATATAGTAAAGCCTCTATAAACTCTTCCGATCTCCATTGCCAGTAAAGTGCCACTGGGTTGACTTCTTACCCATCCAAAAATTAGAAGGTTAGTCCAGTAAAGGGGACCTGTCAGAAGCTTTTTACATGGTGCCACATGGCGTCCCTAGTTTGTAGAAACTGTGGTGTGGTGCTGTTTTGGGAAGAAAGCAGCCATTACTTTCTAATCCTCGAAAACCACCAAAATATTCTATACATGTGAATTACATGTATGTCTGAGTAATATGTTTTTAGACATTAAACTTTGCTGTATGTAAATAAAGTACCTGGAGAGTCTGGGGTGTTGAACAGCAGTCATCACTCTGCATGCATCCATTGCTGCAAGCACGCCTCCTCCCTAAAGATTGACAGCTCTCTGCATTCAGTTCTCCCTCAGCTGCAAGCACGCCTCCTATCTGATGATTGACATAAAATCAGCAAACGGGAGGCGTGCTTGCAGTGAAGGGAGAGATAAATTCAGAGAGACAACAGAGCTACAGGGTAACACTCCAATGACTCTAGATACTTCATTGACATACATCTAGCAGGCAAACAATGTTTAATATCCGGAATCCTATAATTTTCAGTCATGTATCTCACACTGCCAGTGGTTTCGGTATGAAAAAGCTTCTGAGATGTTGTCTTTACATACTATAAGACTCCGAATCCAGTTTCCCCCCCCGTATGTTCACTATGTTTTTCTTCCTTATGTTTTTGTTCCTTATGGGAAGGCACCAGATATACTTCAGGTTGAATTTACTATGAATTTATTTTTTAGTTTTTTGCTTTTTTTTTTTTGCCTGATGACAAACATGTATTTTACATTAATTATGCCCTTGTCGATTTTTATATTTTAGTGTTTTACTGCCTTTCTTATAAAATGAATGGAAATAAAGGGATTCTCAGGGGTACAGAGAGAAAATTCACATAGCCCAGCATTAAAGGGGTTAACATAGCAGCCTCCTTAAAAACGATGTTACCCCTGTTCTCGGGTTGTGTTGTTGTGGGATTGCCACTTGGCTCCATTCACCTTCATGGAACGGAGTTGCAATGCCACATAAAAACTGAGAACAAAGGTGGCGCTGTTTCTGAAAAAAAAAAAATAGCAGCTATGTTTATAAATTCACAGGGAGATGCTCTAACACAGGAATGGGGAACCCTCGGCCTTCCAGGTGTTGCAAAACTACAATTCCCATCAAAGATTTAGGTTTGGCTGTCAAGGCATGATGGGAATTGTAGTTTTGCACCAGCTGGAGGGCTGAAGGTTCCCCATCCTGGCTCTAGCAGATTGTGGCCATTTGTCGTTGTTGTTGTTCAGCACTTTAAGCAGCACTGTCTTAGTTTTTGTACTACTTAGTGTCATTGAGGCTGAAGGGATTTGCAATAGAAAAGTGTTGTGTTCTGGATTTTTCTATATTATTACATAAGGAGGGGGCGGGGCTGTCGCAGGCTTCATTGTTGACAGATGAATGGGAGAATTTCTTTTATTTTTTTTTTTTGGATCTGCACTTTTTATTTTTAAACTAAATGAGAAATAAATATTTTTAACAAATTGTGATTGTGTTTTATGTTACTGTATATTATGAAGAGGTATAGGAGCTGATCTCAGTGTCTGCTCTGTTCTGGGGATCCTACAATCATATCCAGTCTTAGGGGGCCTATTCCACGGGAGCGAGAATCGGCCCAAATCGGCCGATTATCGCTCGGTGGAATAGAGAAAACGATCAGTCGATGATCGTGTCATCGGCTGATCGTTTATTTAGGGCCAAACCTAAAATTATCGGTCCCCCACCGATTGTCGCTACCGTGGAATAGCGGTGCGCTGCGGACGACTGACGATTTAAGAAGCAGCATACATTACCTAGCAGGACCTCCAGTCTTCCAGTATTTATCAGCTACTGTATGTCCTACAGGAAGTGGTGTATTCTTTCCAGTCTGACACACTCCTCTCTGCTGCCACCTCTGTCCATGTCAGGAACTGTCCAGAGCAGCAACAAATCCCCATAGAAAACCTCTCCTGCTCTGGACAATTCCTGACATGGACAGAGGTGGCAGCAGAGAGCACTGTGTCAGACTGGAAAGAATACACCACTTCCTGTAGAACATAAAGCAGCTGATAAGTACTGGAAGACTGGAGATTTTTAAATAGAAGTAAATTACAAATCTGTATAACTTTCTAAAACCGGTTGGTTTGAAAGGAAAAGATTTCTGCTGGATAATCCCTTCACTTTTTTTCTTGTGGTGTAAGTCCATATTATTCGCTGTAGACATCTACGCTGCTCACCATTGGCACAGGTCAGAATACCATCGATACAACTGGTCAGCAGGATAGTCTATGGAGTGATACTGAATACACAAAGGAACGTACAGTATACAGCACCACTATCTCTATATACCATCTTCTTGCTAAAATACTCACTGAAGAAGGAGCAAAGGCAGATGAGTAACACATGACGGCAGTGGGAGCCAAACTTGCTGAATTTGTTTATTTAGATCTTTTTATATATTTTGGACGCCTCACAATGCTGATACAGGAGGCTGCGGACCTCCGGGTCTATCAGCCACAACTACACTACACACTATAGCATCATATTAGGTAATAGGCCGAGACCCTAATCCACCCACAAGGAGAAGAGACTGGAACAGACCGCCCGTCCTCTATGTCTGTAGTCACAAGTTATCATTGTTCCCTGCCGGAATATTCTGGGGCAGAAAACACCCGAAGCGACAAAGGAATTATATCATTACTGGACGATTATAAGAAATTATATGCACGTGACCTGTGTCTGACAGTGATGGATATACCATGGAAGGTATGCCTTATAGCTAAATGATGCCTATGAGGGACCTGCTTAAAACCCCATCATATAACATCCTGTGTTATACTCCAGAGCTGCACTCGCTATTCTGCTGGTGAGGTTACTGTGTACATACATTACATTGCTTATCCTGTACTGATCCTGAGTTACATCCTGTATTATACCCCAGAGCTGCACTCACTATTCTGCTGGTGGGGTCACTGTGTACATACATTACTTATCCAGTTTTTTTAGCCTCGGACCCCTGTTCTATGTGAGCTTCCATCTTTATCCCCTTCATGGGCCTATCCTAGCACTGAACACCATGACACATAGCATCGGCTGCATGTGACCTCTGTCATGAGGTTTGACCTAATAACCTTGTATAAGGGGCAGCACATCATCTACTTCTATCTGTAATAAGGAGACATCCTGTATCTCACCAGGAGGAGGGTGTCATAAACCCACTACATGAGATCAGGAGCATAATAATATTATAGGTTATAGCCAATAGATCAGGGGAAGGGAACATAGCATGATGGGAGTAGTTTTGCAACAGCTGGAGAGCCAAGGTTCCTTACCCCTGCACTAGATTGGGGTGAAGGGTCACTGATCCTCTGTTGTTGTTCACCTTCACAATTTCATTTTTGATGCTTTTCTGGCCTTTGAAAAAAAAATTGAACCTTTTTTTTTAACTTTTTTTTTTATCACCAAAAGAGAGGTCTATGTAGCGAAAAATGGCACAATATCTTAAAAAAGCCATAGACAGTCTAATAACACCAAGAAGCACCGTGGTGCAGCCTCTTATATTTCACTACTGACCCCCCAGCTAACATCTGGCTGCTGCATTTAAAGTTAATGTACCACCCGCTAGCTAATTTTTATTATTTTTTTCCAGCGCCAGTGCAGAGAACCAGGTGGCTCTGTCCACTTTTCAAGCTGCCATCTGCGCTGATTTCCTGACATGCAAATTGGGCCACTCTATGCACTGGAGGCCAGCCCAGCACCCCCAGTGTACCAATAACCCCCGCCTGTGACTGAGTCGGACTTGATTCTGAAGGAGGCGTATCACCAAGGGGAGGGGAGATCGGTACACTGTGGGGTGGGGGGGTGGGGCTGGCCTCCAGTGCATAGAGTGGCCCAATTTGCATGTGAGGAAACCAGTGAAGATGGTGGGAACCAGGCGGCGATTTGAAAAATGGACCACACCACCACCATCTTCACGCCTGTGCTGAACAGGTGATGTAAAAGAACTTTAGTTAGGAAGTCGTACATTAGCTTTAAAGTGAATATACCGGGGTGGGGGGGAGATGCAGAATGGCACATTTTAGTCCCTGGGCGGTCAACCAGGGGATGGTTATCTCACCCTCCGGTCTTCTCCTCGTTGTGTTGTAATCAACGGCAGAGCAAGGACGCTGGCATTGGCTGAGATAACGCTTGAGCAATGTCATATCAGCCAATCAGCAGCTGCAGCAGTGTCCCGGCTGCAGCTGCTGATTCAGGATCTTTAGCTTTGAAGAGGCAGATCCTGGCACACTTGTATCTCAGTGTACCAGGCTCTGCTGAAAAACTAAAATGTCAGGGTGAGTATCAATAGGGCCCCCCTCCTTTTCAAAATTATTTATTAAAAAAAAAAAAATTGCATAGGGTTCCCTCTGTTTCCATAACCAACCAAACAGCAGCAGCCTAGTAGTACCAGGGTAGGAAGGGCCATTTATTTTGGCCGTCCCCAACCTAATAATGCCAGCCTGCTACCTTCCAGTTCAGGAGCACCAAATTTGACGCTCCGGGACTACTGGTACCCGGCTCTTCCCAGTACCCCTGGTGCAATGGGTACTGGGGTAATACTGGGGGGGGGGGGGTAGTGCTAGCCAGTTTTTACCGGCTAACACTAGGCCCCTAAGCCTGTAATAAAATAAGACACAACACAATAGAGAAAAGTCTCTTATTTAAAAAAAGAACACCCCAACCCCCCTCGTTGACCATTTTACAAAAAAACAACAAACCACCAAATCCACCGCAATCCTCTGGATACTGATATCTGGAAAATAAAAGGGATGCATGGCATCCTCAATTAACCCCAAACGGTACCCATCACAGAAAGGAAGGGGGTTAATATTATATTGATACTCACCCTGACAGCTTCTTGCTTCAGCAGAGCCTGGTGCACTACAGGGAGGTACAAGGCTCGGGCTATTCAAATTTGACAGCAGCAAATCACTTAACCCTTTCCTTTGAGGAGTGGGCGCATTAACCCCAAAAGTACGAATAAGACATTCAGACATAAAGTAAAAAAACTTTTTAAAAAAAGTAGATTCTGGTGCTATTACAAAAGTAGCTTAAAAAACCATCTGCTGGAACATCAAAGATATATTCCTGTAATTCCTTATACTGGGAAACATACCTACAGGTCTCCTTTATTAGAGCCCCAGTATTTAGTACTCCCCTACTCCACACATTCATTGTCTTCTGACCGCAGGGGCTAACCTCTCAGAACTACCCCCATCTACATCAACAGAGATGCTGTGGCAGTGTGCAGAAGAAGGAAGCCAGCCCTTTTTCCCTTAGTCCGGCTTCTCCCCATTGACCTGTCTGGCACTGGTGACCCCACCAGGACTACTACCCCCACCAGCTTTGCACACCATGTCCAGGTGAAGGGACCTAGATAGCCCCCCTCCTCCCTAGCCCAAATGGCCATGTTATCTATCCAAACCATTCATTTACCTAGCATTTGCTAAAACCCACATAGAACCCCTTAAAAGAGTCCAAGCCCGCCGAGCGCCCTTCCCAGCCCCCAAGCACTCACCTGCCTGGTAACCCTCACATAATAGAAACTTTAATGACTGAAAAAATATACATGAAATCCTGTTCTGCCTATTACCCTGCAGTGTTGATCCAGAGGAAGGCAAAAAAAACCCCACACCAATATGTCCCCAACCTCTATAGATTCAGAACCCCTTCCTTATTGGTGCCCTTTCCAGCCCAGGCTCGCCCCAGACACCTAAATTAGACCCGCCCTCTAAAGTAGAATGATAAATCCACCTTTTTTTATTTTTTTTTATTTTTTAAATAACATCCCAGGACATCAGAATAAAATGACGTTGGGTTTGTCAGGGCTTGCGTGTCAGTTCCTTTCTGCAGTGCTTGTCCTATACTGTAAGTGCTGTACTGCTCATCTCTCTCTTACATCACACACAGGTTATCAAGAAATCTATACACAATTGTGCAGCGCAGACAGATGAAGAGCACTGAGTAGTATTATAGTGACACCTTGTGGCCAAAATGTGATATTGCCTCTGTATACTGAGAAGTGTATTAGCATATTACATCATTGTATCAGAAGACTGTGATGCAGGTGACAGCCATACGAACAGATACAGTTACCAATGCTAGCTACTATAACCTGTAATAATTTAGGTTGTTTCTGTACAAAAATCTGTGTGTGAGCTTTTCTCTTTGTCTCCCCCTCCTCCCTTCTGAGACAGCTGATGTAAACAAGTCCCTGAATGGCTTCATTAGCAAATTGACCTCGAAATAACCATTCAAGCATTACAAAGAAACTACAATGTTGCAGATACAGCCAGCCAGGGACTTGTTTACATCAGCTGTCTCAGAAGGGGGGGGGGAGACTAGGGGAGACGGGAGGGAGATTTCCTCCTGTACCTTATAATCAGGAACCAATGGGGATTTTAGTTTTTTCCTTTTTAAGAAATTAGCTAATATTTCTACCATTTTGTCATTGTGTGGTGACCACTTGGAGGGTCAGTGGTATGATACAGCTCAGCCAGAGGTGTAAGTGTCGTGACGCCAGGTCCAGCACACAGGTATAGTGGTAGTACCTGCTTTGTTTTGTGGCTGGCTGTACTCCCCCAAATGGTCGGTGACCTGCCGGGTTGTAGTGGGTCCCTTGGGCTCCTGGGTGGCAATCGACCCACCCGGACTATCGGTACTGCCACCCATAGAAAGGGGAAAAATAACCCAAGGTGTGCGGCGAAGGTGTATGGGTGCTGGTGCGGAGGAAAGGATGACCAGTGATGAAAATATAGAACAGTTTTACTGTACAGTCCCTTAATAGTACAAAATACTTTGGCAGCAAATAGAAAATCTTTGTACAGTCTTCAGTGCTTAAACTTGGTTTGTGCTGTGGAGACGCTTAAAAGCGTAGAGTAGAGGTAGTTGTAGTGGTGATTGAAAAGTTTAGAGTAGAGTAGAGCAGCGTAGAGGAGAGGAGTTTGTCAAGGGAGTCCCAACCCAATGTAGTACTGTGCTATGCCGGAACTTTTGAAGAATACGTGGGAGTGAGAAGTTTACTTGTACCTGTGTTTAGACTATGGTCTGACCACCTTCTGCCCTACAGTGTCGAGAACCTTGTCCTACCAGGGTGATACAAGCCCCAGCCTTGGTTATCTGGGTAAAGCTAAGGGTCCTTTTACACAGAAAGATTATCTGACAGATTATCTGCCAAAGATTTGAAGCCAAAGCCAGGAATGGATTTGAAAAGAGGAGAAATCTCAGTCTTTCCTTTATGACCTGATCTCTGTTTATAGTCTGTTTCTGGCTTTGGCTTCAGATCTTTGGCAGATAATCTGTCAGATAATCTTTCTATGTAAATGGGCCCTTAGTGCCCGAGGTTTCCCGGTTAACTTGCACTGCAAGATAGAATACGTAGACCATCTGGTAGCTTTGTTCTATCCAGGCTAGTTCCTTTTGTGTAGTTGGATACTGCCCTGCACCTTTTAGACTAGTTCACGGTGTGGGCTAGGATTGTCCTCGTCTCTTCTCCCTTTGTAGTGTCTAGAACTGCATAATAGATATAGTAGATAGACTAGAAGAACCAAGTGTCTCTGGTTGCTTAATACATGTGTCTTAAACTCAATTAACACACTAAACTGACTGAACTTGTCCCAGACAAGGGTTCTGGCAGAGCCAGGCCCTGGCTTGGCTACAGCAGGGATGTCTACTCTATGGGGGAGATTTATCAAAGGGTGTAAAATTTTGACTGGTGCAAACTACCCACAGCAACCAATCACAGCTCAGCTTTAGGCAGTGCTGAAAGGAAAGCTGAGCTGTGATTGGTTGCTGTGGGCAGTTTGCACCAGTCTAAATTTTACACCCTTTAATAAATCTCCTTTTGTTTTCTCCTCCCATGAGAATCTGGATAAGACTGACGCCACACCTCCTCCCACCAAGTAACTTCCTACAGGGGATGTGTTATCTACCCTGTGAGTGGTGGAAAGGAATGTGTGCAAAGAAAAGAAGAAGAGTGATAGGCTAGAAAGAAAGAGCATCTCCCATAGGTCAATAAAAGTACATAGTACACAGGAAACAGTTACCATTTGGTAGCTTCAGTCGTGCCTTACATAAGAGCTTACACATAAAATACTGACATCTTGTGGTAAAAACTATAAAATACCTTCATCACCACTTAACCTGGAGAGAAAGCTTTTGCGACAGGTGCAAGAAACACGTAACACCTGTGGTGGGACACCACAATTGTATCCCCTTTATGGCGGACTGAATGCATAATGAGTGGAAAAACTTTAATTTTTTAATTTTAGCACAAAGCTGCAACATGAGAAATGTGTAAAATGTTAAAGGTTTTGAAGCCTTTGGCCTTATTCACACGCCCTGTGATATTGTTCGTGATCGCAGATCTGCAACCAGTGCCATGGACAAGTTTAGGGACCTATTAGCCTATTCAGACGGATCCCCTAATAGAAGTCTATGGGATTTGTGTTTTTTACGTATTCCACAGATGCCGCGTCTGTGGAATCCGTGAAAGAGAGGGATCCATTGTCTCATAACCACAGCAAGATCACCCTCTCCCTGCGCACCCAGTGTGTTACCAAACTGCTGCCCCCCCCCACTCTGTGCCCCATCAGGAACCTAAATGCGGATGATGAGATGTGGTGCTCATCAGTGAAAAAAAAGATACAGAGGCAAAACCAGATGCAGTCACATATAGTTTTTTCACGGATTAGCTAGCGGACTAAAATCACAGTCCTTAAAAATCACTGAACATGTGAATGAGGCCTTCCTGACTGCACTGTAAGTTACACACCTTCCCCACTAGATGTCGCCCTTGAACAATACAGGAGTCATACAGGAGAGGTGAGGCATAGGTTAGTACGCTGTCTTTATTCTACAGGTCATCTATTAGATTTATAGAGTCATTTTCTTATCTACAAGACAAGTGACACCCCCATAAATCATCCATTTTAAATTCTTCCAAGGGTTTAATAGGCGCCTGGACCCCACAGGTGTTTGACCACAGTTCTTAGCATTGGCCGTCACTGGTTTAGTGGGTGCAGATGTATCCCCTCCAGTATTAGGGTATCTAATGTGTCTGATGGGGTGAGCACCCATACGGGCTGGCTGTAGAATACACTTCCTCTTAGGTAACCTACCTGCAGCTGTCAGGTAAGTCTTATCTCCCGTCCTTCACCTGCTTCTTGGAGATCAGTGTATACAGCTGCCAGGTAGTGACCTTTGAGGCTTTCATTATGTGCCAGGGTGCAGCTATTTCCTTTGCACCTGCCTGATTTATTTGTACAGAATCAGATACTCAATGCCAAGAAGATGCCGCACAGCTCGATATTCTGTAGGAGGAATGGAATGTTTCCTATCTGCCAGGGCTGGGCTTCTTACACATGGAGCACTTCTTACTATAGTAGACAAGTGGACCGGACAAGTACTAATGGGCGGTATATACAGATGCCCCACATAACATAATTCCACTATTCTTGGGTCCAGCAGCTGCGGCTTCACCCCTCTCCATCTAACTCTGTCATTATACTTGGTGATATAAGGAGTGCATGCAGCTGCTCAGCCATAGAAACCCTTATGAAGCTCCTGATAGGGATGGTTTTGTGCTGAAGTTAAAGGCATACTTTTTTTCTTTCAAATCAACTGGTTTCAAAAAGTTATACAGATTTGTAACTTGCTTCTATTTAAAATTCTAAAGTCTTCCAGTACTTATCAGCTGCTGTATGTCCTGCAGGAAGTGGAGTATTCTTTCCAGTCTGACACAGTGCTCTCTGCTGCCACCCTAGGAACTGTCCAGAGCAAGTAATATTTTCTATGGGGATTTGCTGCTGCTCTGGACAGTTCCTGACATGGACAGAGGTGGCAGCAGAGAGCACTGTGTCAGACTAGAATGAATACACCACTTCCTGCAGGACATACAGTGCTGATAAGAATACACCACTTCCTGCAGGACATACAGTGCTGATAAGTACTGAAAGACTGGCGATTCTTAAGTAGAAGTAAATTAAAAATCTATATAACTTACTGACACCAGTTGATTTGAAAAAGATTTTCGCTGTATAATCCATTTAACCCCTTAACGACCAAGGGCGTAAATGTATGCCCCTGCGTCGTTAAGGGCATTCAGAGGGGGGCCGCGCGGCCTGGGACCATGGCAATTAGCCGGCATGGTCCGATCGCCGTGCCCGCTAATTAGCTTTTTAAATGCTGCTGTCAAAGTTGACAGCTGCATTTAAAATACTGCTTTTCCCCATCCCTAATGTCTAGTGGTGGGGGGGAGGGGGTTAATGTTAGATGAGGCCTCTGCAGTTTTTGAGTCATCAGAGCATTGGTGACCTTGTACACTTTGTTCCTCAGCGCTCTGTAATTTTACGTGGTCTGTACCGCTGTGGTTCCCAAAACCGTTTTTGCAGTCCGTTCTTTTTGCATAAAACGGACACATTTTTGTGCATTCATTTTCATCTGTTTCTCCATTGACTTCCCTTGTAAAAAAAAAACACCTAAAAAAGGATCAATACGTACACTCTAATTTTTTATTTTTTTTGCTCCGTTTTATTTATAATGGAAGTCAATGGAAAAACAGATCAAAATGGATGCACAAAAATGAATGTTTTTTCTTCTTTTTTTTTGCCGGCAAAAAACGGATGAAAAAAAAAAAACGCAGTGTGAACTCAGCCTTAAAAAAAACAACAAAAAAAAACATGGCCGTCTTTCTTCTGCTACGCTCAATCACATTCATGGCAATACCAAACCCCACCCATCCTCCTGACTGCGTCCCTCCCGGCCCCTTTTTACTGTACACAGTATCCAATATTCCCATCTGAAACAGTAACCAGCAAAGCTCCCCGGAAACCCCTCTCCGCACCTTCACAGTTAAACTCCCACATGTGTGCGTTCTTGTGTTACACCGACACTAAACGAGCCGCCGGTGTCCTATATCCCACCTACTGTAATTGCTGTTTTTCTGTGAAAGGGCCGGGACAATGACTTTTGTGAAGAAAGACGGAACAAAGCTTTAAGGTGTTACGACGGCACAAGAAAAGGCCCGGATCAAAGTGAAGGACAGAATGCCAAAAAAAGGGAGCAGACTGTGCTTTACACTTTAGCACCTCAAGCAAAGAGCGCCATTATAGTCCCACATTAGATTACGGGAAAAGTGAAAAGACGGCAGTTCTTTATGTAATTCAACCCATGCTGGCGGCTGCCTCCGCACCACCGCCACCTGCTTGCTGGAACTTTGCGGGCTGATAGTAACGAGATAATGCACAACCCCCGGGTCCTCCACATCTGGCCTTTTTTATTTTGGGGAAAGTTGTGCAAATATATCAAAAAACATAGTGGCCTAGTGCTAAATGTGTCAATTTTTTGCAATGTTTTCCCTCATTATGGTGGAAATATGGGATTACTAGCTGATCGGTGGGGGTCTGACCACTAGAACCCCAATAACAGGAAAAAAATGGTTCTCGGACTGCACGGCCAGCTCTCCATTTATTCTCTATAGCAGGGATGGGGAACCTTCAGCCCTCCAGCTGTTGCAAAAAATACAATTCCCATCAGGCCTGGACAGCCAAAACTTTAGCATGATGGGAATTGTAGTTTTGTGAACTTGGGAGAAGAGTTTTCCAGTTTTTGGGACAGACTTTCGAAATGCCGTTTAAAGGATTATCCAAGATTAGAAAAACCCATCTGCTTTCTTCCAAAAACAGCGCCACCCCTATCCTCAGGTTTTGAGTAGTATTACAACTCGGATCTATTCAGTTTAATGGCTTAGTTGCAATACCGCACACAAGCTGGGGTTAAGGGCAGTTTCCCCCTTATGCGAAGCTCCGCTCACTGCTGCCTGCTCAGCCTGGGATCTCTGAGCTGTGGCTGGCAAAGATTGACACAGTGAGGAGCTATTGGCACCCTGCTGTGCCATTCTCTCTTCTAGCCAGAGGCAGCACAAGAGGTCGCTCCCTCCCCCGCGCTTCGGTGGTGCATGAGTGACATCACTTGTGCGCTTGCAGAGCAAGGAGAGGAAGAAGACACCAGAGGACAGAGGACACTGAAAGCTTACATATTCTATTTAAAGGGGTACTTCATCTTTTTCTTTCAAATCAACTGGTGTCAGAACTTTATGTACATCTGTAATTTACTTCTATGTAAAAATCTCCAGTCTTCCAGTACTTATCAGCTGCTGTATGTCCTGCAGAAAGTGGTGTATTCTTTCCAGTCTGACACAGTGCTCTCTGCTGCCACCTCTGTCCATGTCAGGAACTGTCCAGAGCAGCAGCAAATCCCCATAGAAAACCTCTCCTGCTCTGGACAGTTCCTGACATGGACAGAGGTGGCAGCAGAGAGCACTGTGTCAGACTGAAAAGAATACACCACTTCCTGTAGGACATACAGCAGCTGATAAATACTGGAAGATGTGAGATTTTTTTTTTATATAAGTAAATTACAAATCTCTGGTTGTTTGAAAGAAATGCTTATTTTTTAACTACCCCTTTATGGAGAACTAGTATGCTTTTGACCTTCAGATAGGACACATTATTGAATGATTATCCTCCTGTATTGTGCTTTAGGAATTTTTTCACATTTTCTAAAGTTTCCCCTAGTTCTGGAAATTTAGTAAGCTTTTCAGGTTCCATGGTCTGTCCCTTGAACCCTGACTTGACCGTCATCTACATATGACCACTAGGGGGCAGCAGATCTCTAGTGAAAGACAGTCCTTAGGCCGTGTGTGTCATCCAGGATGTTAGAGAGCACAAGGTCTGGCAGATGGCTGGTTATAGACATCAACAACAGAGGGACCCCGGGCAAAAAAAAAAAAAAAGTTTCCTCGATTTCTATACCGCTGACCCTACCCAACCAAACTAGTGATGTCACTGCTGACTACTTAATGGAAACTTACCGATGATGTCGCAGCAGTTCAAACCTATAAACTTACCTGTGATGTCATAGTGTGCCACCTTAAACCAACTTATGATGTCACAGCCATTTGCCTTACTTGAGCACATGTATGATGTCATAGCAGTCTACCGACCTCACATGTGATGTCACAACAGCAATACACTTGTGATGTCACAGCATTTAACCTGCAGATCTGTGATGTCATAGCATCTGAAACTCACTTTATAGGAGTTTATAGCAGTTTGCCCGAGTGATACAGGTGTATGATGTAATAGCAGGCTGTGATGTAAAAAATAAAAAAACATTTGCTGTGCTTTAAACACACTTCTGATGTCATCAATTTGTGATGTCGTCCCACACTTTCTATCTGAAATCCATTTGTGCGGTCAATCTTATGTTAGCCCATTTATGATGTCACAGCAGGACCTTACTTCATCCATTTTATGATGTCATAGCAGGACCTTACTTTTTCCCACTTAAGATGTCACAGCAGAACCTTTCTGTAACCCACTCATGATGTCACAGCAGAACCTTACCTTGGCTTAACCCACTCGTGATGACACAGCAGGACTTTACTTTAACCCACTCGTGATGTCACAGCAGGACCTTACTGTAACCCTCTTATGATGCCACAGCAGGACCTTATTGTAACCCACTTATGATGTCACAGCAGGACCTTATTTTAACCCACGTATGATGTCACAGCAAGACCTAACATTAACCCACTTATGTCCCAGCAGGACCTTACGTTAACCCACTTATGATGTCACAGCAGGTCCTTACTGTAACCCATTTATAATTTCACAGCAGGACCTTACTGTAATCCACTTGTGATGTAACAGCAGGACCTTACTTTAACCTATTTGTCATGTCACAGCAGGACCTTACTTTAACCCATTTGTGACGTCACAGCAGGACCTTACTTTAACCTATTTGTGATGTCACAGCAGGACCTTACTTTAACCTATTTGTGATGTCACACCAGGACCTTACTTTAACCCATTTATGATGTCACAGCAGTACCTTACTGCAACCCATTTGTGATGTCACAGCAGGACCATACTTTAATCCATTTATGATGTCACAGCAGGACCTTACTTTAACCCAATTCGTGATGTCACAGCTGCCGGAATGATGCAGTTTTGTGATGTCATATCATGCTACCAATATGAATCCCTCTTGTTACATCTCATCAGTTCAATTAGTTTGTGATGTCACAGAAGACAACATCAAAAACCCGCTTGTGATGTCACAACAGCTTTCCCCCATGGATATATGTGATGTCACAACAGCTTTCTCCGTAGATATATGTGATGTCATAAAGAAAGGTTCCTTACCAGTGCACTAGAGAGCCCATCACTGTACCAACTCACCAGCAAATGTGAGCCATGCATAAGAGAGTGCACAGCATGTCATTTCACATACCATAGGGGGCGCTATTGGTCTCATTTATCCTGCGTGACCAATCTCGGTAGAATTTGCCACTGGACATAACCTGTGGATATAGTCAGAACTTGTCTTTGATTCACCGCATTCTGACCTCCCCGTATCATCGTGTTTTATTACATTTCTGGCATTGCACAGTATAGAGTATAGTGTAGAGCAGCAGCAGTATCACTTCAGAGCTGCAGATCGTATGTGGGCTGCAGAATTTAAAGGATTCAGCCTCTGGGTTCTTCTCAGTCATTGCTTGCATAGTCCGGTCATTACTTGTGGAAACGGTATTTGACTGATAGAAAAACAGGAAAGAAAATCTCCCATCTCATCAATGGTAAAAAAAAAAAAAGCAGGCGACGCGTTTCAGTGACATTAATATGTATCTTCCTGAATGAGAGGTATGTGGAGATCAGTATGAGGATGGACTCTGTAAGCTCATACATGGACGTGGCGGAATTAGAAGTCATTCATATAGACATGGTAAATGTACAAAAGTTATGTAATGTACAGTATAGTATGTACACAGTGACCTCTTCAGCAGAATAATGAGTGCAGCTCTGGAGTATAATACAGGATGTAACTCAGGATAAGTAATGTAATGTATGTACACAGTGACCTCTTCAGCAGAATAATGAGTGCAGCTCTGGAGTATAATACAGGATGTAACTCAGGATAAGTAATGTAATGTATGTACACAGTGACCCCACCAGCAGAATAGTAAGTGCAGCTCTGGGGTATAATACAGGATGTAACTCAGGATCAGTACAGGATCAGTAATGTAATGTATGTACACAGTGACCCCACCAGCAGAATAGTAAGTGCAGCTTTGGGGTATAATACAGGATGTAACTCAGGATCAGTACAGGATCAGTAATGTAATGTATGTACACAGTGACCTCACCAGCAGAATAGTGAGTGCAGCTCTGGAGTATAATACAGGATGTAACTCAGGATCAGTACAGGATAAGTAATGTAATGTATGTACACAGTGACCCCACCAGCAGAATAGTAAGTGCAGCTTTGGGGTATAATACAGGATGTAACTCAGGATCAGTACAGGATCAGTAATGTAATGTATGTACACAGTGACCCCAGATTCCTCTATTTAGATACCCAGTGTCAGACTGACCCACCAGAAGGCCCCCAGCTTTAGAACCAGCACAAACACTGACTTACATGTTGTTTCTCCCTGGTATTTCATTGGTGGGCCCCCAGGATCATTCCCTCAGGTGGGCCCCAGATACCCCAGTCTTACACTGTAGTGTTATGTAGACGCTATATGGTAATGTATAAAGATACAGATGCCAATAGAAGGTTCCTGGACTCCATCCAATCTAAGGTCAGATCTGGATATTTGTAGCCAGAGATGACGTAACCTGGGAACCAATGGCCTCACCATGGAAGTAGCAGCCCAACATGGACGCTCTCCCTCCATGACCTATAATGTTCCCTTGTAATCTGACTTTAAGGAAATGTTTGAGCATTAAACATTTTCCCACAGTGCGGAGACAATATCCCTGCCCTTTGCCAAAAACGCATTCACATTGATCTCAGCATTTCAAGGTATGCTACTGGAAGGAAAAAAAAATCCTTCAGTGGTTGCCAGCTCGGCCGTCTTGTGATGGTTATCAGGTAAGGAAAGCGGCCGACTTACAGGAGCTGGAGGTGTCTCTGCCAGTGCCGTACCTGGGGCCTGGCAGGAGCCGGGGTGTCTCAGCGGAGACCTGCACCAAAATGCTAATCCTCTGCAAATACCACTGAGAATTGTTTAAAGTGACAAGCTCAGCTGTTCTATTAAAGGGGAAGCGCACATTTTTCACATAGGAGTGGTTAAATTTTTTTTTTTTAAACCTTGAACCATTGTTTTATTCTATTGACTCGGTGTCAGAATTTGTAGATTTAGCCAGGGGCTGAGCAATGTCATCACAGGCCTACAGGTGACAATGTGCAGCATTGTGGGAGAGGATGGAAGACATAGTCATAGTCAGCAGATTAGGTCACAGGTTACTAACAAAATCACTTTATAAATATATTTATTGTCACTGCTTCATCTTGTCGTAGTAGTATCATATCCTCCTCACAATTCTGCAGGCGCAGTTACTGTGTATATATGTTACATTACTGATCCTGAGTTACATCCTGTGTTATACCCCAGAGCTGCACTCACTATTCTGCTGGTGGAGTCACTGTGTATATACATTACATTACTGATCCTGAGTTACATCCTGTATTATACTCCAGAGCTGCACTCACTATTCTGCTGGTGGAGTCATTGGGTACATGTTACCTTACTTGTACTGATACTGATTTACAACATTTATTATGCTTCAGAGCTGCATTCACAAGTCTTCTGTATTCAGATACAACATTTCCTAGCATTTCTTGTTTTCTCAGTGCCTGTATAGTAATTTTTTAAATTACAAGCAGTAAACAGCAGTAAAACATATCATCCCACTACCTTATAAGTATTGTTGTTAAAGGTGAGGACTAGCAGAATTATGAATGCTGCTCTGGGCAATAACACTGGTAACTTGATCAGAATAAAAAAAACACACACACACACACACACACATATACTGTATATATATATATATATATATATATATATATATATATATATACACAGACACACACGGGGTGGTCCAAAAGTAGATAAACAATGTGGGAGATTTCTCAAACATGGTGTAAAGTGAAACTGGCTCAGTTGCCCCTAGCAACCAATCAGATTCCACCTTTCATTTTCCAAAGAGTCTGTGACGAATGAAAGGTGGAATCTGATTGGTTGCTAGGTTGCTTACACCATGTTTGATAAATCTCCCCCTTCATAACCCTATTACACACACTGTCCTCCTACTTTTTGACCATCCTATACACACACACACACACATATATATATATATATATATATATATATATATATATATATCGCTACATCTGTCCAATAAGTATGGAGCTGCAGTACCACACACAACCAGGTGTGGCGCTGTTTTTTTTGTTTTTTTTTTGAAGTAACAATAAATTTTCTAATCCTGAACAACCCAACAAAGGAGCCATTAGGTTACTTCTTTGACTGATGGATCTCAGGCTAGGGCTCCACACTGATTTATAGGTCTCCAGCTGTTGCAAAACTACAACTTCCAGCATGCCCTGACAGCCTTTGGCTGTCAGGGCTTGCTGGAAGTTGTAGTTTTGCAACAGTTTGGAGAAGAGTGATATGGAGCACATGACAAGTTGAAGGCTATAGATGTTGATGTGATGAAGCAGAGCCCAGTATGGATTCCAGGAGAGGACTGTGCCAGGCATTAGCTGGTTGGCAGATCAGTAATTGGGGCATGCCACCCGGCATTTTACTGTTGGCTTTGATACCAAAGCCAAATAGCGGGGAGGTGAAGGGGACATGGCCATGCCTGTGCCAAGTATAATGTATGCCATGACAAGCCTTTTGTTTCCCTAGACGTGTACCATTCTAGCCTCTAATTGGCGCCGGTCCCTGAAGCTTTTGCTGGAAACGCGTCGACCTGATTCTCTCTTCATATTTATGAGGGCGAAAAGCGATGTACAAGGACAGGCTGAGGCCAGAGGATGGATCAGATACGGGCCAGTCTGTCAGCGATGTTGTCAATAAATCCTCAGGGTCTGACGGTAGTGTAGGCTGTTTTTGAGCCATAAAACTGCATTTTTTTTTTTTATAATTGACTTCTATTGAAATCAACGAAAAGATGGCTGGTAATACACATGCAGTTAAATTTGTGAAATGAAGTGCAAGCTCCTTTTTGGAAAACATTTTTTGGGGAGAAAAAAGTCTGAAAAAGTTAAAAAAAAATGGCTCCAGGAATTAACCAAATGGCAGAAAAAACAAAAAAAGTTAAGGATATGTAATATATGACAGTGACTCCATCAGCAGAATACTCACTGAAAAACTGCATGTACACACAGACTTACTCAAAGAAGAGAGATTCCTAATCTGGTGAACCTGAAATCAATTATCATCATCATCATAGTTACCATTATGATCATCAATAATCATTAGCGCCATAATAAGAAAATATCTTGATCATAATTATCAATAATCATTATTATAATCATCATCTCTAAAATTATCAATTATCATCAATTACATCAATTATCTATTATCAATTATCATCATAGTCATCAATTATGATTAAAATAATCATCACTAATCATTATCACCAATCATTATAATCATCATCAACAATCATCATATTAATCACTAATGATCATCATATTTATCAATCATCATTATAATAATAATCATAAGCATCATATTAATCAATAATCATCACCAATCATTATTACTATAATTATCAGTAATCACATTAATTACTAATGATCATCATCATAGTCATCAATCTTCATTATTACAATCATCAGTAATCATGTTTATATTGATCAATTATCATCATCAATCATCATTATTATAATCCTCAATACTCATCATATAAATTCCTAATGATAATCATCGTCAATCATCATCATAATCATCATATTAATCAATTATTATTATTATCATCAATCATCATTATTATAATCCTCAATAATCATTAGCATCATAATATTAATTATCATCAAATAATGTTTATCATCATCATTATTGCCATAATCATCAATTATCATCATCATTATCACCATTGTCACCAATCATTATCATTATAGTCATCAATAATCATTTATATCATAATAGCCAAATATTATTATTATTATTATTATTATTATCAACAACAATCATTATCATAATCAATAATCCTTATCAGTAATCATTATCATCATTCATTATCATAATCACTGTATTAAGAAAGGAAATAAAGGCATAAATAAAACATCATCAGCAGCTATTATAACCAACATTATGGTCCCCACTATTATCAGTCATTATCATCAATCATCCACAGTATCATCATCAATTATCGAGCGCTGTTAAAATCATCATTACTGTCATCATCAATTATCATCATCATTAACTCAATCAATTACCATCAATCATAGTTACATAATATGGTTGAAAGAAGACGCATGTTTTCATCATCCCCGTGCATCATAATCAATCACCATCATCCCCATTGACATCATCATCTGGTATTATCAAGCATCACTATCATTTATCACACAGGGCGGGTAACGGAAGACACACATATTCATCAACTCAAACAAAAGATCACGATTATATTCAATGATTATTATAATCAATCATCATTATGAACATAGTTATAATCGGTCGTCGTCATCATCACCTTATCATCAATCATCGTCATCAGTCATGATCATCATTAGCACCAATCATCCTGATCTCAGACACTATTATTACACAGTAGTAAGAGATCACGATTATCATCCTCCTCCTCCTCAATTATCATGGAAGCAAACCGCAATACCACACACACACACACTGAGGACGGGTGTGGCACTGTTTCTGGAAGAAAACAGCCATGTTTTTGTAAGCCTGGACAATCCCTTTAAGGATGATGCCAAATTTCCTTCTAAGATTAAAAAAATCTAACTCTAAATCTATAACTTTTTATTTTTTATTTTGATGGGTCATGTGATCTGTCATTTTTATTGGTACATTTTTTTTTTTTGGTGTGTGTGTGTGTGATGTAAACTCCCTCCCCCCACCCCAAAAAAAACCATAAATAAAATAATCTTGCACTTTTTCTGTATATGGGACCATATATGGGATTATATATTACCCAGTGATACCAAATATATTATAATTATTATTTTTTTTTTTTAATTTATTGGATAAATAAGAAACGGGCGGGGATGGGTTGATTTGATAGTTTTCTTCTTTTTTTTAAGGGCGGAGACCTCTTTAATATTTTTTTAAAAAAACTTTTAAAACTTTTTTTTAAAAATTTTAACTTTTTTTATTTTTTCATTTTTTAGGGAGTAAATTTCTTTAACATTTAAAAAAAAAAAACTTTTAAAACTTTTAAAAAAATGTGAACACTTTTTAAGTCCTCTTCAGCCCAATTACACTACTGATTGAGCCTTGTAAAGTCTCTGAGATTGTCACTCGCTCGCTTGTGATCTTAGGTAGTGTTCACACGTTGCCTGTTTTGTTGCACAGTACTGCAGCGTTTTCACTGTAGTACCTCAACAGTACTGCACAGAGTCCGTCCTGACCACGTGATCACACAGCGGCACACAGTCCATTTATATCCGTCAATCACCTGGATCAGGACAGATTTTCACACTGAAGTCAACAACGAGCAATTTTTTCCTCCGGCCCAAAAGGACTCTTCATACATTACCCGGACGGCCATTGTCCCCTGATCAGACCCTACTAAGGTCAATACATCCTTTACCCCAATAGCAAAAGTTAGGACCACAAAACAACAGAATAAAGTTATGGACATCTTGTCTTCGAAGGACTACTCAACTTTTTTTTTTTTCAAAAAGTTTCTTAAAGTGATTTTTTTTTTTTTTTTTTGGAACCAGGAGACTAAATTTTGATTCCCGACTTCATAATGCCCCTCCGCAAGCTGCTGGCCGTCTCAGATCTCGCTTTTGTGCCAAAGCCTCACACAGTTAGTTTCTGCCACAACCAACAAGCTGTCAACATTTTCTTAGCTGCAAGCTTTGTGCCTTTGTTCTGCTGGGCCGCACGAGCCTTGCAGCTGGTGTTAGAAGCCACTGGAGCAGCCTGTGATCAATCGTCTGTGAAATTCTCCCTGAACAGCCATGTATTCCTCATTTCTCATCCCTAATGACGGCCGGATTCCAGTCTATTCACTGGCAGTAAAACTTTACAAGGGCTGTGTGTTGGGGCACACTGAGTCTACAAGAATAGCAGGACTAATGGCTTAAAAAGCAACTGTGAACGTTAAAAATTATCGCACGCATGGGGTCCCCTGCATAGAGACCCAGATAAAGCTGATTTGATTATTTTAATACAAATGCAATGGGGACAATGAGAGAACAGTTGTCAAATATAACAATCCAATAGAGCCCGGGATTTTCATGCAGAAAGGGTTCGTGGCAATTTTTTTATTTTTATTTTTTAAAGCTTTTAGATACGAAGTATTATAAATTATGGCGTGCTATGTGGGGAGAGACGGATGTATGCAACAGGGCGGCTGTCATACAGACTGAGTGGAGATGAGGGAAGAGTGGGACATGGTCATGCGGGAACCTTGTAGATCATGGGACATCGCGAGGAGCTTTGGTCCCTTCCATTGGATGGGCTGTCACTCTATGGGGCCTAGAGATCACACATGGTCACACCAGATCACACATGGTCACACATGGTCACACCAGATCACACATTTTCCTGTTCTTAGAATCCATTGTTCCCAAGGGCAATTGTAAAAATTACAAAAAAAAAAAGTTCATTGGGAACTTTGGTAAAGACTTTGGTGGACACTGGTAAAGATGGTATTGCTTGCGGTGTTAGTTGGAGATGGTGCTGAGTTAGGGTACTATTACACCAAGCGATTTTTTGACGACTAACGATTAACGATGAACGATCTTAAACGACCGCTACGGCAAACGACCTGAAATTGTTCGCCCAAGTACACGGAACGATGATTGTTACTTATGATCGTTCTTGCAGTCGTTTTGTCATCGCTATTGCGTACGTTTCAGCTATGACTTCTTATTACACTTAACGATGTGCGAACGATTAAACGATAAAAATAGGTCCGAATTCTATCAAACGTTTAATCGTTGTCTGCTATTACACTAAACGGTTATCGTTTAAATTCAATCTTACGATTTTTCAAACGATAATCATCCCGTGTAATATGGCCCCTAGGGTTCATTTACACAGAAAGATTATCCGACAAAGATTTGAAGCCAAAGCCAGAAACAGACTATAAACAGAGATCAGGTCATAAAGGAAAGCCTGAGATTTCTCCTCTTTTCAAATTCATTCCTGGCTTTGGCTTCAAATCTTTGCCAGATAATCTGTCAGATAATAATTTCTGTGTAAATGGACACTTTGTTTGTTCACACGGAGCGATTATCGCTCAAGTTTTCGCGATAACGATCGCATTTGAGCGATAATCGGCTTGTCTAAACACAGCGTACGATCAAGCGACGAGCGATAAATCGTTCATTGTGATCTTTCAAAGTTCTCAAATAGTCGGTCGGTCACTAAAAATTCGTCTTTCACCGATTCACCCTATGTGTGAGATGGGCTTAAGCGATCTTAAAACAATCGCAATAACGATTTTTTCAAACGATATATCATTCTGTCTAAACGTTGATCGTTATAAAAACACATTGATACTTTGAAATCGTTAATCGTTCGATTGGGCGAGTTATCGCTCCGTGTAAACGCACCATAAGTTCCTAAGATGGATGAATCCCTGAAGTGTTAGGTCAGGGTTAGGGAACCTTCGGCCCTCCAGCTGTTGCAAAACTACAATTCCCATCATGCCTGGACAGCCAAAGCTTTGGGATGGGAATTGTAGTTTTGCAACAGCTGGAGGGGTAATTGGCGCTAAAGCCTCAGAGAGGAAAGGAAACTTCAACTTTA
Organism: Dendropsophus ebraccatus; assembly: GCF_027789765.1. NCBI lineage: Eukaryota > Metazoa > Chordata > Amphibia > Anura > Hylidae > Dendropsophus > Dendropsophus ebraccatus. Next base: position 18,500,755 of record NC_091457.1, on the reverse strand, counting down.
TTTTAGCTAAGGAAACTACATCTTCAACCCATGTAGCTGAGAGACTACAGCCATTAAAGATAAGTGTTAAAGTCCCTCATGGCATTCTAGGACCTGCCTGACCTTCAGGCCAGGCCTGGTCCCCAGAGTAAGGGCCCTATTCCACTATTATCGTCCGAAAAATCGCTAAGTAGTTCGTAATTGAACAATAATCTTTATGTGTAATAGTAGACGCTTAATCGCTTAATCGCTTAATAGAATTTGGACCTATTTTGATCGTTGATCGCTTGCAAATCAGTGGAAACCCCATTTCCTACTACTTTAGCTATTCGGGGTTCTCCCCTTTGTCAGTCATCTATTGTAGACTATTATTATGTGAGTCCATGGGGGGAGATTTATCAAACATGGTGTAAAGTGAAACTGGCTCAGTTGCCCCTAGCAACCAATCAGATTCCACCTTTCATTTTCCAAAGAGTCTGTGAGGAATGAAAGATGGAATCTGATTGGTTGCTAGGGGTAACTGAGCCAGTTTCACTTTACAACAGTTTGATAAATCTCCCCCTATGTGTATACAGTTAATCAAAGAAGATCAACATATACATAAGAAGGAAACAGGAAGCTATTGTGCCATATCCCAGTTCTGATAACTTAAAGTCTATTCAGTTGTAGTTTTCCTCTTTGAGGTCTTTGCGCTACCATCTCACCTTGGACTACTAAGAAAGTCTCAAGGTGACACGTGATATCAGATATATTACTCCCTAGGTGTTGACTCTTTAAAAGTTCTTTTCCTCTAATCATTTTTGCAATGCACCATGGGAGTTTGCTTAAAGTGGAGAAGAGCGTTGCTCGCACCTTTGTGACTTTTGTAGCTGAAGCCAATAGAAAGGAGAAGGCAGTGAATTAGGAGAAGCTTCCACTCTGTAAGTAACGCTGATCCTCTCTTACTTTACAGCATATAGTCACGTTAGGCAGCGGTGATTGGGTCTTCTTTAGGATACAGATCTGATCACGCCCATGTACATAACATTATATAGGGGTTATACATCTATATGTGTGATTATAGTGATGGAGACAGATTACTGATAATGGGAATATATATATATATATATATATATATATATATATATATATATAAACAGAAATTCACCATAGGCAAAAAAACCTATTACGGATTTTTTTTTTCTTCCTACAAATCGACTGGTGTCAGAAAGTTATACAGATTTGTAATTTACTTTTATTTAAAAATCTCAAGTCTCCCAGTACTTATCAGCTGCTATATGTCCTGCAGGAAGTGGTGTATTTTTTCAGTGCTCTCTGCTGCCACCTTTTTCCATGTCAGGAACTGTCCAGAGCAGTAGCAAATTCCCATAGAAAACCTCTACTGCTCTGGACAGTTCCTGACATAGACAGAGGTGGCAGCAGAAAGCACTGTGAAAGACTGGAAAGAATACACCACCTTCTGCAGGACATACAGCAGCTGATAGGTACTGGAAGACTAAAGATTTTTTAAATAGAAGTCAATTACAAATCTGTATAACTTTCTGACACCAGTTGATTTGAAAGATTCTTTTTTCTTTGCTGAAGTATCCCTTTAAGACATTTTTCTGCACTTTTATCACCAAGAAAAATGAGAATCTCTTTTGCTTTGTGTGTACAGTTACCATGCAGACCTATGGGCCCCTATACAGGCATAATAATAATAATAATAATAATAATAATAATAATAATAATAATAATAATAATAACCCTGTGTATTCTGATCCTATAGTCCTGTTAGTCTCTTGCTCCCCTCTCCTACTTCTGTTAACCTACAAAGGAGTCCTGGCCAGATTAGGGACATACACAGCATAGAGACGGACAATGAGACCCAGGAGGCACTTGGCACTCATCTCTGTTTCATATACCTTTGCATTTGCTATTTCATGGCTATATGGGGGACGACAACAACAAATATTAGTTCCTTATGGGAGGCAATGCCTAGCATCATAATAAGGGGCTACTATATACAAAAGTAACTAGTTCAAAGAAGTTGAGATAGCCTTACCTCGTTGCTAGTACAACGTTCAGAAAGCATCCCTGGCTTACTGTTTTGTAGGTGGAACAAGGACTACTAGTCACTCTGCTCTTCCTTCCATGGTGCCTTATGCTAATACCATGGGGCATCCTAGAAAATAGGCAAAGGGGCAGGAACATCTGTTAAAGACAGGTGTCCCTGCTCCCTACCAAGCACACTATGCTGATAGCATATTGAGGTTTGCAAAAGATGTAGTGCCAACTCTGTACACCACTAGGACATGTTATAGAGAAATCAACTACACTGATATTTTCCTTAAAGGATAACTCCAGCAAAAATGAAAAATCCAGTATGGGAAGAGGGGTTCAGGAACATAGCAAGGAATCTATACTTACCCTCCTCCGTGCCCCTGCAGCACCAGCTTGCTCTTACCCACAGGTCTCCAAATTCTCCTGGTTTCACAACATGGTGGGAAGTGCACACTGAGCCAGTCAGTGACTGCAGTGGTGTCCCGCCCTAGTGACTGACTGGCCGAGCAGGCATTCCTGTGCCAGGCCATGGTGTTGCAAGAGCAGGGGCTTCAGGAGGCAGTGATGCAGCACTGTGGGGGCACAGGGATGGGTAAGTATAGATTCTTTATTATGTTTCTGCACCCCCAGCCCATACTGGATTTTTTCTTTTTGCTGGAGTTCACCTTTAAATAAATGTTTTTTTTTTTAATAGAGCTTTATTAAATTGAGAAGAACAATTTGACCAGTGCTGTCGTGAAACCGAAGTTCTTGTCAAGGAAACCTGTCGGAGGGTCGGAGGGCAAACAACCTAAAAGTGAGAGCTGGTCCCAATGTGGAGGAAGCCACCCCCCTCTCTTCGAAGCAGAACATTTGACTGAAAAAAAAAATAGCGCTTTACTTCTGTTTATTATTTAGAGATGGAATCGGGAATCCTGGTATTTTTGCTTGTTATAATTATTCTATCCAGATTCCTACTATGGTCCTGTCTGAGCACTTACATAGACTATAAACTGTCTAAAAGGTTCCCCAACAGAACAAAAAAAGACTAAAAAGGGGACAATTTGTCATAAATGTCATCTGAATCAATATTAAAGATCTTGAAATATTCTAGTTTTCACATTAACCACTGGAGGACACACAAAATTTTGCTGTGTAGACTGGGACAGAATGAGCAGAGTCACCTCACTATCATTAGATTGCAGAGAATTTTTTAATGTAATTCTAGAGGCCTTGAAATCACATTATAGGAACACTATACAGACAGAATAAAATCTATATGCATGGCTGTTAGCAGGGGTGTGGCCCCCCATCTGCGGCAAAGCAGGAAGTGTGTAAGGGGGGATTTTATCCAATCGCTGCAGAGCACTGAGTTATGTCAGACAGGGACGGAGTCAATTTGGCAACTTCTGCTTTCCAGCCCTGTAACATGCAGCATTACTTGTTTTTTTGTAATGAACCTATATAATGTATAGAGGACGTATATATTTGAGAGACCAGAGAGGAAAAATACTATGTTCTGGTCCATATTTTTTATATGGTTCCATTTAAAGGAATTTCACAAGATTAGAAGGAATACAGTTACTTTCTCGGAAAAAAACAGCGCCACTCCTGTCCTCAGGTTGTATGTGGTATTACAGTTCAGTTCCATTCAATTTAATGAGCTGAGCTGTAAAACCCACACACCCAAATTGAGGCATGTTTTTTTTATTTTTTATAACCCCTTAAATTAGAAGAACACAGTGACTTACATTCAGAATAATTGGCGAACCAGTCATTTGGTTAGGCCTAGCATTGCAGTAGTTTTTTTGGAACGGAACGTGGCTGAGCTGCAATACCACAAACAGCCTGTAGACAGGGGCGGCGCTGTTTTTTTTTCAATTTTTTTTTAAGCTCTGTTTGTTACTAATGTTGCACAACCCCTTTAAGAACAAAGCTCGGGCTATAAACTGTCATGGGAAATGGACTGTTATGCAACAAAAGCTTCGGATGCCTATGAAAAGAAACAATGCATTTATAAAGCTATAAAGTCTCATTGGCAACTCTGACATGACTAATGGTCTTAACCACTGGAATGAACACAATGTATCTCAATATGAAACTTCGGTCTGACTCACCCTCATCTATAAATATAGATGTAATGGATTAAGCGAAAAGGTCAATGGGAATCAAAGCTTGGCTCATACTGGACCCAACTGGAGCGAAACCATTACAGCGCCTCTGCCTGGCCGCACGAGGACACAACCACATCCTATCATTCTGACCTGACATTTGTAAGATATGGGAAAGAAGAAAAAAAAAGAGACTTTTGTTTTGTAAACGGGTGTAAAAATATCCCCAGTGCTTATAAAACCTTTCACGGGATTATGTTATGTGTATAGATCAACCTCGTGACTCCTGACTATAACCGGACTGTATCTGGCTATGGCCTAGTTTGAACAACCATTCTGTACATCCAGTATCAACTGTATCAGACTTGTAGTTTTTGCAAAAATAGCGCCACCCTTGTCTTCAGGTTGTTTGTGGTATTACAACTCACCTCTATTCACTTCAATGTTTAAAAACTGTACCCGATCTGGACCCAAAAGTGGTGTTGTTTCTGGAAGAATGTTTTGTATGTATAGCCAAGCTTAGTTGCACGTATGGGTTGTCTACCATCTTGATTCCTATTTCCACTGTAGTGGCCATCCTAGTACAGCCTACACTTCTGATTATGCCAGTGACTTTAGAGCCTCATCACTGCACATATTCTAACTACAAAAAGTGACAGATTAGTGACATAGAACTTTTGGCTCTTATTTTACACTATAGAGTCTCAGTGTATTCTTATGAGATGCAGCTTCAGCCTGTCTCCTTGTGATAGGTTTCTGGAGAGTAATGTAAAGCTGCATCTCATACGATACACTAGAGAATCTGCACACAGAAGTGACAGGCAGGAGTCAGGGGAGTCATAGAACTTGTAATGGTGGTGAGCACCATTATTTTAACAGTATCATCTGTTTTATCCCAGCTCAGCTGCATCCATATATTTCATTAAGGCAGCTGGATCATGTGACCACGCTTAGCGCCAGAAATTTACATGCTTCATGTGTAACAAGAAGTAGTCGTTCCTGTGTGGCTAACCTTCTGTGATTTGCAGGTTTACTTCATTCTCTGTCAGAGCAGTCCCCTCACCTACCCACCCAGTGCTATCTGTATCGGTCGCCAAAAAAAAAAAAAAAAGTTTCATCCTCTAAAAGAGACTTGGAGTGCAGTGATACAGTAGGTGAGTCCATACAATGATTAGCTCTTAGAAGTTATATGACTCCCCTAACTCAAACTGCCTGTCTCTTTTGTGTTCTCCAGTGTATCCTATGAGATGCAGCCCATCCCCTATCCACCCAGCTCTATCTATATATGGACTGCTAAAAATAATAAGTTTGATCCTCCTAAAGAGACCTGGAGTGCAGTGATACTGTAGGTGAGTCCATACAATGATTAGCTCTTAGAAGTTACATAACTCCCCTAACTCAAACTGCCTGTCTCTTTTGTGTTCTCCAGTGTATCCTATGAGATGCAGCCCATCCCCTATCCACCCAGCTCTATCTATATATGTACTGCTAAAAATAATAAGTTTAATCCTCCTAAAGAGACCTGGAGTGCAGTGATACAGTAGGTGAGTCCATACAATGATTAGCTCTTAGAAGTTACATAACTCCCCTAACTCAAACTGCCTGTCTCTTTTGTGTTCTCCAGTGTATCCTATGAGATGCAGCCCATCCCCTATCCACCCAGCTCTATCTATATATGGACTGCTAAAAATAATAAGTTTGATCCTCCTAAAGAGACCTGGAGTGCAGTGATACTGTAGGTGAGTCCATACAATGATTAGCTCTTAGAAGTTACATAACTCCCCTAACTCAAACTGCCTGTCTCTTTTGTGTTCTCCAGTGTATCCTATGAGATGCAGCCCATCCCCTATCCACCCAGCTCTATCTATATATGTACTGCTAAAAATAATAAGTTTAATCCTCCTAAAGAGACCTGGAGTGCAGTGATACAGTAGGTGAGTCCATACAATGATTAGCTCTTAGAAGTTATATGACTCCCCTAACTCAAACTGCCTGTCTCTTTTGTGTTCTCCAGTGTATCCTATGAGATGCAGCCCATCCCCTATCCACCCAGCTCTATCTATATATGTACTGCTAAAAATAATAAGTTTGATCCTCCTAAAGAGACCTGGAGTGCAGTGATACAGTAGGTTAGTCCATACAATGATTAGCTCTTAGAAGTTACATAACTCCCCTAACTCAAACTGCCTGTCTCTTTTGTGTTCTCCAGTGTATCCTATGAGATGCAGCCCATCCCCTATCCACCCAGCTCTATCTATATATGTACTGCTAAAAATAATAAGTTTAATCCTCCTAAAGAGACCTGGAGTGCAGTGATACAGTAGGTGAGTCCATACAATGATTAGCTCTTAGAAGTTACATAACTCCCCTAACTCAAACTGCCTGTCTCTTTTGTGTTCTCCAGTGTATCCTATGAGATGCAGCCCATCCCCTATCCACCCAGCTCTAGCTATATATGTACTGCTAAAAATATTAAGTTTGATCCTGTTAAAGAGACCTGGAATACAGTGATACAGTAGGTATCACTACCCTGACTCAAACTGCCTTGCTCTTCTGTGTTCTTTAGTGTATCCTATGAGATGCAGCCCATCCCCTATCCACCCAGCTCTATGTATATATGTGCTGCAAAAAAATAATAAGTTTGATCCTCTTAAAGAGACCTGGAGTGCAGTGATATAGTAGGTATCACTGCCCTGTCTCAAACTGCCTGGCTCTTCTGTGTTCTTCAGTGTATCCTATGAGATGCAGCTTTGAAAGAAAAAAAAGTACTGTAAATAAAGAAATTAAACAGTTAAAAAGGGCAATGAATGTGTTAATAATGGGAGCCGGGAGGTTAGAGTCCATTATAACTCGCCAAATATTTGACAGAGTTGTGCCTGACGCCTGCTGCAACCGTATCTGTATACAGCAGGAGACGGCACAGGATTTTCTTCCAAATATTCGGTGACTCACTTCTACTTCCAGCTCATTGTGAAGGATTCGGGATTCCCCACATTTTCTTTGTTCTAAAAGGAGCAACACTTAAATTATATGGGAAAGTCATGATAAAAAAATCCACATTGCTGGATGGTTATGCGGTGATTCGAAATGAAGGATTACAGTGTTTTGGTCATTTCTGATGTGTCTCAGGGATAAGTCAAAAGTTCTGATTGGTCGGGGTCTTAGTGCCGAGTCCCCCATGATAAGTAGAATGAGCAGGGAGAAGCAGCACCATCTGGATGGCACCATCATAAGTCTAAGAATGGAGCAAGACAAAGAGTAAAGCATTGAAGTGCACTTGTTCCTCCTGCTCATTGTACTAAACATAGAGACCCCGACCGATCAAAACTTCTAGCTGTTACATCACTACAACTCCTATCATCTAATGTGTTAACTCCTATACCAGTGACCACTTTGAGTTTAAAGAATTAGAGAAAATAAAATTGTCTGTTTTCTGCCACAAAACAGCGCCACACTTGCCCACAGGTTGTATTTGGTATTGCAGCTCAGCACCATTCCAGTGCCAAACGCAATCCATAGACTGGTGTGAAAAAGAAACAGCAGTCATGTTGGTTGAATCACATTCAACCCCATGTAAACGGGTTGTCCAGGTTAACAAAAACATGGCTGCTTCCCTCCAGAAACAGCGCCTGTTTGGTTATGGTTTGTTATGGATGAATTGAATATTACACACAACCTAGGAACAGGGGTGACTCTTGGAAGAAAGTATCTTTTTTTTTTTTTTTTTTTTTCTACTCCTGGATAATCGCTTTAAAATTACTTTAAAAGACTAGCTTCATACCCCTATGTCTGCATTTCTTTTCCTACTGTTGCTATATCCCAAGACTAATCTGGTTAGAGTTGTATACTTTATGGACCTAGTTAATTCCATCCTTTAGTGTGATCGATCACCTTAAATTTTTCTTGTTTTCCCAATAAAATTATTTGAACGCATATTTGTCATGGTGTTTTTTCTTCTAGGTTACCTATTGATAACACAGTCTTCAGTGCGCTCTCTAGCTCCCTCTAAAGGTGGCTGAAAGCAGTTAAAAATGCATCACTTTATCTCTATGGTGAGGATTTGGGGCTGTGTATCAGGGTAGGATTTTTTGCCCTCTTCGATGAATCTGGGCATGCTATATAGGGAGAATGACTAGTCTATTGTTGGCACAATGCCCATCGCCGTGCATACAAAGGTCAGTGCAGTGACCAATCCAGCTCTGCTGCATCTCTATATGTGGTTTTGGAGCAGAAATGGTTAATTCTATCTGTTCCGTTCACTGAAGAAGCTTGTGTGTTTATTTTGTATCTCTCCCAGAATATGTACGGCACAGTAGCAGCAACATGACAAAAGCTATTCATTGCTGCCCGGGGCGCGGCCCTGTCCCGTGTATGTAGGCAGCAGGACTTGGCTTCTTCTCCGTCTCCACATGTTGAAGGGGATTTCCGCCCGTCTTTCATCTTTTTTTTTTGCTCGCAGTGAAAGCTGTTCCAGTGGAATTTAAATACCACCCGTCCCTTTATAATGTGATATTTTATGAGATGTTTGCTGTAAGAGTGAGAGGTCTGTGTGAGAAGTAAAGTTTCTATGTGTGATATACATTTAATGAGTCAGATGTGACTTTTCCTTATCCTTAAAGGGGTATCCATCTCCTAGGACTTAATCAAACTCCTTTCAAGTTCCCAACCACTGGCCACCAATGGTTGGGAACTGCAGGGCTGCTCAAGCCCTGTTTCCGGCAAATTTACATATGGTAGAGCTGCTGTATTTTGCATTAGCTATACTGAGCATTCCCTGATGTCTATTATATTACATCAATTGGCATCAGAATAGACATTACCCCTGGGAAAGCTGTCTGTGTCAGTAGCACTGCAGGTGCAGGTGTAGCAGAGCAAGCTTAGATAATAGTCAATTACTGATTGGTCTGATTGTCTGTTGTGCTGGTGACACAGACAGATTCCCCCAGTGTAATGTCTAGTCTAATGCCAACATGTAATATATAGACATCAGGGGAGGCAGCAGAGAACTGTTAAAGGGGTAGTTCACAAAAAAAAAATATTTTTTTCCAAATCAACTGGTGCCAGGGATTTGTAACTTACATCTATTAAAATACTCCAGTCTTCCAGAACTTATCAGTTGCTGTATGTTTTGGAAGTGGTGTATTCTTTCCAGTCTGGAGAGCAGGAGAGGTTTTCTATGGGGATTTTCTACTGCTCTGGACAGTTCCTGACATGGACAGAGGTGGCAGCAGATAGCGCTGTGTCAGACTGGAGAGAATACACCACTTCCTCTAGGACAAACAGCAGCTGATAAGTACTGGAAGCCTTGAGATTTTTTTTTAATGGAAATAAATTACAAATCTCTATCACTTTTTGGCACCAGTTAATTTGCAATAATTTTTTTTTTTGTGAACAACCCCTTTAAGGGACCAGGGCTTGAGCAGCCCTGTGGTTTCTGACACTGCCACTCAGTGTAATTTTTTTTTTTTAATAACATTTTAGTACTAGTCTTTTTATATGTTATAAGGCTTCAGGGAGAAAGTGTGACAGTAACCTGTACACCCCATATAGCTACACCCTATGGATTAGTGAGTGTTCCCGTCACTAGAGTACCAGGCGCTGACTCTTTACCTTGCAGGACAACATGGCTTCCCGTGCAGTGATGAATGGCTGGTTGTACAGGGACACTTGTTTGTTTGCTTCCTTGCCTGTTGTCACCTCCGTTGAGTAATACGAGGCAGCTCCCAGATTTCAGCTCCGATATCATGCCTCCACTTCCTCCAGGACTTAATTCCTCTGCCTTATTTACGGCCCTTGAATCTCCGCCAGGTTTGTCTAAGCAAACGAAATATCATTTGAATGCAGGTTAATAAAGATTAGTCAGGTAGGCTGTGTTCCTCATAAAACCAAACGCTACTCTCATTGGCCGTGTTTGCTCCTTATTGTTCATTCTTTCCATGGTTTATACCCGCGAAAAGTTAATATTGACAGAAATATTTTATTTTGCTCTTTTGAAGCCTCCGACGGCTTAACTGGGCCCAACGCTCATAGCCGCAGGCGAATCTCATCATGAATCCCCCCCTCCCCTGTATCTGACACTCTGCCGCAACAAGGGAAACTGTCAGCAATCATGCTGATTGTTTCCACCTAAATGACAGTGAATGTCAAGAAATTCAGCTCATCGAGGGAGAGTTATCAAACTGGTGTAAAGTGAAACTGACTCAGTTGCCCCCGGCAACCCATCAGATTCCACCTTTCATTTTTCAAAGAATCTGTGAGGAAAGGATTGGTTGCTAGGGGCAACTGAGCCAGTTCTACTTTAGACCAGTTTGGTAAATCTCCCCCATCGTGTTTACCTATAGACACTTTTGGGGAGATTTATCAAACTGGTGTAAAGTAGAACTGGCTCAGTTGCCCCTAGCAACCAATCCTTTCCGCACAGACTCTTTGGAAAATGAAAGATGGAATCTGATTGGTTGCTAGGGGCAACTAAGCCAGTTTCACTTTACACCGTGCTTGATAAATCTCCCCCATTAGGCTTGTACCTATAGACAGATCTGGGGGGAGGCTCCAGCTGAACAGGACTTCTATATTAAAAAGGCCATATTCATAAGTAAATTTTATCGTCAAAGTGACCTGGGAATGAGAGAAGAACAATTAGGGAGGGGAAAAAGGGATCAAATTATTTTGTGTGAGCAAATACTCTAAAGCCATACATGGCTGTGGGTGTGACCTAACTCATGGGTGGAGTCTAAACCACCAGATAATCTATTCTTACAGGCTACTGAAATAGGTGGTTTTAGAATTCTGCTGGTTGTCCTTAGAAACAGACAACAGATTGGCTTCATCATGTTGTCAGTCATGTGACCTAATAGCTTAGCTCCTGCCTCCCACAATGCATCTGGCAAAAAAAAGAATAGCTTGTAACTCAAGATCAATAGAAAATAAATAAAAGAAAGTATTTACAAACTTACTAAAACCTTAATGCGGATATGAATAATAGAGTTTTACTTTAAGAGACCGTGTTAGTAATGATCCCTGGGCTTCTGAGGACAGATATGACCATTTGGCTTATTCTTTAACTGTGGGACTTCTTATTTCTGTTATGTAGTGCCACTTTGTGGTGCTATTAACACTACTCCCATTTAGGTCAATGGCAGCGGAAACTACATAAAACAGCTCAGCTGTTATTCCAGTCCTTGGTGGTGGTGGGGAGGTTAGAAAACAACAAAAAAAACTTAGCCTGCTCCTGTTTGCTCCTATCCAGTCCCCTTATCTTCTTGCTTCCAAGATGAGCGAGTGAGAGAAACATCTGCCTGCTCAGCCAATCACTGGCCGAGACAGATCACCACTACAGCCTGTGATTGGATGAGCTGGCAGGTCCAGATGCCGAGTGCTTATCTTGAAAACAGGAAGAGAGAGTGAAGAACAGGAGACTGGACAGAGGTGAACAGGAGCTGAGGAGGGAGGGGAGCGGCGCTAAGTATAGTAATCTTTACACTAGGGGCAGAGTACCCCTTTAGGCTATGTTCACACTACGTATATGTCCGGCTGCATATTTTTCACGGCCGGACATATACGTGTAAAACTCCGGGCGGAATTTACGCAAGTTGTGGCCGGCTACGTACGGTCCGCGAACTTACGCCCGTAAGCTACGTACGCTTCCCGAGCGGCGTACGTAGCGATCTGACAGCGGTATTTTACTGGGAAATCTTCGGCCAGCCCCGGACACCCCACAGAACCTTTTGGATCGGCAAAACAAAGTGGAAAAAAGAAGAAATCACCACTCCGTACGGGACCGCATGTTACGCTACGGGCGTAAGTTACAGCATTTCCCTCCCGAAACAATGGTCTGGATAATTTTTTACGGCGCCGCATACGATCCGGGCGTAAGTTCGTACGTAGTGTGAACTGTGCAGCCGTAGATCGTATACTTTCCATTGTACGCAAACTACGTAAGTCTCCGTCCGCTTATTCACGGAGCGTGCTACGGCCGGAAAGTTACGTAGTGTGAACCTAGCCTTAGGATGCGTTCACACCTGCAGGATCCGCAGCAGATCCGCAGCAGATTTGATGGTGCAGACTTGATGCTGTGTTCAGTTATTTAAATGAAATCTGCTGCGAATCCGCAGCAGAAAATACGCTGCGGTGCCGGTAAGTGTGAACGTACCCTTAAGGACCCATAGGGACTCATCATACAGGCTATTCGCACACAGCTCTACCATTTGCACAAGGCTCAGACCTTTTACACAGTTGGCACATAGACAATAATACTTTATAGTATAAACCACACACTAAGATAAAAGCCGCATTGTGTCATTACATTCTCCTCCATACACAGATAACAAATAAAATCTATACGCTTCCTATATCCAATCCCCCAGCCTGATATCACGGATGATGGATATGTCAGGTGCTGAACGCGGTGACATCACTCCAGCCGCAGGTCACCATTACATCACACTCTCTTAATATGATTGCCGTTACCCATCTATAAATCAATGTAACCTGTTCTAGGCCATGACATGACAGCTCATAGAGATGGATGACCCTGAGCCCCTGCGTAAATGCAGCAGCAGCGGACGACCTGCGAGGTTATAAAACTGATGAAGGAGCCGATAGCCGGGCCTAGTGATGGTGGAGAATAAGCGGCAGGCAGGTGCATTGGGCTATCAGGCCAGCTGGGCAAACAGGGTGATGGGCTGGGATAGCGTTTCAGTGCTCCTCAATTGGTAATCTAATGGTGGAGAAATGGAGATCCATTAACTAATAGTCATTCTTAGAGGGCAATAAAGCGTTTGGGGCTGTAAAAGGCGGAATTAGGTAACGTCTGAGTGATAGAATGCACACAGGTGGCATGGCAGGCTTAGCGCATGTCAGTACACAAATGGATTCTAGAGTATCCAACAAGATGGGATAAGTATTCTATTTAGGCCAAACATGCCAGCTTCCAGATGGTGAAAAACTACAATTCCCATTATGTTTGAGCAGCCAAAGCTTTAGCTTTGGCTGCCCAAACATGATGGGAATTGTAGTTTTTGGTGTATTTGCAATCTGACACAGTTCTCTCTGCTGCCATCTCTGTCCATGTCAGGAACTGTCCAGAGAAGTAACAAATCCCTATAGAAAACCTTGCCTGCTCTGGACAGTTCCTGACATGGACAGAGGTGGCAGCATAGAGCACTGTGTCAGATTGGAACTTCCTACAGCAGCTGATAAGTACTGGAAGACTGGAGATTTTTAAAATAGAAGTAAATTACAAATCTGTAATATTCTATATATAAACTTAAATCACTTGCTCGTATTCCCTACAGATTCCTATGGGAGCATAAATCCATCCCATTTTTTTTTTTTCTTTTTTATCTTTGCCGACCACAAAAGTCATTGTTCTCCAAGTTCTAGAAGACATAAGAAATTCTATAATCCTTTAATCTTTATGGGTGTGAAAACCATTAGTGTATAGGATTCGATTTCATTCTGTGTCATATAACAAACACTGTGATGCGCGGCCTTATAAATGTGCCGTGATCACAGATGTGATATAGGGAGCAAGACAGACAAGGCAAGACAATAGGGTCAGGATTTTCTTCCTACTTTAAAGGGGCTATTCACCTTAAAAAAATACTTTTAAATCAACTGGTGCCAAAAAGTGCCAGAGATTTGTAATTTACTTTAATTAAAAAAATCTTGAGTTTTCCAGTACTTATCAGCTGCTGTATATCCTGCAGGAAGTGGTATTTTGTCCAGCCTGGAGAGCAGGAGAGGTTTTCTATGGGGATTTGCTCCTGCTCTGGACAGTTCCTGACATGGACAGAGGTGGCAGCAGAGAGCACTTTGTCAGACTGGAAAGAATACACCACTTCCTACAAAGCATACAGCAGCTGATAAGTACATTTTTTAATAGAAGTAAATTACAAATCTGTGGCACTTTCTGGCTCCAGTTGATTTGAAAGAATTTTTTTTTGACAAACAACCCCTTTAAGAGGATATCTTCCCCAAATCTATCATTGTCCATACACTAGTATATCAGAGCTTAGAACAGGAGTCAATAGCTTGTTTACTTATAGAGATAATGGAATTTTTCTAATCAGTTGTGGCAGAAGTGATTGTCACCACCATAGAAGTAACCACCCTTAAACTGATGGCAAAATTCTTTTTTTTTATTTTTATTTTTTTTTATTTTTTACTGGCAAAATAGTTTTTTGGTTATTGATTGAACGATATTGAGTGAATTCACAGGTCATTTAAATGGGTCATTAAACGTTGGCTGTTGAGTCACCTTTGACCAATCAAACATTGTGGGTGGAAATCGACTACATTAAGGGTTCTCATACTGGAGATCAATGGGTCTGGTTAGGTGCTGGACAGGGCTTCTTGGGTGTATCAGAGGAGATGATACTGACTAGAGGTGTGCAAACTTTTAAAGGTTCGGTTCGACAGGTTGGCTGAACTTTGAAGGTTTGGGTTTATCCAAACCGATCCTCAAATGAAGACGTTCTCCACCCCGCAGCTCCCTACTCCTTGTTGGGGTGTATAATAGCACCGAAAGCAAGTGGGAAACAAGGAGCAAGCGAGCGCTGAACTGAGAGGTCGGCGCTTGCTTGCTCTGAAATATTGGGCCATCTAATACGTCCTTAAGACATGATCAAACCATGACCTCTATGTAGAAACTGTAGAAACTCTCTTTGAGAGTGAAAAGAACCGGTTCTCGTCTAGGACCACATATTGGAGGAAACTTCCCTTCAAGTTAATGCTTGACCTTCAATACAACTTTGAAACATACCATTTTTTTCCTGTATGGCCTATATGACTCCCTATGGCACCTTGGTGGTCTCCCCCAGAAGACACATTACTTGTACAAGGTTAGGCACTTGGTTTTGTTGTACTTGATTGTAGACACAACACCACAAAAGGGTCTTCTGGCTGCTGCTGTTGGTCTCTTCCAAAATCCAGGTCATGGGACGACCAGGAGTAGCAGACCATGGAAGGTCAGAAGAAAGACCCAAGCCAACCAACAAGAAGTCCTACTTCCATACTTCATACCATACCAACCATTGGTTCTCTTTCAGTATATATTGGGACCCAATAGTTGCCCTTCACACTTATAGAAGAATAAGAAGACCATGTCCTTAGAAGGAGGGGCGCAGAATGGTCTTATACACTGGCTGTTTTCCCCTCCAGATTAGGATGGATGTAGCCCATTGGGGCTATGTTCAGTATAATTCCACTTTCCCTTTGACGCACCAGGTATCACTGACAGTATTTGTGTGTACAGGAAGGGCTGAACAGGCCACCAAAGCTTTCAAATGCTGATATTTAGACTATGAACTCATGCAGAAGCGGATCCGACTTTGTTCCTCCGAGCCTTTGTTTTCTTAAGTTACTGTCATAATACCCTCATTGTGTTTGCATTGGTTTATTCTGTATGTAAACAAATCTCTACGACCATTTGTTCTCTCTCTGAACAGTATCTTTCCTTGCATCTGATTGAACTTTTCAACAATGTAAAACATTGTTTTTATCATATGAGATATGGTCCAATAGGTCATCGGGGCAAGATTCTGCAAAGGGCAGACTGTTATTTGATTCTTTCTCACTTCCTTTCACTTGGGTATTTACAGAAGCATATCATCTCGGCAGATGAGGGTGTATAATATTCGAGAATTGTTTTCGGTGGACCCACAGGAAGTGTGTGTAATAGGACCACAGTCCATAGAAAAGCTCATTCTATATTTAGTGTTGCACGAGTCCTGAGAGTAAACTACTGTTACACGTAAGGGTGTTAGCTCTCCTCTGATGAGCCCAAAGCGAGCCTACACATCTGACTATATAGAAGAGAACTAGGATAGTAAATTATGAGACCTGAGTACAAAAACCTGTAAGATTGACTTCAGATACAGTACCATGTTCCACTGGTGTCTTCTGGTTTCATAGGGACTTTGGGGCTTCCTCAAGTACCAAGGAACCATTCGCATTTGCTACCTCCCTCTGCTGGTCTCTTGGTTGCCTATCTTTTATCCTGGTCACATCATCTATTTCTCTAGGATCACCATAGGTGGAGCAACAATACAATTTTCCTTATCATAGCTATTCCTGAATCAAAAGCCAACAAGCGATGAGGAAGTTCTGCATTGCATCCACCTTCTTGAGGAGAGCACAATCATGTCTGATGGTATAGAGGTCACCATACATGTTCGCGAAAGGTCAGCTGAACCCACCAACTTCTTAATCTACCTTCTTCATCTACTGTACCTTCAGCTACTTCATCTACCTTCTTTCCCCTGACCAACAACATCTGTTGGGGGGAGAAACTTTGGGCTAAGCTAAATATTCATGTGTATAGAGGGATCAGGGATTGAGGGAAGACATATCTAATTTTGTTTAATGGTTTGACAGGGGATGTGGATGGAGAAACTCATGGCTATGTTGAGGTGGGACATGTTGAATTTTGTCCAAATTTTGGGTAAAGGATGTGGATGGAGGACCTTATTGAGGGATGATATCAAGTTGTGTCCAAAGGTTTAGCAAGGGATGAGAATAGAGGACCCCATGACATGTTGAGGGGAAGGATGTGAATGGAGGACCTCGTTGAGGGATAACATCAAATTCTAGGTTTGGCAAGGGATGTGGATGGAGAACCCTGTGGTTACATTTTAGGAACATATGTCAAATTCTGTCCAAAGCTTCAGCAAGGAATTAGTATTGAGGACCTCATGTTTAGGGGAGACCAGTCGAATTCTAACCAAGGATGAGAATAAAAGAGCTCATGGCTACATTGAGAGAAGGGATCAGAATGGAGGACCTTATGTATACATTGACGGTAGACATATCAAATTCTATCAAAAGGTTTGGCAGTGATGTGGATGTAGGACCTCATAGCACGTTGAGCACAAACATATCAAATGCTGTCCAAAGGTTAGGTAAGGGATAACGATGGAGGATCTCATGGCTATGCTGAGGGATGACTTGTCAATTAGGCTAGGTTCACACTGCCTTTTCAGCATCCGTTTAACGCATCCGTTTTTTGAAAAAAACGCATGAAAAACGGATTGCAAAAAACGGATTCATTTGTGTGCATCCGTTTTTCCATTGACTTCCATTATTAAAAAAAACGGATCCGTTTTTTTTGGCGGACCAAAACGGACCAAAAAACGTTGCTGACCCTATTTTTCTGGACGTTAAAAAAAACGGATCCGTTAAACGGATGCTGAAAACGCAGTGTGAACCTAGCCTTACTGTTCAAAGTTGGGCAGCCAATGTGGATGGAAGACGTCATGGGTACATTCAGAGGAAAACATAGGAAATTCTTCAAGATTTTTTCAAGGGTATTGAACCATTCCATATCTTGGTCAATTATCATTATTTGGTGTTCTAAATATTGTGCAACACTACAACTCCCAGCATACCCTTTGAAAAACACTCAAGCACCACAGGCAGGTCAATCGGGGATCCTGTGCCTGCAGAATAAAAACGGTTTTGTGAGCATGTCACCGGTTCAGGGTCGGTTGCAATTCCCAAGACAAGACATGAACCTGAAGCTATTTTTGTACGTCTGTCATATATCTCATGTAGGAGGAGGGGGATGAGCACTTATTTTCACAGCAGCCTCACACCCACTCATTGCATTTAGAACGGCCAGTTTCCAAGACATCACAATATTAGCCGTGGAACCTGCTTTGTAATCGTGCCATTAAATGATAAAGAGCCATATGATTGCCCTAAGGCTGCAACGTCTCTGGCACATGCTTGAAAAGGATGAGAGATGTAACTCAATTGGTGAGAAATGATTCTGCGGTTCAGTCCTTATCACGTTCTGATTCAGTCCCAGGTTATAATTAGGGCTAGGATGCTGCCATTTTATGGATGGATTGGTTTATGGGCAAATATAGTGGCTTCCCCATTACATAGATTGTTAGTATCTCTATAGAGAAAGGGATTTTATACCAGGTGGTCTTAGACAAGGTTTCCTCACTATAAGACAACCACCATAGGGAACATTTACCATGAGCAGGAAAAAAAACAAAAACAAAACATAAGGAATCAATCATAAGGTCTCTATGGGTAATGTTTCTCCTTATGGAGAGTACCAGCCAGTATAGCGAGTCTTACAGATCAGGCAATGCAGCTTGGGAATCAGAATATGCAAATTTACTTTTCTCCAGAAGGAAGTAAGCCCTCTAGTGCCACCTATTGGAGACATCTACCCCAAAAATCCCTCCTTATTACTCAATAAAGGTTCGGACATTGACTTTTAGGGTAGCTTTGTCAATGGGTGACGCAGCTTCCTTCTTTATCGAAGAGAACTAATTTACATAGCTTCTTTCTCACCCAACATTGCCCAGTCTTTGGACTTCCTACACCATCAACTGGTCTCCACAAGTGGAAACAATGGAAAGCTGCAAAATACAACCAGATTCTCTAATGATCAGCAATACCAGGATCTTCTATGGTTTAACTCGGTTAAAAACCCATTGGTTTCTATTATGCCCTAAAGTTGGCTAGATACTTTTCACATCTCTTGGCTGAACATTTGGTGGACAACCATCTTTCCTAATCTCTTCATACACTTGAATATTTGGCATTGCCGAGCATTCATGTGTTTCTAGTGTAGAGATGCCAGACAGCTCTGGTTGTGGCTTATCTACCCAAGAATAAAATGTTTTGAGGGGGGGATTTGAGATTCAACATGCCTAACCTATGAGACAGATGATGTCTGGAAAGATTTAAGGGCTGCCATCTACTTTAGACAAGGCATGGGTAACCTTCAGCCCTCCAGTTGTCAAGGCATGATGGGAATTGTAGTCAGGCAACAGCTGACGCGACGAACGTTCCCTATTCTGCTTTAGACAGTAAGCTGATACACTGAAGCCAACTTTTGACCAATGTATATGAGAAACTTAAAGGGGTCGTCAGTGTTTTAAACACTTATGGCCAATCCACAAAGTAGGCCATCAATGTCTGATCAGCACATTTCTATCATTGAATTTTTTTTCAACATGTTGGAAGACAGCGATGTTGGCTGATCGTTACCTTTTAACACTAGCTGTTACACTAAACAGCCATAACGGCCGATAATCAGCCAAGAACAGTCGATGATCGCTTAGTGTAAAAGGGCTTTTGGCCCTTCATTGCCATCAACCAGATCAAAATGGGACCATTTCTATACAGTAGACGTGTCTATGTACCAGTGACGTTGACTTGGTGTGGAGGTGTTGGCTCAATCCGAGCATATCCTTCGTTTTTCAGATCCGTTCTGTATCTGCCGATTGTCGATCCGCCGAAGGGAACGTCTAACAGTTGAACACTCGTAAATTATTGACGCCCTGTTTTTAATATTGTTCGAGTGATTAATGAACATGTTGCCTGTTTTCTGTTGCCTGGAGAGGGGGAATCTTCATTTTGATGTCTTCTTCAAAGAATGTTTCCTACAGCTCCCAAACACCCACCTGCAGGTCGTGTGAACACAGACACCTTTCAGCTGGAATTCTCCCTCTGTTTGTATTTGGATTCCATATATTGCTCAGACTGGTAGAATGGTGTAAAATCCCACATTAAATAAATTCCTGACGGGTTCCTATAACATTCCTTGCATTAAGGTAATGCTTGGAACATGTGTGCGGTTGGCTTTCACCACTCGTTATGTTGTGGAAATCCAAAAAAGAAGAAAAAAAATTGGAAAAAAATCAAAAAAAGTTCAATCAAGTGTTCAGTACACTTCCGACTAAGCCTGGAGGGGGGGGGGGGGGATCAAACGCAACTATGCAGAATGGAGTAACAGACATATTCTATAGAAGAGGAGGAATTCGAGTCCTTGGAAGGAGGGTCATAGGGTGTAATCTATGGAGTAAGGTTCTGTACACAGAAAAATACAGAGGACACTATATGTCACTAAGCTTCATGGGATTCCGGAACTATCCAAGATATGCTTAAGCCCTGGTCCTGGTACAATTACATATGGCTAGTGATATTGAGCCTCCTATGTTGTCTATAAAACACATGTTAGTATCAGAATAGACACTACACTTGGGGAAGCTGTCACAGAGCTGTCTCTATAGCAGAGTGAGTAGGGATAACTGTTAAAGGGGTTATCCAGCGCTACACAAGCAGGTGGCAGACAAGTATGTGCACAACATCATGTACACAGGTAACCTCTTGTGGTACTTCAGCAGAAGCTTACTGTAGGGGAATAGAACACACAGTAAAATGCAGCAATTCAATTTAACATCCTTCATCACACACAATTTCCTGTAGACCTGAAATAAAAGTTAGGCTTTTTTCGCCTTACAAAAATACATATCTTTACAGCACAACAAGCAGGGTTGTGGGACACTGCATAATGGTAACATCCATTTTATAGACAACAGTGGAGGCTCAGTATCTGCATGCAGCAAGTACTAGCGACATATTCATAGCTAGGGCTTGAGCAGCCCTGCAGTTCCCAACACAGCCATAGGTGGCAGCAAAGCATAAAACACTTTTCACACTTTTTGGTGCAACAGATTGGAAAACTTCTGACTGCTACTATCTCTGCTCAGAGGTGATATAGGAAATACAAAAAGAAACATAAACTGTGAGTAAAGGTCCTATTTCTTTTATGGTACAATAAAAGATAAACTGCAAGTTGAAACCTGTAAAATAAAAGGACTATGATGATGGCTGTACAATATGATGTTATATATATATATATATATATATATATATATATATATATATATTTATTTATTTTTTTTTTGTTAAAAAAGCACAAAAGTCTTGTTTTCATGCTCAGTATTTTCCTAGGCAAACTTATGCAAACTTAGTTACAAGTCAGGGCAGCGTCTGAAGATGGACTTTGAAAGGCACCAAACTGTACGGTGATATTAGAAATTGTAGCCGGAAGGGTATAAAGGGAGTTCCAGATTGCTGGACTGATTTACTAAGAGGCGCACGCATTGTGCACCACATCTACCCTCCCCCCCATCAGATAAGTGGGGGACACAGCTGGAATACCCCACAGATAAGAGGCGAATCTGACCCTTTTATGTGGCATGCGCCTGGTGGGAATTTTAATAGATGTCCCTCCTGGTACCCGCCAGATGTATGCACCGCTCAGGAAATCCAGTGGGGTGGATGGAGACGGGGCCTAATTTAGGACCAGCATACGAGTACGCCAGTCTTAATAAATCTCCCCAGAAAGTGTTCCCGTTAGCCAAACAAACCTGACAATTTCACATATCCAGCTCAAGGCTATGTTCACACTACGTAAAATAACGGCTGTTGTTTTGAGGTTCCCTATAATGACTGCAATGCAATGTAACTACGGCCGTTGAATTCACACTACGTATCAGATAACGGCCGTTGTTTATACGGCCCCGTGAAAAATTAACATGTCAATTATTTCCGGACGGTAATACTGCAACAACGGGCGTGGATTTCAATGCAGCCGCGAACGTAAAACTTATATCTGCCGAATTAAACTTGATTTTGATGTCAAAAAATTTTCGGAGTGGTTTCTCTGGCGCAGTATTTAAAGTAAATGACCTGTTTCATCCCGTTTATAATCATGCTAGGAATCAAAATTAAACAATGGTCGTAGTTTCACGACTAACCCGTACAATAGTAATTCTACGGCCGTTGTTTTGGCCTCAAAATAACGGCCGTTGAAAACACTCTGCATAAGGCTGTTGTTGAGCTCTTGGTGTCACACTAGTGCTGCTCTTCTACTAGAGACCGACTCAGGCGCTGTTCCAGATACAATTGACACAGTATTGTAGCGGAACCTGTGCTCTCCCCCGTGGCATGACTCCTCTGGGGCTTCTCTCTGACAGTCTGCATGTGTTGGACTTTCTCTCTATAAAAGCATCTGCAGGAAAGCACCAATAAGTCACTATGCCATGATCTGCATGCTTATGTAGTGTCCCAGTACAGATGAGCCACTAAGTTCTGTATCTACCTGTGTAAAGGTAACTCTGTGAGGTGTCACACTCTGGGATGTCACTAGTTGTTCCTCCACTAGCTGTCCAACCTTCATGGGTTGCTAGACAAGACCTCTAGGGAAACTAGAGACAAGGGAGTCTTCACCCTTGCCCACGCCGAGGACATACAGCTTAAACAGGACAGTCGACCACCTTAGAGAAAGGGACGGATAACTGAAGAATTGACCTGCAGTAGAGCACAGTACCAGTAAGCCACTCTCTACTGACAAGACACTCAGCTTTGTAGGAAGGTTTCTATAAGCCAGCTCCAGCCAGCTGGGACCAGTTGCTGTGCGTCCGGGGGTTGGTGTTACCACTCCTGGCCACCGTGACAAGTAGCCTCCAAAACATCAGAACCATCCAGCAGGCCCAACATCAGTTCCAATATTAAACGCTGCGCCCACAGTGGGATCTAAGTATCGTCCAGGGAGCACATAGGAGATAGCGGCGGTCTGCTGCCGCCACTTCTGTTGCACAGAGTAAAGTTTTTGTCAACATCATTGCCTTTTAACACTAGCTATAACACCAAGCGATTATCGGGGGTGCCTTATTTTCAGGGGGATGCCTTACTTTAGGCTAGTTGGTAGGCTAGTTGGGGTGTCTTATTTTAGGAGGATGTCTTATTTTCGGGAGACACAGTGTTTACGTGCTCAATACTCCGCCACACCTGCACCCACACCCTGTGCTACCCTTTACAAAGCCCAGTGCCAGTGTGGCCGGGGGTTGGTATCACCACTTCTGGCCACCACGACAGGTGCCCAACTAAAACACCAGAAGCCCACTTGCTGTATACCAACTAGCAACCCCGGGCCACAGCACCTAGATACATGTTTAGAGCTTAGAAATGAGTATTTGCCCAGGGGAAGATAAGCATAGTCGAGTTTCCAGTCAACATAAGCCAATGCAAATGTAAATTCCAAAAATTCCCCCAATGTATCAAATGGGCCAGTCCCCGGTCACGATGATAGCAAATGTGTTGAATGAGGTTTTCCTTCCAGAAACGGTGCCAGTCCATGTTGCGTCTTTAATGGCTGATCAGGGAATGAAGCTGAACCGCATTACCAGACACAGCCCATGGGCAAGAGACGACCTTTCTGGTGCCCTCTGCTACGTGAAGAGCTCTCTCACATGCCGTTTCCATCAGGATATCCTGCAGCGCGCTCTTCCAATCCTTTGTTTTCATCTTTTTGTCAGCATCGATTATCCAAAATGAGGGAATGGTAACCAGAGGACGACGCACATGGAATCTCCAGACTTCTACTTCCTCCTCTTCAAAACGGTCACTATATCCCTAATATGAGACATACAACGTTTTCTTTGCCAAGAAATTTCTGCAATCCTTCTTTAAGATGACATGGAGCAGTTTATGGATGAGAGGTAGGAAGCGTTTTGTTCTTAGGGTTCTTCTCTGATCAGCTCATATGGTCACCTCATTGACCAGCAGGGGGCGAATTGCTTCTACTGGAACATCTGTCATCCATAAGACAATTTCATGAGATCTAAATGACGGAGAGCGGCAAGAGGAGACGGCCTCTAACCTAAGTGGTCACTGACTATGGCCTCCCCTTCCCATCCGTCTCAGTATTACACCAAAATAAGTGACACAGTGCTGGCCAACTTTTCATGTGCCTGTACACCTCAACACATTTTGGGGGCAGATTGGTCCCTTCATCAGCTCCGAAATGCGTTAAAGAATGCCTTAATATATGTATAGTGATTATCTTATTTTGGACTACTGAGTATATCCTTTGACTGGTCCGGCCCCGAAATGCGTTGTCCATGTCCAATAAACTACAAACATCTTGAAGAATTCCTTGATGCTTCCATATATTGTGATCTTCTGCTATATTGGACTGCTTTGACTGCCCCAGCCTCGAAATGCGTAGTCTATTTTTTGCAATAAGCTACTGACCTGTTGGTGCTTCCGTATAGTGATCTTCTCTTGTTTTGGACTACTGGATATATCCTTTGATTGATCTGGCCCTGAAACATGTTGTCCATTTACTGCAATAAATTATTAACATCTTGAAGACTGCCTTCCTGCTTCCATATATAGTTATGTTCTCCTATTTTTGACTACTGGATATATTCTTTGACTGGCCCAGTCCAGAAATGCGTTGTCCATTTTCTGCAATGAACTACTGACACCTTGAAGACTACCTTGGTGCTTCTCCTAATTTGGACTGCTAGATATATCCTTTGATTGGCCCAGCCCCAAAACGCGTTGACTGTTCATTGCAATAAACTCGCTGCTTCCATATATAGTGATCTTCTCCTTGTTGGACTGTTAGATATATCCTTTGATTGGTCCAGCGCCCAAATGCGTTGACTGTTCATTGCAATAAACTACCAACGTTTGGAAGACTGCCTTCCTGCTTACATACATACTTATCTTCTCTTTTTTTGACTGCTGGATATATCTTTTGTTGTCCATTTTCTGCTTCTCCTAATTTTAATTTCTAGATATTAGGGATGAGTGAACCGGCTGAGGTTCGGGTTCATATAACCTTAACTCTCGGCTTCTGATTCCCGCTGTCTGCGCGCTCCATGGAGAGTGTGGATACAGCCTGAGAACCGCCTAGAAAACTGGGATACAGCCTATGGCTATGGCTGTATCCCAGTTTTCCAGGAGGTCCTCAAGGTTGTATCCACCCTCTCCACGGAGCGGGCAGACAGAGAGAATCAGAAGCCGAGAGTTCAGGTTCATACGAACCTCAGCCGCTTCGCTCATCCCTACTAGATATATCCTTTGATTGGCCCAGCCCCAAAACGCGGTGACTGTTCATTGCAATAAACTACCAATGTTTTGAAGACTGCCCTCCTGCTTACATATATAGTAATCTTCTCCTATTTTGGACTACTGGATATATCCTTTGACTGGCTCAGTCCAGAAAAGTGTTGTCCATTTTCTGCAATGAACTACTGACATCTTGAAGACTACCTTGGTGCTTCTCCTAATTTGGACTGCTAGATATATCCTTTGATTGGCCCAGCCTCAAAACGCGTTGACTGTTCATTGCAATAAACTACCAACGTTTTGAAGACTACCTTGGTGCTTCCATGTATAGTGATCTTCTGCTTTTTTCGGCTACTGGATAAATCCTTTTACTGATCCGACCCTGAAACGCGTTGTCCATTTTCTTCAATAAACTTGATGACTACCATAGTGCTCCCTCATCGTGATCTTTTATTTTGCGCTCCTGGTTATAGTAGGCTTTGGAGTGGAGGAAGTCGCAACCACTACATTCTGTTCATACCCGTTGTGTTACTTAAAATAATGAACGTTGTTATGCAGTGCTGTCAAATCTTAGCCCGAATATCCTGAGGACCCAGACCTTTGTTATCACCTCTTAAATCACTGAGATAATAAAGGATGGATACTGCAGCTTCATCTCCCCCTTCTTCCCTCCTCCACCTTTTCATGTATTTACTTAAAGAGACTCTGTCAGTAGTATTATGGTGTCCTATCTCAGGGTAGCATAAACTAGTGACAGAGAAGCTGAACAGAATGATGTATCACTTACATTGTTCTGTGCAGCTGATCCAGAGATCTCCTCCTGAATAACATGGACAATAAGTAGTCCTCTCCATTATGTGCATGAGCTCAGTAGTCCTGGATATTCATGAGAAGCAGAAAACTCCGCCCACCAGCTGCTGATTGGCAGTTATCTATCTATGCTGTGTATAGGCAGTCAACTGTCAATCAGCAGCTGGAGGGAGGGGGGAGGGGTGTGGCAAGAATCCGATTCTCCTGCATATTAGGAGAACAGCTGAACAAAATTATGTCAGTAATATACTGTTCTGTTCTGGCATTTTTGTAACTAGTTTATGCTGCCCTCATTTAAGACAGAATTTAAAAAAAAGATTCCCTTTAAGAACTTTCTGGTCTATTGGGTGACTTCAGCACAACTGTAGCCATCTATAAGGATCCATAGGATGACACAGGAGCGGCTATTTGTTGTTCTTGTAGCGATCTTTCCCATACATGTTTTCTAAGCCGCTCTTGTCTAACTACTAACCGTTTCAGCTGTACAGGATGTTTAATGCTGGTAAGTAAACCTGCCGGGGCCACACATCTGTGGCTTGTTTTATCTCCGTTTAGGCTTTGCTATAGCATTCCTGTCACACACTTCCTTAAAGTGTCACTTGGATTTCTTGCCTTTGGAGGTGTAAATATCCTCGTCTAGTTACTTTCTGGGATAGGCTATGAAAGTCGGGGGAATGTTACTCTATGGTCGTGGACTGACCCTATAAAGGGCGTTTGTGGAGATTGTCCTCCTCCTAATGAAAATGTAACCCCAGAATGGGGGTCTTAGCGCCCCGTTTGTATGCACAGTCACTCTCCTTAAAGGGGTATTCCCAACTCCTAAAGTTATCCCTTATCTAATAACAAGCTGATAGGTGGGTGTCTAATAAATCGGATCCCCACTAATTGGAAGAAAGGGGGACAACTGTCCCCTGAAAGAACACATGTGCACAGCCAGTGCTCGATGAGTTTTAGGGATCCCTTTAAGTGTGGACGGAATGCCGGCTTACATTTATTTTGAAAAAAAAAAATCTCATGATTGGCTTGGATCCCGTTGATCAGCTTATTATCTTTTATTCTGTGTATACGGCATAGGAGTTAGGAGTTCCCCTTTAAATTCCTTTTTAAATCAACTGTTTTCAGAAAGCTATATAGATTTTTAACTTACTTCTATTTAAAATTGTATTAAATCAGCTGCTGTATGTCCAGCAGGAAGTGTTGCTTTCTTATCAGTCTGACACAGTGCTCTCTGCTGCCACCTCTGTCCATGTCAGGAACTGGCCAGAGCAGCAGCAAATCCCCATAGAAATCCTCTCCTGCTCTGGACAGTTCCTGGCATGGACAGAGGTGGCAGCAGAGAGCACTGTGTTAGACTGGAAAGAATACACCACTTCCTGCAGGACATAGAGCAGCTGATAAGTACTGGAAGACTAAATAAAAGTAGGTTACAAATCTATATAACTTTCTGACACCAGACAGCTGTCTGTGTTTGGCCAATAGCTATCTCCCAATTTCCATATACAGATGCACACTTGGCTTGGCTGAGTGTGCATGGGTTCTTAAAGGGGATAGCTGCTGCCAGACACCTCTAGTGGTAACTTATCTCCCCAGGAACTAAATGATTGGTCTGTTTTTTCCCATTAACACATGAATTGGCTTGATATCACCAATAAGGGCCATGAAGAAAGTGCCGGTAGGAGGGCAGAGAAGGCGGCGAGCACATTGATCCGGCTCGGCGTTCTTCAAAGTCAATGATTATTATCGACAAAGTTCTTTTCGAGCTCGTAATATGTTATTATAGCTGCGGAAAGTGATTTCCACAGAACCAAGATCAATAGACGGAACAATGCAGCCCTGATGACAGCCGCCTGAAAGCACGCACTCAGCCACATCTTACTTTCTCCGTAATTTGGGAGAGAGACTCCCATCGCAGCTATTAAACTAGTTATGTAATGTAACTCTTCGCCGCTGTCACTTTTTTTTTTTTCTTTCCCTTTCTTTCAAACCGTCTCATGTTTGCAATGTTTACTCTTTGGCTTCGAGATGAGTTGGATGCAAAGGTAAGCGCTATTGTTTCTTTGCCTTCCCATGGGAAAATGACATGACTCTGGATGTCTTTCAACAAACGCAATGTAATGTGGGGAAAGGAACAGTGCGCTGGCTGTTGACGTTTAGCAAACCTCTGGGTTGACACCTTCGTTGCTGGGCACCTACTGTACACTAAAAGGCTGGGACTTCATCAGGTAGGGGGGAGTTCCTTGTTGCTTCTGCTTTGGCTATGAAGGAGTTCGTGGAGTTAAGGCCCTATTCCACGGAACGATGATCGTTCGTATTCGGATTGTTCATGTCGGCTAATCGTTGCAGTCGCTTGTTTTTCAACATGTAGAAAAACAAGCGACTGATATAGCAGCGATCTGCTGCCGTCGCTCCGTTGAATAGGAGCATCGGCAGCAGACGCTGCTATATTCTATGGGCTGCCCAGACAATCAGCGATCCCCGGGCAGCCCCCCCGCAGCTCCCCGCCGCCCCTCCCGCACTCATCCGCTCGCTGCAGCCGCGTTGAATAGCGGCGGCAGCGAGCGGGGAACGAGGAGCAAACGAGCGCTGAGAGCGCTCGTTTGCTCCTCTAAACGACCTGTGGAATAGGGGCATTAGGGCCCTATTCCACCGGACGATTATCGTTTGCATAATCGTTAACGATTAACGATCTCAAACGACCGCTATTGCGAAAGACCTGAAAAAGTTCACTAATTTCCATGGAACGATAATCGTTACTTATGTTCGCTATTTATTCGCTATTGCGTTCGTATCTATTGCGAACGCCCGAACGATGTCTTATTCAATGCGAACGATTTGCGAACGAGCAACGATAAAAATAGGTCCAGGTCTTATAAAGCGATCAACGATTTAACGATAATCTGAACGATAGTAGTCCGGTGGAATAGAGCCCTTAGGGCTCAGACTATCAGCACCTCCAAGAGGACACCAACAGGTAGTGTCATGTAACAGGAACAGCTCTGGGAGAATGGCGGCAGAGGGATCAAGGAGGGTGGGTATGTGCTTTTTATGTCCCCCCCCCCCCTCCGACTCACAGTAAAAAAAAAAAAAAGAATTCAAGCTGGAATACCCCTTTAATGATACCCCCCCAGCTATCATGTAACATTTACAATATTGGTGTCTTATTTCGACATTGCCCCAAAACACACTTCTGGGGATATGAGTATCTGACCGATGTAGAACCCAGTGGTGGGATGAGAGCGGTGGCCGCACGTACATGTTGCATCTGGGGGCAGTAGTTGTCTATGATTGTGCTTGATTTACCCCTGAGCTAACTAGTGAAAGTTTTCCCATGTGGTCAAGCTTTGTTAGTAGAGAGAGGCTTATTGCAATCTGAGCTCTACTGCGGATCAGTCCCTCTTCTTTGGCGGTGACTGTCCAGAAGTAAGGTGCCGCGGTGTAGGCAAGGGTGCTTCCTATTTATCCAGTTACCCCAAGTCTAGGCCTAGCAGTGCATAAGTGCTGTTGTGAGTCTCTCAAGAAACAGGTGTTGTCTCTTCTATAAACAAACCACAACTAGTCTGAACTACACAGGAAGTGTGTGTATGTGAGAGAGTGTAAAAACAGGCTAAACCTTTCTACATGTACTGCAGCTGCGTGCACAGGGGGAGTGAGACACCTAGTGGCTGGAGTAGGGCACAGCAACTAAATGCACTAGCTGTGGCACCTAAGTGAACTAGTTTTACCTAGGTATGTAAAGACAAAAAATGTCTATTCTTTAAAAAGGGTTTCCCCTTGCTCAATAGAGTTTCATTACCATCCATTCTCCATATTAGCATCATATACATATGATTACATTAACATTGTACGAGTATAGCGAGAAAATAGAGCTCACACAGCAAACTGCTGAGGCTGTAGAAGAGAAAGTAAGCAAAATTATTAATAATAACCTATGGTCAAACGTTTTTACTGTAAGAATTAAAGAAATGTCTATTCTTTAAAAAGGGTTTCCTGTATTATCTTTTGACACAGATCTGTCCAGTATTGTGGGTGTGTAGTTTTGCCATCAACATGATGTTGATAGATGTCTGAAATACTTCACCTTAGAAGGTAATGCAGCTTTCGTCGCTCCACATTTTTCTGATCAGCTGCATGCAGACACGTAATCATCGTATGGTTGCTTTACCCTTGACATTTTAAAAAACGTCCCATATTTGGGGCGAGGAGTGAATAAGAAAGTGGCGGCATTTACTATTCACAGTGGAATTTATTTACATTGCCATGCCTTGTAATGCCCCAGGAGGTGTAACTTGAAGCTCCTGCCCCACCCCCCATGCAAAATCCATAACAGGATTTACCATTAATAATACATAGGTCTTCAGGACCCCTTAGGTGCCATAGTTCAGGTGTGGCAGCAACCACAGAACAGCAACCACTAGTTTTTTTTTTTAATTTTTCCACATTCTAAGGAACCGCAATGGGTACCTACATTGCCCTGTTATGTAGGTGTATGCCAAATGTGAATAAATATTTTTTAATATATAGACTTAAACACAAATCTGCCATGCTAGATGCTTCTAGGGAAAGTAAAACTCTTCTTATAGGCTGTTGTCCAATGTCACCAAAGTTTGCAGGAAGTATAAGGCCTACCTAAGGAACCCCTGATTGTCCCCTTTCATCCAAACATGCAAACTGGACAGATCTGAGCCCATAAAACCCAATACTAAATATAAACCATTAAGTACAATACCTCTATTCTTTGTATAACAAAGATTTGCCCAATAATGACATTGGGATATGTTTCTAGGTAACTCCAGCCCTGCTTTCTGTCATAATTTATTCTGTTTCCGACATGTTGTAAATTTATGGAAGAAACACAAAAACGTTGTTTGCCATAGAATTAAATATCTTACATGTTGCATTAATTTGTCAAGTATACCCGGTCTGAGTGTTTGTACTGATAAACAAATATGATGTCTTAAAGGGCTAGAAAAATGTTCTCAGGAAAACAAGCTACAGAATACTAACTGAGAATTCATTCACCCTCTGGGAACAAAACCAGTGAGAAATGCAAAGCAAACTCATGTGATTCCTTGCATCGAAAGTCAATAACCTGAATAAATGCTTCTCTAATTTCATGCACCATAAGAAACAGAAAAAAAAAAATATGTAAATATATATAGTTTGCCCCCCTGATAGGTCACTTCCGTGACAAATTTAGGATCTGGAGCTCCCTCCCGCTTTCTGTAGCGGGCCGCATAAATCTCATAAAGATGGTAGTACTCCCTAAATGCTCTTATGTTTTGCAACATATTTTTGTTCCTATACCCAAAACGTTCTTTAAATCCCTTGATTCTGCCATAGTTAGCTTTATATGGGGAGCGTCCAGGTCTAAGTTACAGCTGGCCAAATTGCAGAGGCCCAAGGATCTGGCGGGGGTGGCATTGCCGGACTTATACCTTTACTACCTGGCGGGGCAGCTCAAATATATGGGACCCTGGGTCGCATCTGACGTTGCATTGTTGTCTGAGAGACATGTGTTGGACTACTCGGGCCTGCCCTCCCTCTGGTCAGTGCTCCACGCTGACACGATCCCCAGTCAAAAATTGCTGCCTGCTATGAGGGTTGCTCGACGGGTGTGGGTGGCCACCAAGTACATCACATCCCATACGGACATCCCAGAGGAAACCCCGCTATGGGACAACAGTACCCTGTCCCATCTGCTTGCATTTCATGACGCCCAGTATTGGAGAGACAGGGGGGTTCTGTATATGGCTGACGTATATCGAGGGGGGGTGGTGGTGACCTTCGATACGCTGAAGGATACTCGCGACATGCCCAACTCGAGTTTCTATAGGTATCTCCAACTGCGCCATGCGCTTCAGACACAGTTCACTGAGGAGGGTCTCTCGATATCCTCATACCCGTTAATTGGTATCATTCGGTCTCAGGGCCCTAGGGGACTAATTTCCCTGCTTTACTCGCACCTCATCCGACACAAGGCAGCCAACACTCCACTCCCTGCAGTGGATAGATGGAGGGAACACATTCCATTTATGTCCGATGAAACCTATGATGTTATGTTAGAATCCCATACGCATGTGTCTCCTTCTATAAATAATAGACTCACACAACTATATATAGTACACCAGAGCTACCTAACGCCAGTGCGTCTTCATAGAATGGGCAGAATCCCGGCTCCATCGTGTCCTAAGTGTCAATTCGCCCCAGCTGACTTCTGGCACATGATCTGGGATTGTCCCCACATTCGGTTATTCTGGCAGGAGGTGGTTCGGGTACTTACGGAGATGTGTCCCATGCAGGTGCCCCTTGATCCTACGGTATGCATGTTTGGAGCCTTGTGCGAGGAGGTGTGGACGCATCACCGGGTGATTTTCCTCAGGGAGACTTTGTTCCTTGCCAGGAAAGCGATCGCGCTACGGTGGATTGACAGACGGCCCCCCACGGTTGAAACGTGGATAGCACTAGTTAACTCAGCTCTAGCGTACGAGCGAATTATTTATAAACACCGCAAATGCCCCACCAAATTTCACAAGATCTGGGACACGTGGTGTCAGTCGCCACGGACAATGGTTTGCCCTCAAGACCTACCCGATCCTATCTGAATGTGTCGCCCTGGGATGCCGAAACACCACCTCTAGATGATCTCTTGAGACCTGAGCTTTGTATCATCGTCATGATGACAGTACAGGAAGCTGTTGACCTGTGAACTTACTTCTTACCTGTGTTTGCCTAACCTATCTGTAAAGTGTAACCTATCTTTTGCTGTATAATGTTGTAGGACTTGGATAGCTGTCTGATTTGTTTTACCTATTGGTATGCGTTTCTTTGTGTATACCATTATGTACACTTTAATAAAACTGAGTTAAAAAAAATATATATATATTTTGTGGGTCTAGCATAGGGACCTAGCATATACTACGTGTATTAAAGGGGTATTCCGCTAAAAAATAACTTTTCATACATTACTGACCATAGGGATAACATAACAAACAGCCTATTCTTACCTCTCCGCACTCCCCCGGTCCACCTTTGAGGTGGACTCATCTTTGGGTGACAACCCGTTAAGCCAAACACTCACTGCGCTACTCAGATCCCATACTCTGATATCATACCCAGTCTCCATACTCTGCTGCATAGCATTATCTAAGCTCCGCCCCTACTTCCTGTGTTCTGTCTTTGTCTCTCTGCTGCTAGAGATGGAATTCCCCTAACAGCAGACATTGGATAGAGTTTTCAGGGAAGTGAGACACCCAGTGGCCAAGACTTTAGGAGTTTTTGTTTTTACCAGGGTATGGAGTATTTTTTTTCCTGTTAAATAAAGTGATTTATAAATATATTAGGAATCACATAGAGGGAATTTTTTAAAACAACAGTGACTAATACTACTTAGGGGTGATATGGCAATTTTTTTTTCAGATCCACTAGTGCCAGAAAGTTATAGAGATTGGTTAATTACTTCTGTCTAAAAAAAACCTCAAGCCTTTCAATACTTATCAACTGCTGTATGTCCTGCAGTAGGTGATAAATTATTTCTAATCTTAAATGGTGCTCACTGCTGCCACCTCTGTCCATGTCAGGAACTGTCCAGAGCAGGAAAGTTTTTCTATGGGGATTTGCTACTGGTCTGGGCAGTTCCTGATATGGACAGAGGTGGCAGCAGAGAGCATTGTGCCAGACTGGGAAGAATACACCTCTTCCTGCAGGACATACAGCAGCTGATCAGTACAGGAACTTGGTTTTGAATAGAAGTAAATTATAAATCTACATAACTTTCTGAAACCAGTTGATCTGAATTTTTTTGATCAACTGTTTGATATTTTATAAGAAGTGTCCTGGTAGAACACAGAGGGGTTAATCTTAAAGGCATTATTAATTTCAAGCATTTGTTCCCATAGCTTTATTTTATAAGATTTCTCAATTGATGTTCCTCTATGAAAAAAACCCGAACCTTCCTGCCTTAAACCCCTGCGGTTGTGAAGTTGCACATACATACAAGTCAGTACATAGAGAAAGTACAGTGTGCGACATTCTTTCACTCTTATTCTCGGAGGTAAACAAACATAAGAATGTCAAAGAAGATAAACACTAAAAAGAAAGGAAGAGTAATGCTAAAAAGACTAGAAAAGACATCAGAGGAAAGTGTGGGAGTGAGAAGAATAGGGGGCATCAAGCACAGACAATCATGTATTTACTCACTAGAAGCTAGCCTCCGGTCATCCAACGCTCCACCGTACCTCATGGTGGTGGTCTGTAATCTACGATGCTACAACTGTTGGGAAACTGGGTGACAACCAGTAAGGGGGTTCAGTGTTAACAGTTCTAACTAGGACCTGGAGCATGAGGGGGCCCATTAGTGTATGCATGTTTTCCAGGACTCCCTAGGGCGGCATCCAACTTCTCCTGCTGCCGTAAGTCCGGTTCGGAGAATGTTGCCAGACCCAAACAGTTCGGCACGTCCGCTCAACACTATTGGTTGAGACGTGCCCTAGTACAGGGATCACTAAGTTTTTTAACCCCTGTCAGAATGTAACTCTCTCAGGTGTCACACCAAGAGCTGGGAGCTGTGTTTTCCACTCCAGCCACTAGGTGTCTCACTCTTCCCTGTACACAGCTGCAGTCCTAAAGAGGCTTAGCTATGTTTAACCAATCACAGGTGCCTCCACTCTACACTGTTTACACTCTGTTATGCTACGTTTACACGGAACGATAATTCGCCCGATCGTACGATTAACGATGTCGGAGTAACGTTTTTTTTTTCCATAACGATCAGCGTTTAGACGGTACGATATATCGTACGGAAATGCGTTTTGCGATCGTTTAGCGATCGCCTAAAGCCTATCTAACACATTGGTTAAATCGGCGAATGACTGTTCACATGGAACGATCTGCGATTTTTTTGCGTTCGCTGCATTTACACGTATGATTATCGGTCGAATTCGACCGTTATCGTGCGAATTCGCACGATAATCGTTCCGTATAAACGCAGCATTAGTTTCTGTAGTTATTGAGTTGTGTTCTAGCCAGAGAAGAGAGAGGAGTGTTCAGTTTAGGCTAGACTAACAGCCAGTATGCAGTGCTAAGCTCCAGAAGTGGGGTAACAGGGAGACTAGGATTAACCCTTGCCTATGCCGAGGATTCTTCAGTCAGGACAGTCACCCCCTAAGGAAAGGCAGAGGAACTGATCCCCAGTAAGGTAAAGATGCTAAGAGCCGAAGCACCTTACTCGTCTACTTTAGGAAATCTTCAGTGGGAGCCCAACCTAGAGACAGAGACCTAGGACTCACATGGCGATCTCTACACATATATTTATATGGGAGTGAGTTCTTCTTTCAAGCAGTTTCAGCACACATCCCGGCAGAGTACCGATAGGCAAGGTCTCCTAGCCGGCCCCCTTACTACCCTGGCACACAAGCCTTCTCTTTTCCGACTCTCTCTCAAGTCAGAGAGCCAGAGAGAGTCATGCTCAGCCAAGTGCTTCTCCCAACTCATTGTAGCGATAAGTGGTCGTGGTCGGTGGCCGTGCATGCTGGAAATTTTCACGCAATAGTCGAATTGAGGATCGTTCATTGAAATAGTATTTTGCTCATGGATGATCTTTTTGGAAAAGAATATTCAGAATCAGACTACTCGCAGAAAGAGCGATCAGTGTGGTCGATCATGTATGACCAGCTTGATCAACTTTCATGGACTTCATAGTTATAGTCCACCAAAGTCAGCCACTTCTTATGCTAATGTATGGCTAATATGTAGTGTTGCACCCATGTAAGGACCCTTTTATAAGGACCAATGCTGCTCCAGAATAACTGAACTGAACGATTGAATGATCACTCGATTGTTCATGCGGCCTATTAAAGGGGTACTCTGGCAAAAATCTTTTTCTTTCAAATCAACTGGTTTCAGAAAGTTATACAGATCTGTAATTTACTTCTATTTAAAAAATCTCAAGTTTTCCAGTACTTATCAGCTGCTGTATGCCCTACAGAAAGCGGTGTATTCTTTCCAGTCTGATACAGTGCTCTCTGCTGCCACCTCTGTCCATGTCAGGAACTGTCCAGAGCAGTAGAGGTTTTCTATGGGGATTTGTTACTGCTCTGGACAGTTCCTGACATGAACAGAGGTGGCAGCAGAGAGCACTGTGTCAGACTGAAAAGAATACACCACCACCTGCAGGACATAAAGCAGCTGATAAGTACTGGAAGACTAGAGATTTTTAAATAGAGGTAAATTACAAATCTCTATAACTTTCTGACACCAGTTGATTTAAAAGACTTTTTTTTTTCACTGGAGTACCCCTTTAACTTTTCCATAGTCCCCCACAAATACCCGTTTATATGGGAAGATTTGTGGCCGACTAGCAATGACTAATGTTGAGCCAAACTGTTTGGATTCGGCAACGCTCGGCATGGATACAGCCTATGGATGAATATGTATCCATATTTTTCAGGACTCCCTAGGGCAGCATCTAACTTCTCAAGCTGCCGTGAGTCAAATTGGGTTGGCGTTTGGGGTTCGGCCAGTGCGCTCAACACTAGCAATGATTTAAATGCCCAAACAATTTTTTTTCCCATTTGTCGGACGATCTCTGGCACTTTTACGCCGGATCATTATCAATGAACGTTCCTGACTGCGACTAAACTTACATCGCTACACGGTACGTTCATAGACGTTTATCTTTGCCGATCCAAAAGAAGTGAATTTCAGATTTTTTTTCTTTCCTATAAGGTATTGAGCTGGTGACTGAGCGGGAGTTATTATATATTGTATATTCTAATTCTGGGTCTCATTATGTTCTCACCGTCTGCATCTACATGTCATCCTCTTTGTTCCTGTAAGTAGCGCATATCACATGTCCCCTACTTAGCTCTCTATCCCTTAACCACTGCTTAACCTGAGGATCAAATAGAACCTGCAGCCAATGGAGCTGACAAATGGATCTCCGACAGCTGCCAGAGAGCGCGCTATGAATGAATCAGTCCAAGTGGAAAACTCGCCCCTTCACAATAGGAGGCACAACTCTTCCCTGCTGCAGAAAAGCCATGGAAAGTAGAAGAAGCCGGGTGCTGCTTTCACAGACCTCCCCTCCTACTTACATCTGGCGTCCATATCAGATGCAAAGGCTAGCATATTGGGAGCCACAAACATACAGCTCAAGCCGGGGACGGCAGCACCATAATTGCGCTAATTGACCTGTTAAAATATTAAATAGCACTCACACACAGATTGAGGGGACGTGCAGCAGGTGAAGATCCCCCTTGGGTTCTAGGAGATTATATATATCACTCAGAGAGTGTAATAAGGGTCATGGTAATTCATAGTGTGGTTAATACTGCATCTGAATGCATAACATAAGCAAGGGACAGGCTTACTGACACCCACCACCCCGCCGGGGCAAATGCCCAGCTGGCCCCCTCCTATCACTATGTACTTGCATAGCTTTGCATGATCTATGTTGTGTTGTGCAGGGAAGTGTGACCTAGTCCTATCTACTATGCATTAAACTGGACACCATACTGGGTTTATCCAATGTGTAAGGGGGTCTTTTTACCCATTCAGAACACATGTACGCTCGACTGAACTCAGGGTGCATGTATATGTGCCGGACTGGCCCACCAGAGGACCGGAGAATCTCCGGTGGGCCCCCAGCTTTAGAACCAGCACAAACACTGACTGACATGTGGTTTCTCACTGGTTATTTATTGGTGGGCCCCCAGGATCATTCCCTCAGGTGGGCCCCAGATACCCCAGTCTGACACTGTTCATGTATATGTGGGCAGTGCCGGACTGGCCCACCAGAAGTCCGGAGAATCCTCCGGTGGGCCCCCAGCTTTAGAACCAGCACAAACACTGACTGACATGTGGTTTCTCACTGGTTCTTCATTGGTGGGCCCCCAGGATCATTCCCTCAGGTGGGCCCCAGATACCCCATTCTGAAACTGTATGTGGGGATCGGGAGAGCGGGCAGTCGGCCAAACCAACAACTATTTAAAATGTATGAGCCAAATAGCTCTGACAGTGGCGGCTTATCTGCCAGAATAAAGATCAGGATCCTTGTCTGATCCTTGTCTCCATGACATAAGCCATTGGGGACACTTGGGACACCAACATACTTATAAGGGTCAGGTCACATAAACTAATTAATTTAAGTAAATCTCTGCTCATTCTGGGTTTAGTAGTCAAGTGGGCGGCCAATCACTGAGCAGGACCACCCAATTGGCAGGATATCTTGAAAATTTCCCTACAAAACTATATATCAATCTGCTCAGCTTCTCCTGCTCTATTACACGATGCTGAAAAACTGGACTGCATTTTCAGCGTGATAGTTCCCATTTAAATGGAATTCATATATAAGGCACAGTGCTATAAAATAGTCATATAATGAATTATACAACGGGATGTGAAAGGGTTAAGTGCGACTGATGGTCCGTAAGCGTCGGTCTGTTTAATGTAAAGGTCACGTTGTCAGATGCATAGAAAAGTTCCCACATTCTTCTGCTTTGGCCTACAGCAATATAGCAAACTGAACCTGATACAAAGTCCATGACAATGCTCCCCAGTGTGTGCGGCCAGGATTATCGCTTTAATAGGTTGGACAGGAAACATTGGGAATAACAGCGCAATGAACTATAAAAGAACGGAGCTGGCCTTATCAGCAGCGAAAATAAATATTAACAATGGCAGCTGCTACAGCAGGGCCGCCCATTCACCTGCAAACACAAAAACAGGTGAATACGTGCGTAGGTGTAAAGAAAAAAAAAAAAGAGAAAGAAACGACACTTTTACGGTCCTCGTGACATCAAATATTTGTTTGGACTGGAGAACTGCAAGTCAGCTAGATCCCGAGCCATAGAAGATAATGAGGGCCCATAAAACCGAGGTGTATCTGACAGCTACGCATGCCCAAACTGTGCCCGGCAGATGTCAGATGAGCCAGGACGGATGCTTACAGCTATGGAGGTGGCTAGATTGGTGCCAATTTTTCGCAAGGTTTCCGGTAGGGAAAGTCATAAAAAATAATTTTCTCAAGCTCATATAATGAATGTGATTATGTGAAGCTGGAATCACTTTATATAATACACACTACTAACTGACCTTAAAAAAAAAAGTGCCTTAAAGGGTATCTAAAATAAAAATTGAGTTTTATATCATTTTATAGTCTTAGGTATCCCGATTCCAACAATGTTTTTACATACTTGCTATGTCTCACCATACCCAAGATATAGGGGTTTTATTATTTGGTGACTCTTCACTAAAGAGTCAGATGGGCGGGAACATTTCTACAAAATAAGGGGTGACTTCTAGACTTAGGGGTGTATTTGAAAGCTTTACAATCTCAACTCCGAAACATGATTGACGCCTCCTAATCCCACCCCTTGAACTCGTAATCATATCCATATTTTGTAATAAAGTTCCCGCCCATTTGACTATTTAGGAAAAAGGTGCATGAAATAGTAAAAGGCCAATATCTCAGGAACTGGCGGGCGTAACAAGAAAGTAAAAGCACTGTCGGAATCAGGATACTCGAGGCTATAAAGTGATATAAGAAGTAATTTTTAGTAATATAGACATGTTCTGTCTATATGCCCCACTGGGTGTCTCTGTGAGCCAGGGCAGAAAAGGATGAAATTCAACATGCCTGACCCTTCTCTGCCATCATACAGCAGCACAGAGTATTTCTGGGTATAATGTTAAATCGTGGAAAAACCCTTTAAGTTATCATGGAGACTCAGTGGTCTTGCTTTGTATTTCACTTCATATTTGCATGGATTTCACTGGTCTCTCCAGTGTCCTCCCACATTTCACATGAACTGACTCTAATCTGTATATTAGGAGGTTTCAGTGTTTGAGATTAGAGAATCACGAGTCAGGGACCAATGTCAGGAAGTGTATTCTCTCTATATGACACTGTATCAATATAGTATATAAGGAGAATATAATAAGACTCAGAAAGTGTTTGAATCATCTGTAATAGAGGGCGTCTGTCCTGCTTCTCCCTGTAGGTGGCAGCATTGTGCCTTCCAGAGCATGCCCTGCAGCATGACATTGACCCTATATAGCTGATATATACTATGCTGTATTATATTGTTACTTATACATAGTTGTACTGATTACTTTTGACGTAAGAACTTAGATCATTTGCATCAACAAATAATTGATCCCCTCACCTGACACGTAATATTATTGTGTGTTATTATAATATGGCATCATACTACCGCTCTGTCCGCTGTTGCTGTCCTTATATGCACAAGACAACTGCAACATCTCTAACCCCATTATCATACCTGTTTAACTCACTATCTATCTCCTATCTATCTATCTATCTATCTATCTATCT
This sequence comes from Dendropsophus ebraccatus, assembly GCF_027789765.1. Lineage (NCBI taxonomy): Eukaryota > Metazoa > Chordata > Amphibia > Anura > Hylidae > Dendropsophus > Dendropsophus ebraccatus. The sequence continues at coordinate 18,460,831 of NC_091457.1, read as the reverse complement.
ATCTATCTATCTTCTATCTATCTATCTATCTCCTATCTATCTATCTATCTATCTATCTATCTATCTATCTATCTTTCTCCTATCTATCTATCTATCTATCTATCTATCTATCTATCTATCTATCTATCTATCATCTATCTATCTATCTATCTATCTATCTCCTATCTATCTATCTTTCTCCTGTCTATCTATCTATCTATCTATCTATCTATCTATCTATCTCCTATCTATCTATCTCCTATCTATCTATCTATCTATCTATCTATCTATCTCCTATCTATCTATCTTTCTCCTGTCTATCTATCTATCTATCTATCTATCTATCTATCTATCTATCTATCTTTCTCCTGTCTATCTATCTATCTATCTATCTATCTATCTATCTATCTCCTATCTATCTATCTCCTATCTATCTATCTATCTATCTATCTATCTATCTATCTATCTCCTATCTATCTATCTCCTATCTATCTATCTATCTATCTATCTATCTATCTCCTATCTATCTATCTATCTATCTATCTATCTATCTATCTCCTATCTATCTATCTATCTATCTATCTATCTCCTATCTATCTATCTATCTATCTATCTATCTATCTATCTATCTCCTATCTATCTATCTATCTATCTATCTATCTATCTCCTATCTATCTATCTATCTATCTATCTATCTATCTATCTATATATCTCCTATCTATCTATCTCCTATCTATCTATCTATCTATCTATCTATCTATCTATCTATCTATCTATATATCTCCTATCTATCTATCTCCTATCTATCTATCTATCTATCTATCTATCTATCTATCTATCTCCTATCTATCTATCTATCTATCTATCTATCTATCTATCTATCTATATATCTCCTATCTATCTATCTCCTATCTATCTATCTATCTATCTATCTATCTATCTATCTATCTATCTATCTATCTCCTATCTATCTATCTATCTATCTATCTATCTCCTATCTATCTATCTATCTATCTATCTATCTATCTATCTATCTCCTATCTATCTATCTATCTATCTATCTATCTATCTATCTATCTATCTCCTATCTATCTATCTATCTATCTATCTATCTCCTATCTATCTATCTATCTATCTATCTATCTATCTATCTATCTATCTATCTCCTATCTATCTATCTATCTATCTATCTCCTATCTATCTATCTATCTATCTATCTCCTATCTATCTATCTATCTATCTATCTATCTATCTATCTATCTATTTTAGACATAGATATCTACCCTGCTTAGACATAGATTTCAAAACTAAAATTCTAATTGCCTGTAGCTGTCACTAGGGGGAAATTAGGAGCTTACTGTATACTGTGTTACTATTGTGTTCAATGCAAAAGCAGTATGCAGGAAGCTCCTGTGCTCCCCCTAGTGGTGACTGCAGACTGACGGAATTTCATTATTGGAAATGTGCAAAAGAAAAACTCTACAGGCGACTACTGCTAAAACAGTCTATGTCACAGTTGAAGTTCTTAAAGTGGTGGTATTGGTAAATAAATAAATAAGTGATAAATAAAAAAATCAACCCAAAATATATAGCTTTCTAATATAGTGTTATCACTTATAGTACTGACTTCAGAGGCTTTCACACGATCCACAGTGACTTGAAGCTGAAAACAGAAGAACTGCAAAATGTGTATTGTCTACAGCTCCCCATAGAGTGGATCTTTTCTTATACAAAAAAAAAAATTATATATATATATATATATATATATATATATATAGAGAGAGAGAGAGAGAGAGAGAGAGAGAGAGAGAGAGAGAGAGAGAGAGAGAGTGATGAGTGATTATAGCATGCTGCCTTGTAATGAATGATGCTGCAGAAAGAGGAGCAGACAGGGAGTGCCTACAGCAGGTGCTGCAACCTCACTGTGCAATAGTCTGCAGGAAAATGAGGCATTCTGTAATAGCTTTGGTCAGGGAACTGGCAGGTGTGCTATGAGAGGGAAGTAGGGAGGGTGGAGGGACTATGATGAAAAGCTGAGGGAAAGCAAGGAATTCTGGGAAATGTGGTACTGAACAACTGCTCAACCAGGAAGGATTAAGACCCCACAAACAAATGGATTTTTGGTGGTTTAAGAACTGGGGCAAACAGGTAAGCAAATATATATGCGTCAGTTATATGCTTCTGAAGCATGTTCATATATCTATTTTACCTGATGTCGGAGTACCCCTTTAAAGATAACTAAGAAGCAACTAGTCCCGGCAGAGGTAAAAAGCAGTGCAGCACTGCACCGTACAGCGGCGCTACATGCAGCCAATGAGTTAATGTATTTCCTTAGTGAAGGTGCATTACCTGCAGCCCATGCTGATTGGTCTGATCTTCAAGCCAGTCACACATGCTGCAGATTCGGACTGTCTGTAGTGTTGTATGTTGTCTATGGTTTCCTGTTACAGTGGTCTGGGAAAGTGTAACCTGAGGCCATTGTCACTCATGGGACCACAAGTATTAACATGGTAACATGGTACAAGTAAACAGACATGTGAGCAATGGTAGGTCTCGCTCTATAACATGCTGCCCATATTTTGCATAGGATTTCCAGGTAGACAGGTTCCCTTTAAGACATGAAATATATAGAATTTTTTTCCTTCTGAACAATGCAAGACATCTGTCATCTCGGCACCATAACAGGCCCTACCAGTTTTATCAGAAAAAAGAGTTAGAAAACCATAGCTACTTTCATCCAAAAACAGCTCCACCCCTGTCCTCAGGATGTGCGTGGTATTACACCTTAGCTCCATTCATTCCAATGAAACTGAATTTATATATTAAAAAGGGGGCATGGGGAGCTATAAGAAACCTGAAGGGGACACTAATGTAACGCCCTATTGGGTCCTCTACAAAAGTTTTAGTTACGTGCTCTATGTTGCTTTATTCTTGACAGTTTTTGTACTGTGACACAGAATGTTTTTTATTTTAATTTCAATCTGTACCAAGGATAGGGTCACCCAAATACTAACATTGTAGGAACCTTTAAACATGTAAAATAATAAAGCCAATACTTACCTGCCCATGTTCTCAGGCCTTGTTCCCCAGTCACCACAGCCACAGCTCTCACTTCTGTTCCCATCTCTGAAGTGACATGCCGTTCGGCCAATCACTGGATTGATTGGCTGATCAGCCTGTCACTTTAGTGACGAGTTTGGAAGTTTGGGAGGCAGCTGTGGTGAGTGGAGAACACAGGAACAAGGCAGGAGGGCATCAAGGGAACGTGGACACTGAGGGACCCTCGCATTAGCTGTCGACTGATGATTTTTAAACATGTTGAAGGACAACTTCAGCTGATGATCGGCTCCTCAGCTGATCATTGTCTTTATTACACAGTGCAGTGCTCGAAATAGTCTGATTCTGCAGATAATCGCTCCATGTAATAGGATTTTAAAAAATGAGGAGCAAGAGTGTCTGAGAAACAGACAATTATAGATTGTGAGGGGAAGTTGTACAAGGACCCCACAGCCCTAGACTAGACCAGCAGCTTCTGGCTTGACTCTGGGGTTCAGGTCACATATTTCTTATGGATCTATACCCCAACAACTGGGAAGTCTAGCACAAAACACAAGCACACCCCACTGGTAGGAAGTGCACTGTAATGGGATGGATTCAAGAAGGCAAAAAAACTGTGGACCAAGCTTTTGTATTTCTGCCTTTAAGAAAAGCTGATTATTAAAAGACTAGATGGAGAGGAAAAGCTGACTGGACCTTCATCTTGAAAGTGGAATTAGTCTGGTCTTTGTAGGGTTCACAGTGGTCACAGTCTCATTTCCCATTACTGGGCTGGCAGTGATATGGTTGTTGCACTATGATGGTGTTGCACTATGACGTTGTCCCAGCACTTTACAGTTACATTCAAACACTTTAAAGGCACATACTTTAAAAGGAGGCAGGTTTGGCTAGATTGGGTTTCACTAAAAATCTAAGTCTATAGCTGACCGCTGCTGCAGCTCTCTCACTCTCTTACCTGTCTATAGTCAACCTTCACCAGAAAACAACTGCTTGACTCAGTTTTCTTTAATAAAAAAATGAATCCTTTCATTACTACAATTCCCAGCTGCGGGTGCAGGCCATTCCAGAAGCCGATCCTATAGCTATGTGGTCCTTGTACAACTTACCATGAGAGACTAAACAAGATGAACAGCGGCCAAAATTTTTGAAACAACAACATCACTTCATGTTGCTTTATTTTATATTGTCGTTGTTTTTTTTTTTTTTAATCGACATGAATAGAATACCAGCAACACTCACTCTGTCATTACAGTAAGACAAGTAAAGTTGACCACCCTCTGATTTTAACAGGACCAGCTGCCTCTCTAAAACAGGGATCTTAAAGGGTACTCCACTCTAAACTAACTTTTGATGTGTTGCTGTCCATGGTGAGACTGTCAATTCCTTCCATACTTGTTATTATCTATTCAGTCTCCTTCCCCCAGTTCTGAGCTGCTGCTTTCTGCTGAAAACACAAAAATCTGTGTGTGAGCTTTTCTCTCTCTCTCCCCTCCTCCCGCCTCCCGTCTAAGACGGCTGATGTAAACAAGTCCCTGGCAGGCTTCATCTGCAACATTGTAGCTTCTTTGTAATGCTGGGAGGATTATTCTAAGGTCAAGTTGCTGGTGAACTCACTGTGATTAACCCTCCCGGCATAACAAAGAAGCTACAATGTTGCAGATAAAGCCAGTCAGGGACTTGTTTACCTCAGCCGCCTCAGAAGTGAGGGTGGAGACAGAGAGAAAAACTCACACACAGATTTTTGTGTTTTCAGCAGAAAGCAGCAGCTGAGCACTGGGGGAAGGAGACTGAAAAGATAATTACAAGTATAGAAGGAACTGTTAGTCTCACCATGGGCAGCAACATATGAAAAGTTATGTTTGAGCGGAATACCCCTTTAAGGTCTTGCAAAATTTCCATCATGTTCCTGGACAGATGCCTGGCTCTGCCTCAATGTTGGACCAAAGAAGGATCGGGCATGTTGGACTTCAATTGCCTGATTTTTGGGCTTAGGAGGGGTTAAAAGTCTGGCAAGGTTTTCTCCCCATTCTCCTTTGAAAATACATGCACACCCAAAATCAGGGAAGATAGCTGGATTATGTCTTTGAAAAGCTATGTGGACATTCAGGAGCCCAGGAAAGCTGGATAGAAACCTTAGTATAAGGAAGAGTCAAGGACTTATACTTGTTGCTCAACCTGTGGCTTTCTAGCTTGTTGCAAAACTACAATGCCCAGCATGCCCTGACAGCCGTAGGCTGTCAGGGCATGCTGGGCATTGTAGTTTTGCAACAGCTGCACATATACTTTTTGCAACAGCCTTTCAGGATGACTCCTTCCCAATAGAGATGAATGGCGCTGAGCGCCCAATAGCGGCCGTGCAGTCATGCTCTCCATTGGTTCCTCTCTTCCCATTCAGAAAAAACACCTTTGTCTTTCTCCCCTTTTCTCCTTCTAATCTCCAGCTCTGATTGATGCAAGATGAAAGCGGGAGAGGCACTTGTTAATTATTGCCCCCCTCCCCTATGCAGGAATGCCCCCCCAGGACGGGAGGATTATAGTAAGAATAGTTCATAGAAAACCATCTATAGGAACCCACAATTGCTTTATTGAGACCATTCTAACCTGGAGTCCAGCTGCTCGGCCTAATGAGAATTTGCATATATAATATAGAGATATCAATGGGCGAGTGAGGAATATTTGCATAGGAATGGAGCCGGTGACGTTCCACCTCCCTTACAAAGAAAAGTGTCAGTCGCAGCATTCCTAAGTAGATCCTGGAAGATCAGGTAGATTTCCTATCGATGATCGGTTATAGCGACAGGGATATGGAGAGCGTAATGAAGTAATAAAGTTTAATTATATACTTTCTTATATACTTTATATTTACATACAGGATATTTGTTTGGCTTGTACTTTACAACCTGTACATAGCTGGTGTATCAAGTGTAGGCAATGCTCTGTGAGCTAAACAACCCGGACTGATTTATTATACATAGCTAGTCTTGCTAAGAAGGGGTTACAACTGCAACCAGTCTAGACAATGCTCTGTGAGCTAAACAGACTGGACTCTGGATAGATACATTATGCGTAAGTTTTCCTGTTTTTAGCTGAGAATTGTAACCAGTCTAGATAATACTCTGTGTGTACGTACCGTGGTTCCCCCAAAATAAGACATCCTCCTAAAATAAGACACCCCAGCTAACCTACCAACTAGCCTATAATAAGGCATCCACCCAAAAATAAGGCCCCCCCCAACCCTAAACTAAGGCATCCCCTAAAAGTAAGGCACCCCCCAAAAAGTGACCTTTTCTGCTTGAATAGGTGCTTGAGAAGAAATAAGAGAGGTAGTTGTAGCAGTACTTGTAAGGTAGAGTAGGGTAGCGTAAAGGAGAGGAGCTGGCCAGAGGAGCCCTGACCCAGTGTATCAATGTACTCTGTCGGAACCTGAAGATATCTTACTTGTACTCGTGTATAGACTTTGGTCTAACCACCTTCTGCCCCCAGGTATTGTCAAACCCGTCCCAGTAGGTTAGTATAAGCCTCAGCCGTGGTTATCTGGGTGTAGCTAGGTGTCCGAGGTGTCCCAGTTACCTGCACTGCGCGATACGATACGTAGACCTTCTTTATGGTAACTTTGTCCTATTGGGGCTAGTTCCTCTTGTGCTCAGGATACTGCCCTGCTCTGTTCTGACGTGTTCCTGGGGTGGGTCAGGGTGTTCCTTGGTGTCCTCCTCTCTGAGAATCGACACGAGACTACTCTGCACAGGAGAGACAAAAAACACCTGTTGTGGGACACCAAAAGTATGCTGGGAGGGGGGTGCCTGGGGGTTCTGGAGAAGAGAGCCAATAGGGGGAGACTGGGGGGAGAGAGACGCCAGTTTAGCCAGTTTACACAAACTCTCACACACCTGGAGAAAAAAAACAACATCTGTTTTTCAGTACCAGAGACTGTGGCAGTCATGCACTGCTGAAGCCAACCCTGGTGTAACCTAAGTTAGAGGAGTAACCCCTTGCCTATGCCGTGGATTCTTACTTCAGGACAGTCACCCCCTTGAGAAGGAGAGGAAAAGAAAAAGGCTGGTCCGCAAATCACACTAGTCCTACCAAAGGTCCGGTGCAACAGTACCAGGAAGGTGGGAAAAAATGAGGTCAGAGGAGTGGTCATGCGGCACTGGATTTTTTTTTGGTCGGAGTTCTACTTTAACAGTCTGGACTCCAGACTGATGCATTGTTCATAGCAAATTCTGCTCTGATCTGAGAAGTGATACAGATGTATCCAGTCTAAACAATGCTCTGTGAGCTTAACAGCCTGGACTCCAGACTAATACATTGTATGTATAGCAGTATAACTGATCAAGAGGCTACTACCTCATCATTATACAGGTGTTTGGAGTGCCACTTTGTCTTATTAGAAGCCACAACTCTAATACATTTGGGTTATACTTCAGAGCTGTATTCACAATTCTGCTGGATGCCAGAAGAAACTGGCTTGTTGACACCTAATTTTTCCAATATTAAGTGATTGTTAAGTGCCTGTCGGTAAAAGATTGACTCCCAGGAAGCAAAGTGAGCAAAGTGCGGATACAAAACCAGTCACCAGGACGTCATACTGCATAAAAAGCTGAGACCCTGTTAGGCCTAGAGGCCTAAATAATAGCCGGTTACCAATATAAACAACTTGCATCATTCTCCCGCATATTTCAGGTGGTCCAAGATGCAGAATCATCTGGAAAGTAGGGTCCATGGCAAGGACATGTCCAGTTGAGCTTTTTCCGCCATATGGACCCATGTATTATCTATGAATTATTGATGCCTCTCTATGGGAGATCAACAACGAAATGTTCAAAGAGCTGAGAGACAGAAGACTGGAATAAAGCGTTGGACGGCCATTCATCCAGTAACCCAAGGAAAACAAACACGGTGATTTTATTTAGCGCGGCTTGTTAGGCTGCAGGTCTTCTTAAGTCACACAAGTAAGTGTATCGTAATGAGCTCCATCCATCAAAGTCAACGCTTCAAAAGGGATGTTTGTTTTTTCCGAAAGAAAAGTGACTTTTTGTAGGAGGACAATTCATCAAATTAATAAAATAGAATTATTTTCGGAGGCTTTCATGCCCATGTGTAGGTCGGGTTTTATCGAATTCTTATAGGGAAGATGGAAGACTCCTCAGATGTGTTGAATAGCGCCTTCAAGAAGAGGGGGGGACTGGAGCTGGGGTTAGGGTAGAGCCTATCTGTTAGGGTTATGCCATGGGGGTGGATTAATCACCTGGGCTATACATCATAGAGGGACCACCCAGCAGTTATAGAATGGCTTTATGGGTAATAACTCTTCCATCTGTTCAACCCCTTCCTTAATTTTCTTATTCTATTGACCTCAGACTTTGGAGGTCAAGGCAAGCTAAGGGTAATAGACCTGACCATCCATTGTCACTTCATGGCTGAAGACGTGGCTTATTTCCCGTAGACATTGTGCTTCATTTAGATAGTACCCTGCCATTGATGGAAGGCTTGCACCCCATTACACCCCAAAGCAACTGGCTCAAGTGTAGTCGGCATTTATTTTGGTTGTACCTAGGTTGGCCCAACTGTAGGTGACCCAAGCTATTCGAAGCCATGTTGATCAAGTAGTATGAAAGCCGATATGTACTTCTCTTACATACTTTGGTCTTCTCTACTTGCCTGGCCTTCTAGCTAGATCATATGAGGAGTTATTATAATAATTATGAGTCAAGGGGGCCGTGCCCTTTTGGTGAGTGTCTCCTGGAGGTCAAGGGGACAGTGCCCTTTTGGTGAGTGTCTCCTGGAGGTCAAGGGGGCAGTGCCCTTTTGGTGAGTGTCTCCTGGAGGTCAAGGGGACAGTGCCCTTTTGGGAAGTGTCTCCTGGAGGTTTGGGGTGTGTGTGTGACCATGTGGTTGAGCACCACCTTGCAACCCCAGCACCCTGTCTGAGAAAGCCAACTCATATTTAAGGGTTGTTGGTGGATACTGAGGTTCTGGGAGAGGGGGAAGCCAGGATGCAAACCGGCTCAACCTAACTACGGGGGGCATCAATCCTCAACCCTTCTAGGAGTATTCTGATCTAGAGAGAGGGGTTAATACGGATATTTTTCCCCATGAATACTGGTATGCACCAAAGTCAGTGGCTTTTTCAGCTGTGTGCAGTTCTTCACGATGTTCCTCAATTTGGTAGCCCTGATTTTGGGTCTCCTAAATCTGATTGTGAAGTGGATGGTAGTAGCACCAATGAGTTAGGAGCAGAATTTCTGTTATACTCAATGGGCATTCACAATTTTCTATGGAGTTGTCCATTGCTGGGTCTCAGCTTCGACTGTTCCTTCTGGGTCTATGATGTCAAGATAAATGGGAGTCCTAGAGACCCAACCTATCATGAATTACCCATGTTACGCATGACAGATTTATATACCGTCCATTCCATTTTCTCCTGATTTTAGGCAGCAGGTTGGTTTTTTGTTGGGGGCTCTGGATCCAATTCCGGGTTTTAGTTGTTACTGGTTGTTGGTGTGGCTTGTGCCTCCTCATATTTATCTAATGGACCATTTACCTTTGTGCAGGTTCTGCTCTCTATCCTGTTTGGCATCTAGTTCCCCCTGGTCTTTGTCATTTCTAATGGCTGTGTTGGTTCTTGCCTGTTGGTGGTTTTCATGACTTAATTTGTGGGTACTATCATTTGTGCTTGTAAGTTCTCTGTTCCTGTTGGCCTCAGCCACCCTTGGTGAATTCTTTCTCCATCATCCTTCGGCTATTACTGCTCCTATATACCCCAATCATCCTAGTGAGTAGATATTCAATATTTTGGACTTGTATGTATTTCTTAAGCAGTTACTTTCCTTCTGTTCCTTTTTTTTTTTCTTCAAATCAATCGGTGTCAAAAAGTTATACAGATTTGTGATTTACTTCTATTTAAAAATCTCGTCTTCCAGTACTTATCAGCTGCTGTATGTTCAGCAGGAAGTGGTGTATGCTCTCCAGGCTGACACGGTGATCTCTGCTGCCACCTCTGTCCATGTCAGGAACTGTCCAGGGCAGGAGAGGTTTTCTTTAGGGCTTTGCTGCTGCTCTGGACAGTTCCTGACATGGACAGAGGTGGAAACAGAGAGCATCGTGTCAGACTGGAGAGAATACACCGTTTCCTGCAGGACATACAGCAGCTGTTAAGTACTGGAAGACTGGAGATTTTTAAATAGAAGTAAATTACAAATCTATATAACTTTCTGAAACCAGTTGTTTTGAAATATTTTCCCCCCGCTCTTTTAAGACCTGGGGGCATCTGAGTCCAAAGAGCTATTATGAGCTATTAGTTCTGCAACCTAGTATTATTGCACATAGTGAATACAACCTTCTATGTCCTCTGTCTTTTACAAGAGCTCAGATACAAAAGCTGTATTCCTATCTCATTCTTGATACTTCTTCAACGTAATAACAGATAAAAGAGAGAGAGGGGGATCGGTCGGCCCTGATTTGTGATGTATAGAGGAGCATAGTCAATACGCATACAGCTCCGGAGGCAGCATACATTCTCCATAGTACTGTGAGTGACTGTAACTAATGGCTCGTCATGTATTTATGCATCGATGTGTTCTGCGGTCTCAGGTCCACCACCCGGCCTAATGATTTATGTCTTGGTTAAGCCGGCCTGTCTGTGTGTTTACCCCTTCTCTCAGGAATACTGCAATTGCTGTGAAGCCACAGAACTCCTTCTGATCGCACGTCTTTCAAGACTCCTTTGAATGACTGAAGGAACGCTAATAAAGCAGCCTACAGAACAACCTATTGATGACCTGGAAAAAGCCTCTCTGTTTCATTTGGAATTTCCGTAACCTGAATGTGCAAATGACATGGAAATTCTGGAAAAAAAAAAAAAAAGGCACCCCGTGTCTGACTCGTGAACCTTCTCCAAACATCGCCTCTCTATGCTGGATGATTTGGTCGCGGAGAAGGCAAAAGTTCACTGTAGTATCCAACACGTCTAGAAGGAGCATTCATTGCTGCCCAACACCATGATGATGGATGGACACTCATAGACTTTGCCAATGTTTGGGGTCGTCAAAGGCTTGTGCCGTCTAATCCATGGTAGAAGGGATTGGCCTCCTGATTGAAGCCATGCAAACAACTTCCGTCCATAAGATTCCTAACATTACTAACAATCACTTCATTTACCAAAAATGACTTCTTACCCTGGGAAAGTCTTAACGTTTCCCTTCTCTGCCGCCTGTGGTTAGGTGAAACAGTGGGTGGAGCTTAGCATGTGTGGTGTCCTACCACGGGTGTTACTGTTATATACACCCATCGTGAAAGTCTGTACTTATTGTACTTATGTGGTGATGAAAGGTAGTGATAAAGTTTTGCCACTAGATTTTGCTGTATTAGATATGCGTGTTCAGATGCTGCACAGCTGAAGTGTATAAAGGGTTATTGTTTCTTTGTATGTCACACGGATCTGCGGACCAATAGGAATCTGTTCTTCTTCTCTCCTATCAGCTCTCTCTTTACTTCTTCTGTTGCACTCTTCACCCACTCACAGCGCACGTTAGTCATGCTGAGAAAGGAAGTCACATTGGTGGAGGAGGTGCATGAGTCTTTCGTGTGGGACATTGTAGAGGAAGCTAGACAGCTCCCTACAGTGGTCCTCTCTGGGCCCTGGCCCTCTGCCAGGTCCCCTACCCAAATTAGTCTTAGTCAGAACCCTGTATGGGTAGGACTTCATACAGGTCACAACTAACAGTTCTCTTCTCAGTAACGCTACACAACAGTGTGCAGTGCTAAACACCATCTAAAAGAGGACAAGTCAGAGAAAACCTCAACCTACGCTGTGGATTAGGAGTATCACAGAGCAGGACAGTATCTACAGGCAGCAGTAAGCTAGGAACTGATATGGATAGAGCAAAGTTGCGTAAAGCCTAGGAACTCTATCTCACAGCGCGATTGTCAGCAGAGAACCCTCAGCATTCCGCTCATCCCAGGTAACAAGATCTGGGGCTTGTGTCACCCCCTAGGACGGTTCAGCCAAATCTAGTGGACATAAGGTGGTGTGATACAATACAGGTAAATACATGGGCACAAGTTTTCTTCTTCTTCTTCTAAATATTCTTCTACCTCATTCTCCAACATCCCGGCAGAGCACAGTACTACTTGGGTTGAGACTCTCACGACATCCTCCTCTCTGCTACTCTTCTTCTTTGTATCACTCAGCGCACTACTCAGTCGGCACCACTTTACTCCTCACTGTATTCCTGTCGCCTGATTCGGTTGCTGTATTGTCAAGTATTTGTCTGCAAGGGTTATCAAATGTATTATCAGAGACTCTGTGATTCTTCACCTCACACCGACACAGCACACACTGCAAGTGACCGGCCAATCATCCGACACAACATCACCGGGGGCTCACACCACACATGTTCTCTGTGCAGGAGAGAGGGAGAGCAAGCCTAGACTGTGTGTCTGCAAACTATTAACCTGTTTCTAAACAGCACTTAAAGGTAAATCAAGGCTTATTTCTCATCTCATCATCAGCTTAATGTAACCCCTTCCTTCTTGCATCTAATGTATTACTCCCCCTCCCTTTAGTCTGCCTCCTTTTAGTGTAACTATCACTGTAGCAGCCATAGCAGCTGCTATGGGGCCCACCACATCAGGGGCCATGTTTTGTTATTTTTCAAAAATACCCATGAAGCACCATCACCAAAGAGGTCTGCGCAATAGGAAATGACTTTCATCTTTAATCCGGCTAAGGCTTTGCTATCTCAGGCACCGTAAGCTGACTCATTCCTGTCAATATTTGCTCAGCTTTTTGCATAATTCTCAGAAATCATGCAAATTTCCCGGCTGCACTGGGACAATATCACCTGCTCCGGCCTTGCAGATAAGAACGTAAATGGAGTTCCTGGGCATTCAAGGTGGAATTGTAGCCAGAAATGAATACTCCTATTTAAATTTTTTTTATCTAAGTTCAAATATTTGAGTCAGAGACGTAATCTCCTGACCTTACCGACTGGTCCTAGAGACACCAGCGTGACCAGCAGAACTCCGGCCAGATGGTCACCTGGCATCCAATTTCACCATTGCTGGACAAGCTGAGCTTTGTTCTTGTTCCTTGACTATAGTTATCCATGGAAACTGTCTACTCTTATATCCTTATGTGAATCCTCAAGCAATCTATGAGATCTAGATTTCATATCAGGAGAACCATCCCCAGGACATCTGCCAATGGTGGAAACAGGAACTGGACAGGTTGGATTTCAACCCATAGGATCCTATTGTTTTTTTGAGATATGAGGCCGACATGTTTCTACTTCCAATGGCCTATGGGGAAGTAAAGGTAACATGTGCACCTAAGCTGGCCATACATCCTCATGCCTACATGCCCGGCCTTCCAAGACACCATTAGTGGTGGTTTATCTCTCCAAGAACAAACAGATCAGGAGATTGGAAATTCAACATGTCCAATCCTATTCTCAATCCTTCAATGGCAGCAAAGCATGTATTCCACTTTGCTATTCGGCCAAAGTAAAAAAAAAAAAGAGGAACTCCAATAAAAAAAAAAAAAATAAAAAAAAAAAAATATATAAAATTGTATATATATATATATATATATATATATATATATATATATTCAAATCAACTGGTACCAGAAATTGGTATAGATTTGTAAATTCATTCTATTTAAAAAGCTCAAGTCTTCCTGTACTTATCAGCTGCTGTATGTCCTGCAGGAAGTCATATATTCTTTCCAGTCTGACACAGTGCTCTCTGCTGCCACCTCTGTCCATGTCAGGAACTGTGGAGAGCAGAAGCAAATCCCCATAGAAAAACCTTGCCTGCTCTGGGCAGTTCCTGACTTGGACAGAGGTGGCAGCAAAGAGCACTGTGTCAGACTGGAAAGAATATATCACTTCCTACAGAACAAACAGCAGTTGATAAGTACTGGAAGACTGGATATTTTTTTTTTTTAAACAAATTAATATACAAATCTATATAACTTTCTCTCACCAGTTAATTTGAAAAAACAAAACAATATATTTTTTTTTCTCCAGAGTTCCCCTTTAAATACAATTTAAAATGCTATTATGGAATGATTTTTTTTTAAATTGGATCTTAAATTTTACATTGGAGCTGATTAAAAAACAAATTGGACAAAGTTATGTTAACTCGTGTTCTGAAAGAGTAATATGAGAAGAGGAAAATGTATATTAAAAAGTGGTGCTGATTGTAATGATTGGTCCACTTTGCTGTGCCATGATATGGTGCTGGTGAAAGTGCACTGAACAGGCTGGCACACACTGTGCTATGCTGGTGATTTAAACAGTGTACTACTATAGATGGCTTGTGGGAGGAGAAAGGGTTACTGATGCACTGGCTTGGCAATGTTCTCTATGAGTAAAGAGAAAGATCATGGCTAGGAGAGGGTTACACTTAGTCATAAACTTCTGCTGAACACAAGAGAGGAAAATTCGGTACAGTGGCAGCACAGTGTACATACAGCAACAGCACAGCAAAGAATAGGTTGTACTAGCCACTGAAATTCCTGCTGATATAAGATGAGAGGGAATCCCTGATTTACCTTTTAGATATAGTGCATATATTTTAGAGAATGGTTTCAGGTACATTTTTTTTTCTTTATCCCCATCCCTATCCCACTTCCTGCGTTATGTCTTGCTGTATCTGTTACTAAAGACAGAATTCACCTGGCAACAGGCAGTGGGCAGCAGATTGAGAAGTGAGACACCTAGAGGTCAACACATTAAAGTTGTTTTTTTTTGGTAGGGGGAAGTGTAAGGAGTCATTTTTGATTTACAGAAATGTTGAAAATCCCATAGGCCATCACATGGAGGGAGGTTGTTTGCAATGACATTGACCATTTCAATCTTGCTATAGATGTTAATGATGACTATAGCTTACCTTAAGTCTTTGGGTTGGGCTATCCCTTTTTTTTCTTTTAAGCTATCTCTATATGGAAATTTCCGGAATTTTCTGATGAATATTCCCTCACATACAAAGTAACAAATGTTAATAACAAGGCTGGTTTTGTTCCAAACTGCTTATTTTTTGTGAATGGAAATGAGAACCTGTTAAATGAAGGATCTTTGTGGTTTTGCGGCTGGTACAGTGAACACAAGCGGGAATAACAGTTGTGGTGAAAGTACTTCCTCCCCTCCGGGCCACTTCCACATCCAGAATGAATCTGTTTCCCCCCCAGCTTCTTTACTGGTTTGTGCAGAGTGACAATTAACTAATTGAGCGAGCAGAACTATGTTATCAGCTGAAATCCATTCATGTTTATAGGAGCTGGGGGATAAGATGGAGGCAGCAGATAGGAGGAACCGCAATAGGACCATTAGCTGAGCGGTCACTCCAAATACCCTAAATATATGTTTGTGGTAGAGAATAAAATGCTCAGTTTTAAAGGGGTACTCCAGCGCAAAAAAATTATTTCAGATCAACTGGTGTAAGTACGTTATAGAGATTTGTAATTTACTTCAATTGAAAAATCTCCAGTCTTCCAGTACTTATCAGCTGCTGGATGCCCTGCAGGTGGCGGTGTATTCTTTCCAGCCTGACACAGTGCTCTCTGCTGCCACCTCTGTCCATGTCAGGAACTGTCCAGAGCAGTAGCAAATCCACATAGAAAACCTCTCCTGCTCTGGACAGTTCCTGACATGGACAGAGGTGGCAGCAGAGAGCACTGTGTCAGACTGGAAAGAATACACCACTTCCTGCAGGACATACAGCAGCTGATAAGTACTGGAAAACTTGAAATTTTTAAATAGAACTAAAATACAAATTTATATAACTATCCTACACAAGTTGATCTGAAAGAAAGAAAATTTTGCCAGCGTACTCCTTTAAGGGTTTTCTGGGTTGTATAGCCAGGGCTGGACCCCTGGGTGGCTATGTACCGTGCTGTACACAGTAGTCAAAAGTTGGCTAGTTGGTAGGATTGGTCAACTGTTTAATATGTAGGACTCTTGACTCTCCTCCCTGATTTTGGGGAGGAAAGGATCAGGCATTTTGAATTTCAAGTGCCCAACTCTTTTGTTTTTGTGGAGATAAGCTGTTGCCAGAGCTGCCTGGGAGCGGTTTACTTCCCCTCACCCTGGGCAGAACACATGAATGTTTGGTCAAGATGAATGTTAATGTATGTGGGGGTATCAGGTGACATATGTGCCAGCTGAAATTTTAGTGTCCCAGTACAGGGGTAACTAAGCTTTTTACCACCTGACAGAAAGTAACTCTGTCAGGTGCCCCACCAAGAGCTGAGAGCTGTGATTTCCCACTCCAGCCACTAGGTGTCTCACTCTCCCTTTGTGCACAGCTGCACTGTACTTCACAAGGTTTTAGCTATGTGTGTGATTAGCCAATCACAGGTGCATACACTCTTCTCTTCCTGTCACATGACCATATATAGAAAAGGGGTCTGGGAGTGGTTGTCTAGTTCTAGTTCAAGTGTATGGGAGGCAGAGTTCCTGCTGCAGTTACTAAGCTCCCCTGGTTTAGGCCAGAGCCCTTGGCAGGGACTACACTTATTTCTTTAGGTAGAGACTAAGACTACCAGTATGCTGTGCAAAACCCTAGAGGTGGGGTAACTGGAAGATTAAGACCAACCCTTGCCTATACATTGAGGATTCTTCAAATCAGGACAATCAACCCCTAAAGAAAGGCAGAGGGACTGATCCCCAGTAAGGCAAAGATGCTAAGAGCCGAAGCAACTTACTGACACACGCTCGTCACTCTGTGGATAGGAAATAACAAACTGAGATGGGAATATCCCTTTAAAAAATAATAGATCAGGGAGATGCTCTTGGTAACCTCACTGGCAAAGAGGTGAGGATCCTGAGTAGAAGACTGAGGATCCTGAGCAGAAGACTGAGGATCCTGGACAGAGGACTGAGGATCCTGAGCAGAGGACTGAAGATCCTGAGCAGAGGACTGAGGATCCTGAGCAGAGGACGGAGGATCCTGGGCAGAGGACTGAGGATCCTGAGCAAAGGACTGAGGATCCTGAGTAAAGGACTGAAGATCCTGAGCAGAGGACTGAGGAACCTGAGCAGAGAACTGAGGAACCTGAGCAGAGAACTGAGGAACCTGAGCAGAGGACTGAGGATCCTGAGCAGAGGACGGAGGATCCTGGGCAGAGGACTGAGGATCCTGAGCAAAGGACTGAGGATCCTGAGTAAAGGACTGAGGATCCTGAGTAAAGGACTGAAGATCCTGAGCAGAGGACTGAGGATCCTGAGCAGAGGACTGAGGAACCTGAGCAGAGAACTGAGGAACCTGAGCAGAGGACTGAGTATCCTGAGCAGAGGACTGAGTATCCTGAGCAGAGGACTGAGGATCCTGAGCAGAGGACTGAGGAACCTGAGCAGAGAACTGAGGAACCTGAGCAGAGGACTGAAGATCCTGAGCAGAGGACTGAGGATCCTGAGCAGAGGACTGAGGATCAGGGCTGGCCTTAGGGTAGACGGCGCCCTGTGCGAAACTTTTTTCGGCGCCCCCCACCACCACCAAATCCTACCGCCCAACCCCACTGTCAGCTGCAGTGTTGCATGACCACAACCCCTTCATACCCTATCAGGGTACAAAAATCCAGTAATAGTAGCAAATCCTTGCACTACTTATCCTCACCGTTCATCCAGCCAAGTGTACAGACGCTGGGGCACAGGAAGCTCGTGCAGGTAAATGGTGGTATTACAGTGACGCACAGCGGTGCTCAGTCCATGAGAGGTACTTACAAGAATACGATGTAGAAAATAATAGCGAGACGGCACTCACGGGATTCAGCTGGATGCTGTTTATTTGCAAGGCTTCCCTGTATGCCATTGCATTTTATATTCGGTGATTTTTGCAACTAAACAGCATCCAGCTGAATCCAGTGAGTGCCGTCTCGCTATTATTTTCTACATCATACCCTATCAGGGGATGATGGGGTTGTGTTCATGTAACACTGCAGCTTTTAGGGGATCATGGGGGTTGTAATCATATAACACTGCAGCTATGAGGCTATGATGGGGGTTGTGGTCATGTAACACTGCAGCTATGAGGGGGGGTTGTAGTCATGTAACACACACCAGCTACCAGGGTATGATGGGGTTGTAGTCATGTAACACACACCAGCTACCAGGGTATAATGGGGGTTGTATTCATGTAACACACACCAGCTACCAGGGTATGATGGGGTTGTAGTCATGTAACACACACCAGCTACCAGGGTATAATGGGGGTTGTATTCACGTAACACACACCAGCTACCAGGGTATGATGGGGGTTGTAATCATGTAACACACACCAGCTACCAGGGTATGATGGGGGTTGTAATCATGTAACACACACCAGCTACCAGGGTATGATGGGGTTGTAGTCATGTAACACACACCAGCTACCAGGGTATAATGGGGGTTGTATTCATGTAACACACACCAGCTACCAGGGTATGATGGGGGTTGTAATCATGTAACACACACCAGCTACCAGGGTATGATGGGAGTTGTAATCATGTAACACACACCAGCTACCAGGGTATGATGGGGGTTGTAATCATGTAACACACACCAGCTACCAGGGGATAATGGGGGTTGTAATCATGTAACACACACCAGCTACCAGGGTATGATGGGGGTTGTAGTCATGTAACACACACCAGCTACCAGGGTATGATGGGAGATGATGGGAGTTGCAATCATGTAACACACACCATCTACCAGGGGATAATGGGGGTTGTAGTCATGTAACACACACCAGCTACCAGGCTATGATGGGGGTTGTAGTCATGTAACACACACCAGCTACCAGGGTATAATGGGGGTTGTAGTCATGTAACACACACCAGCTACCAGGGTATAATGGGGGTTGTAATCATGTAACACACACCAGCTACCAGGGTATAATGGGGGTTGTAATCATGTAACACACACCAGCTACCAGGGTATGATGGGGGTTGTAATCATGTAACACACACCAGCTACCAGGGGATAATGGGGGTTGTAATCATGTAACACACACCAGCTACCAGGGTATGATGGGGGTTGTAGTCATGTAACACACACCAGCTACCAGGGTATGATGGGAGATGATGGGAGTTGCAATCATGTAACACACACCATCTACCAGGGGATAATGGGGGTTGTAGTCATGTAACACACACCAGCTACCAGGCTATGATGGGGGTTGTAGTCATGTAACACACACCAGCTACCAGGGTATAATGGGGGTTGTAGTCATGTAACACACACCAGCTACCAGGGTATAATGGGGGTTGTAATCATGTAACACACACCAGCTACCAGGGTATAATGGGGGTTGTAATCATGTAACACACACCAGCTACCAGAGTATAATGGGGGTTGTAGTCATGTAACACACACCAGCTACCAGGGTATAATGGGGGTTGTATTCATGTAACACACACCAGCTACCAGGGTATAATAGGAGTTGTAGTCATGTAACACACACCAGCTACCAGGGTATAATAGGAGTTGTAGTCATGTAACACACACCAGCTACCAGGGGATAATGGGGGTTGTAGTCATGTAACACACACCAGCTACCAGGGTATGATGGGGGTTTGGGAAATACTAGCAGCACTCAGCAGCCTGACAGACAACACATTGATGGTGACACTCACTGTCAATGCTGCTGCTCCTTTTCATAGTCCAGTCCCTGGTAGGAGGCCTCCAGCTGCCGCCATCACTCCCCCTTCTCCCTCCTCACACACAGCAGGAGAGGGGGAGGGGCCGTCAGCAGCTCCGTGCAGCATGTGAGTTTAAGAAGAGAACCAGCCAGGGCCAGAGGCGGCATCAGGGGGCTGAGAGGGCCGCACTTGCCAGGTACTGATGGTCTGGCAAGTGCCTGTGTGGCCCGAGGGCGCTGTCCGGAAGGCAGGAGAGGGGAAAGGAGAAAACCCCTGCGGAGGAGGAGGGCGCTCCTGCAGACAGAACATCTAACAGCAGGAGCGCCCCTGCTGGCCGGGAGTGATGCTGCGCCCTGTGCAACCGCACTAGCTGCACACCCCTAAGGCCGGCCCTGCTGAGGATCCTGAACAGAGGACTGAGGATCCTGAGCAGAGGACTGAGGATCATGAGCAGAGGACTAAGGACTGAGTATCCTGAGCAGAGGACTTTTATTTGCTCAGAATTTCTTACCAGTGTGTATAACAATGGAATGAGATAGTTGCCCATTCAGGAACATGTTGCTACACTTCTTCTCTAGGGCGTCTGCCTTTACAGGGAATGTATCACCCAGATTTTTTAAAACTGATTAGAGGCAGATACTGAAACGCATTCTTGTATGGTAATCTGAATTTATTTTCTGATTGTAATCAGTTGTAAATTATTATGGGGGCAGCCATCTTGCCTGGCCTACTTCAGGGCATGCTCAGTGACCTTTATAGAGGTCATTCTACAGGGAGGGAAGGCTGAGTTGTGATGAACAGCTGTTGTGTGCGCCTCTGTTATCTATATACTGATGTCACCTGCAGTGGCGGTCTTTGGCACCAAGCACCCCAAGCGATCGCTTGGGGCCCCCAACATCCAGGGGGGCCCCCACGCCCCGCTCTTGTGCTCAAGACCGCTGGACAGGGACGCTGCCCCGCTTGCTGCTGCCATCTGAACTGTAACTATGAGCACCCGTAATGAGTGCTCATAGTTACATGCAGCAGCACTGACAGGGCGGGAGACATTGGCTCCCTTCCTGTCAGTCACTCTTGTGGCCGCAGGAAGGGTTTTCCCTGCTGTCACAAGTTGCAGCTTTGTCCTTGTGGTGCCGGCGCTCCAATGACATTACTGGAGCATCGGCGCCAGGACAAGGGGAGTGCGGTCTCTTGTGATCGCAGGGAAAACCCTTCCTGCGGCCACAAGAGTGAAGAGAAGAGGAGACGCCCGGACCCAGGTGAGTATAAGTGTTTGTTTTATTGTGTTATATACTATATGGGAGGGGGAGCACACAGGGGTCTGTTTAACTGGGGGAGCGCACATCGGGGGTCTATATAAATGGGGGAGCACACAGGGGGGCTATATAACAGGGGGAGCACACAGGGGGGCTATAGACTACTAGGGCTTCACAGAGGGGTCTATATACTACTAGGGGCAGCACACAGGGGGTCTATATACTACTTGGGGCAGCAGAATGGGGTCTATATACAACTTGGAGAGCACACTGGAGGTCTATATCCAAGTGGAAGAGCACACAGGGGGGCTATATACTACTGGGGGAGCACACAGGGGTCTATATACTACTAGTGGGGCACACAGGGGGTCTATATACTACTGGGGGAACATACAGGGGGTCTATATACTACTTGTGAGGCACACAGGTGGTCTATAAATAACTGGGGGAGCACACAGGGGTCTGTATACTACTGGGGCAGCACACAAAGGGTCTATATAATACTGGTGGGGCACACAGGGGGTCTATATACTACTGGGGGAACCACACAGGGGGTTTATATACTACTGGAGGAGCACACAGGGGTCTATATCCAAGTGGAGGAGCACACAGGAGGTCTATATCTAAGTGGGGGAGCACACAGGGTGGCTAAATACCCCTGAGGGAGCACACAGGGGGCCTATATACTAGTGGGGAAGCACACAGGGGGTATATACAACTGGGGGCAGCACACAGGGGGTCTATATACAACTGGGGCAGCACACAGGAGGTCTATATACTTCTGGGGGAGCACACGGGGGGGGGGGCTATATATAGCTGGGGGAACACACAGGGGTCTATATACTACTGGGGGAAGCAAACAAGGGGTATATACTACTGGGGGCAGGACACAAGGGGTATATACTATTGGGGGCAGCACACAAGGATTATATATTACTGGTGGTAGCGCGCAAGGGGTACATACTACTGGGGGCAACACACAGCGGTCTATTGTTTTGGAACACGTCGAGGGGGGGGCCCCAGACAGAACTTCGCGTGGGGCCCCAGAAATGCCAAGACCGCCCCTGGTCACCTGTCATTATACTCCTGTGTTATCTATATACTGGTGTCACCTGTCACTGTCCTCCTGTCTGTGTTATCTATATACTGCTGTCACTGTACTCCTGTCTGTTTTATCTATATACTGATGTCACCTGTCATTATACTCCAGTCTGTGTTATCTATATACTGGTGTCACGTGTCACTGTACTACTGTCTGTTTTATCTATATACTGATGTCACCTATCACTATACTTCTGTCTGTGTTATCTATATACTGATGTCACCTATCACTGTACTCCTATCTGTGTTATCTATATACTGTGTCACCTATCACTGTACTCCTGTCTGTGTTTTCCATATACTGGTATCAACTTTCAATATAGTCTTGTTTGTGTTATCTATATACTGGTGTCATCTGTCACTGTACTCCTGTCTGTGTTATCTATATATTGGTGTCACCTGTCACTGTACTCCTGTCTGTGTTATCTATATACTAGTGTCACCTGTCACTGTACTCCTGTATGTGTTATCTATATACTGCTGTCACTGTACTCCTGTCTGTGTTATCAATATACTGCTGTTACTGTACTCCTGTCTGTGTTATCTGTATACTGCTGTCACTGTCCTCCTGTCTGTGTTATCTATATACTGGTGTCACCTGTCATTATACTCTTGTCTGTGTTATCTATATACTGGTGTCACCTATCACTGTACTCATGTCTGTGTTATCTATATACTTGTGTCACCTATCACTGTACTCCTGTCTGTTCTATCTATATACTGGTGTCACCTGTCACTGTACTCCTGTCTGTGTTATCTATATACTGGTGTCAACTGTCACTGTACTCTTGTCTGTGTTATCTATATACTGGTGTCACCTATCACTGTACTCCAGTCTGTGTTAGCTATATACTGGTGTCACCTGTCACTGTACTTCTGTCTGTGTTATCTATATACTGGTGTCACCTGTCACTGTACTGCAGTCTGTGTTATCTATATATTGGTGTCATCTGTCACTGTACTCCTGTCTGTGTTATCTATATACTTGTGTCACCTGTCACTGTACTCCTGTCTGTGTTATCTATATACTGCTGTCACTGCCCTCCTGTCTGTGTTATCTCTATATACTGCTGTCCTCCTGTCTATCTGTATACTGCTGTCACTGTACTCCTGTCTGTGTTATCTATATACTGCTGTCACTGTACTCCTGTCTGTGTTATCTATATACTGCTGTCACTGTCCTCCTGTCTGTGTTATCTATATACTGGTGTCACCTGTCATTATACTCTTGTCTGTGTTATCTATATACTGGTGTTACCTATCACTGTACTCCTGTCTGTGTTATCTATATATTTGTGTCACCTATCACTGTACTCCTGTCTGTCTTATCTATATACTGGTGTCTCCTGTCACTGTACTCCTGTCTGTCTGTTATCTATATACTGGTGTCACCTGTCACTGTACTCCTGTCTGTGTTATCTATATACTGGTGTCACCTATTACTGTACTCATGTCTGTGTTATCTATATACTGGGGTCACCTATCATTATACTCCTGTCAGTGTCATCTATATACTGGTGTCACCTGTCATTATACTCTTGTCAGTGTCATCTATATACTGGTGTCACCTGTCATTGTACTCCTGTTTGTGTTATCTATATACTGTGTCACCTGTCACTGTACTCCTGTCTTTGTTATCTATATATTAGTGTCACCTGTCACTGTACTCCTGTCTGTGTTATCTATATACTGGTGTCACCTGCCACTGTACTCTTGCCTGTGTTATCTATATACTGGTGTCACCTGTCACTGTCCTCCTGTCTGTGTTATCTATATACTGCTATCACTGTTCTCCTGTCTGTGTTATCTATATACTGCTGTCACTGTCCTCCTGTCTGTGTTATCGCTATATACTGCTGTCACTGTACTCCTGTCTGTGTTATCAATATACTGCTGTTATTGTACTCCTGTCTGTGTTATCTATATACTGCTGTCACTGTACTCCTGTCTGTGTTATCTATATACTGCTGTCACTGTCCTCCTGTCTGTGTTATCTATATACTGGTGTCACCTGTCACTGTACTCCTGTCTGTGTTATCTATATACTGGTGTAACCTGTCACTGTATCCCTGTCTGTGTTATCTATATACTGCTGTCACTGTACTCATGTCTGTGTTATCTAATACTGGTGTCACCTGTCACTGTACTCCTGTCTGTGTTATCTATATACTGGTGTCACCTTTCACTGTACTCCTGTCTATTATCTATATACTGGTGTCACCTGTCACTGTCCTCCTGTCTGTGTTATCTATACACTGGTGTCACCTGTCACTGTCCTCCTGTCTGTGTTATCTATATACTGGTGCCACCTGTCACTGTACTCCTGTCTGTGTTATCTATATACTGGTGTCTCCTGCCACTGTACTCCTGTCTGTCTGTTATCTATATACTGGTGTCACCTGTCACTGTACTCCTGTCTGTGTTATCTATATACTGGTGTCACCTGTCACTGTACTCCAGTCTGTGTTATCTGTATACTGGTGTCACCTGTCACTGTACTCCTGTCTATTATCTATATACTGGTGTCACCTGTCACTGTACTCCTGTCTGTGTTATCTATATACTGCTGTTACTGTGCACGGCTCATGTAGAGGAAGGTCCCTATTTTTCTCAGAGACTTTCTCAGACTGGTCAGGACCACAACCTTCAAAAATAAGTCTGTGAGATGACATCATGTCTGTGATTTACAGGAATAGTATACCTAGCCTGGGCTTTGTTCTGCTATGGGAATATCTGTCCTTCCAGCTCTGTAAGGACCACACTGAGGCCCAACTGAGAAGTGAAACCGACGACATTTTCATCATTCACTTTGCTTCTCCAAAATGATGACAATTGCTGCCTATTGCTGGATGGAGAACAGAGGTTGTTGTACTGACTCCGCCCCCTCTCTAACATCACCAAGAGCTCTGCAATGATTGGCTGGAGACTTAGTGCTCCACCCACCTCCAGCATGTCCTCTGTGCAAATAATATACTTAACTAGAAAATGTACCCGACGTTGCCCGGGTATAAAGTGTCAGTTGTTAATTAGATTTGTTCCAAGGTCGCCGAGGAGGCCAATCTATATCCTTGTTTTTTTTTTGTTTTTTTTTCGTTATGGGGAAATCGCCACGAGCCCTATATAGCCCTATATACCCCCGCAGTTCTGCACTGTTTATGCAAATTGTAGCTTATGCACATCAGAAATAAACTAAAAACTTAATACCTAAATACCTAAAAGCCAAACTGAGATGTCATCAAACTGTATACAGAGCCTGGTTATATACAACATTGGCAGTGTTATATACAGCCTGGTTATATACAACATTGGCAGTGTTATACAGAGCCTGGTTATATACAACATTGGCAGTGTTATATACAGCCTGGTTATATACAACATTGGCAGTGTTATACAGAGCCTGGTTATATACAACATTGACAGTGTTATATACAGCCTGCTTATATACAACATTGGCAGTGTTACATACAGCCTGCTTATATACAACATTGGTAGTGTTATATACAGCATGGTTATATAAAACATTGGCATTGTTATATACAGAGCCTGGTTATATACAAGATTGGCAGTGTTATACAG
The DNA here is from genome assembly GCF_027789765.1 of Dendropsophus ebraccatus. NCBI lineage: Eukaryota > Metazoa > Chordata > Amphibia > Anura > Hylidae > Dendropsophus > Dendropsophus ebraccatus. The sequence continues at coordinate 18,435,241 of NC_091457.1, read as the reverse complement.
AGCCTGGTTATTTACAACATTGACAGTGTTATATACAGCATGGTTATATACAACATTGGCAGTGTTGCATACAGCCTTGTTATATACAACATTGGCAGTGTTGTATACAGCCTTGTTATATACAACATTGGCAGTGTTGTATACAGCTTGGTTACATACAACATTGGCAGTGTAATATACAGCCTGGTTATATACAAAATTGACAGTGTAATATACAGCCTGGTTACATACAAAATTGACAGTGTAATATACAGCCTGGTTATATACAATATTGGCAGTGTTGAATACAGAGCCTGGTTATATACAACAATGGCAGTGTTATTTCCAGGTGCATTGAAATAAAGATTTTTACCTGATACAACTCTAAAGCAGCAACATACAATTGTCCCTGTGGAAAACATGCAGAATCCAGATTTATGCCGCCACCTGCAGTGATCGGCTTTGGGCCTTGTTTATTGTCATTGCCAATGGTGCTTAACTGGAAACTGCAATCGTCTAAAAGATATTGTTTCATCCTAGTTAATCAGTGCAATTCATGTATACCTGTAGTGTATAGTTGGAGGGGTTTTGTATACCTAAAGTGCATAGTTTTAGGGGTCCTGTATACCTGTAGTGTATAGTTGGGGGGGCTGTATACCTGTTGTGTACAGTTGAGGGGGTCCTGTATACCTGTAGTGTATAGTTGGGGGGGGCTGTATACCTGTTGTGTACAGTTGAGGGGGTCCTGTATACCTGTAGTGTATAGTTTGGGGGTCCTGTATACCTGTAGTATATAGTTTGAGCACCCTGGATACCTGGATATAACTTTCTGTAACCAGTTTTGAAAGAAAAAGTTAGTCACTGGATTACCCCTTGAAGCTGCAAGATGAAATGGACAGGAGCATCCAGTCTACTTGTCTAGTGGAATGTGAAGAGATGAGGAGGAGAAGGAGGAATAAAGAATAAGGTTATGTTCACACAAAGTATGAGGCCGACCGTTCCATGATCGGGCTGGGTCATGGAACGCCCGGTCTCTGAAAAAATCATCCTGGCCTGAACTGCAGTACCGACCGGATGATCCTTGCAGCCGCAGAGTTCTGATGTGAGCACATCCGTGCGCGCCCGCATCAGAACTCTCCACTGCACACTGGAGCGAGCGGCCGTCAGTGTTGACATGTCAGTTATTTGGGGTGCCGCTAGGGATCCCAATCGGAGCGTATACTATAGAGGGGATTTACAAAGTGTATGCCAGAGGCGTACGCCAGGGAGAAGGTGCGGATTCGCCCCTTCTCCCTGGCGTACACCTACCTTACGCTCCGCTCGCCCGATGGGCGGGCTGGCGGAGCTTGTGGGGGCGTGACAAGGTGGGGAGGAGGCGTGGCCTCCTACCGGGCCTCATCTATCATGATTTACACCTGCTTGCAGGCGTAAATCATGATCAAAATATACACCTGCTGGCACCTGCGTGCGCCTCTTAGTGAATGCTGCCTGGGAAAAGGAGGTGAGGCCTAATAAGTCTTTGTAAATCCCCCTCTTTTGTATACGCTCCGGCCGTGATTCCATAGGCAGCAATGGCACGTATATTTTCGTATAAATCACGGCCTTGGTTTTACGAAACTATACATGGTGTGAACATAGCCCAAGGCCCCATAGAAGTCATACGCTCTATGCAGCTTTGTGACCATAATATAACCATAGCCTTAAGGCCTAATACTGCTATATAGCCTAATGGTTTTCTTTGATTCTCTTGGGTATACACATATATATATATATATATACTGTATATATATATATATATATATATATATATATATATGCACACACACACACACTACCGTTCAAAAGTTTGGGGTCACATTGAAATGTCCTTATTTATGAAGGAAAAACATTGTACTTTTCAATGAAAATAACTTTAAACTAGTCCTAACTTTAAAGAAATACACTCTATACATTGCTAATGTGGTAACTGACTATTCTAACTGCAAATGTCTGGTTTTTGGTGCAATATCTACATAGGTGTATAGAGGCCCATTTCCAGCAACTATCACTCCAGTGTTCTAATGGTACAATGTGTTTGCTCATTGGCTCAGAAGGCTAATTGATGATTAGAAAACCCTTGTGCAATCATGTTCACACATCTGAAAACAGTCTAGCTTGTTACAGAAGCTACAAAACTGACCTTCCTTTGAGCAGATTGTATTTCTGGAGCATCACATTTGTGGGGTCAATTAAACGCTCAAAATGGCCAGAAAAATAGAACTTTCATCTGAAACTCGGCAGTCTATTCTTGTTCTTAGAAATGAAGGCTATTCCATGCGAGAAATTGCTAAGAAATTGAAGATTTCCTACAATGGTGTGTACTACTCCCTTCAGAGGACAGCACAAACAGGCTCTAACCAGAGTAGAAAAAGAAGTGGGAGGCCGTATTGCACAACTAAGCAAGAAGATAAGCACATTAGAGTCTCTAGTTTGAGAAACAGACGCCTCACAGGTCCCCAACTGGCATCTTCATTAAATGGTACCCGCAAAACACCAGTGTCATCAACAGTGAAGAGGCGGCTGCGGGATTTTGGGCTTCAGGGCAGAGTGGCAAAGAAAAAGCCATATCTGAGACTGGCCAATAAAAGAAAAAGATTAAGATGGGCAAAAGAACACAGAGATTGGACAGAGGAAGACTGGAAAAAAGTGTTGTGGAGGGATGAATCCAAGTTTGAGGTGTTTGGATCACAAAGAAAAACGTTTGTGAGACGCAGAAGAAATGCTGGAAGAATGCCTGACGCCATCTGTTATACATGGTGGAGGTCATGTGATGGTCTGGGGTTGCTTTGGTGTTGGTAAGATGGGAGATTTGTACAGGGTTAAAGGGATTCTGAATAAGGAAGGCTATCACTCTGCACCGCCATGCCATACCCAGTGGGCAGCGCGTGATTGGAGCCAATTTCATCCTACAACAGGACAATGACCCTAATCACACCTCCAAATTGTGCAAGAACTATTTATAATACCTATATTAGGGATGGTCCGAACCGAGTTCGGTTCGGGTTCGTACGAACCCGAACCCTCGGTAATGATTCCCGCTGATCCAGCGGGAGGACCGCCTGGAAAACTGGGATACAACCAATAGCCATAGGCTGTATCCCAGTTTTCCAGGCGTTCCTCCCGCTGGCGGCGGGAATCTGCTGCCGAGCGTGCGGGTTCATACGAACCCGAACCTCGGCAGGTTCGGACCATCCCTAACCTATATATCAGAGCTGTATAATACCTATATAATAGAGCTCTATAATACCTATATATCAGAGCTGTATAATACCTATATATCAGAGCTGTATAATACCTATATATCAGAGCTGTATAATACCTATATATCAGAGCTGTATAATACCTATATACCAGAGCTGTATAATACCTATATAACAGAGGTGTATAATACCTATATAACAGAGGTGTATAATACCTATATATCAGAGCTGTATAATACCTATATATCAGAGCTGTATAATACCTGTATAACAGAGGTGTATAATACCTATATACCAGAGCTGTATAATACCTGTATATCAGAGCTGTATAGTACCTATATAACAGAGCTGTATAATATCTATATAACAGAGCTGTATAATACCTATATAACAGAGGTGTATAATACCTATATAACAGAGGTGTATAATACCTATATATCAGAGCTGTATAATACCTGTATATCAGAGCTGTATAATACCTATATAACAGAGCTGTATAATACCTATATATCAGAGCTGTATAATACCTATATATCAGAGCTGTATAATACCTATATACCAGAGCTGTATAATACCTATATAACAGAGCTGTATAATACCTATATATCAGAGCTGTATAATACCTATATATCAGAGCTGTATAATACCTATATACCAGAGCTGTATAATACCTATATATCAGAGCTGTATAATACCTATATATCAGAGCTGTATAATACCTATATAACAGAGCTGTATAATACCTATATATCAGAGCTGTATAATACCTATATAACAGAGCTGTATAATACCTATATATCAGAGCTGTATAATACCTATATATCAGAGCTGTATAATACCTATATACCAGAGCTGTATAATACCTATATATCAGAGCTGTATAATACCTATATATCAGAGCTGTATAATACCTATATAACAGAGCTGTATAATACCTATATAACAGAGCTGTATAATACCTATATAACAGAGGTGTATAATACCTATATAACAGACCTGTATAATACCTATATAACAGAGCTGTATAATACCTATATACCAGAGCTGTATAATACCTATATATCAGAGCTGTATAATACCTATATATCAGAGCTGTATAATACCTATATAACAGAGCTGTATAATACCTATATAACAGACCTGTATAGTACCTATATATCAGACCTGTATAGTACCTATATATCAGAGCTGTATAATACCTATATATCAGACCTGTATAGTACCTATATAACAGAGCTGTATAATACCTATATAACAAAGGTGTATAATACCTATATACAATAACAGAGCTGTATAATACCTATATACAGTAACAGAGCTGTATAATACCTATATAATAGAGCTGTATAATACCTATATAACAGAGCTGTATAATACCTATATATCAGAGCTGTATACTACTTATATATCAGAGCTGTATAATACCTATATAATAGAGCTGTATAATACCTATATAATAGAGCTGTATAGTACCTACAGTATATAATAGAGCTGTATAGTCCCTATATAACAGAGCTGTATAGTACCTATATATCAGAGCTGTATAATACCTATATATCAGAGCTGTATAATACCTATATAACAGAGCTGTATAGTACCTATATATCAGAGCTGTATAATACCTATATACCAGAGCTGTATAATACCTATATAACAGAGGTGTATAATACCTATATAATAGAACTGTATAGTACCTACAGTATATAATAGAGCTGTATAATACCTATATAACAGAGCTGTATAATACCTATATAATAGAACTGTATAGTACCTACAGTATATAATAGAGCTGTATAGTACCTATATATCAGAGCTGTATAATACCTATATAATAGAGCTGTATAGTACCTATATATCAGAGCTGTATAATACCTATATAATAGAGCTGTATAGTACCTATATATCAGAGCTGTATAATACCTATATAACAGAGCTGTATAGTACCTATATATCAGAGCTGTATAATACCTATATAATAGAGCTGCATAGTACCTATATAATAGAGCTGCATAGTGCCTATATAACAGAGCTGTATAGTACCTATATACCAGAGCTGTATAATACCTATATAACAGAGCTGTATAATACCTATATAACAGAGCTGTATAGTACCTATATACCAGAGCTGTATAGTACCTATATAACAGAGCTGTATAATACCTATATAATAGAGCTGCATAGTACCTATATAACAGAGCTGTATAATACCTATATACCAGAGCTGTATAATACCTATATACCAGAGCTGTATAATACCTATATAACAGAGCTGTATAATACCTATATACCAGAGCTGTATAATACCTATATACCAGAGCTGTATAATACCTATATATCAGAGCTGTATAATACCTATATAACAGAGCTGTATAATACCTATATATCAGAGCTGTATAATACCTATATATCAGAGCTGTATAATACCTATATATCAGAGCTGTATAATAACTATATAATAGAGCTGCATAATAACTATATAATAGAGCTGCATAATAACTATATAATAGAGCTGTATAATACCTATATAACAGAGCTGTATAATACCTATATAACAGAGCTGTATAATACCTATATAACAGAGCTGTATAATACCTATATATCAGAGCTGTATAATACCTATATATCAGAGCTGTATAATACCTATATATCAGAACTGTATAATAACTATATAATAGAGCTGCATAGTACCTATATAACACAGTGGTATAGTAGCTGAACATGGAAGGTAGCACTACAGTATATAGAACCTATATAACAGAGCATTAGTAAATGTCCATGTAACTGGGGCAGCGCCGGGGCATTTGGGCCGTATTCAGCAGGAAATGTCTCGCTCCTCTCGCTCTCGCACAGGATGTTTTATGAGGCCTAGAAATGATTAAGACAGAAAATCGGATGTTTAAATATAACTTGCAGTCTGGGTTGAACCTCATCCATCACTTCTGCATCTGTTAACTTCAGTATAAACAATGGGACAAGCTGGCTGAGAAGCTACAGCTGTGGCCGCCAGGAGACATATATGTGATCCTGACCTATCAGACAAGGAGCATCGGAGGGTCCCAGACATGAGCCTCGCTGGGGTCTGGATTGGCCTAAGCCACCTTAAAGCGGTTCTGTCATCGGGAGTAAACATTTCCTGATGCATTAACACACCAAGAGCCGCCAGAGCTGTCACCCTAATACTAAAGTGAAGGAAATGCTGCTTATTTGAATTGCATGCCTCCTCTGATATTCTATACTGATGGTGACTGTAGTCTATACATACTGATGATAACTACAGTGTATACATGTCTCCTCTGATTTCCCTTCCTTACTAATATGGACTATAATCCATTAGGATAGTTACTGTATTATATACTTATTCCCAGAAAAATAGTCAGAGAAATCTCCATACTTCTGCTGCTCCTCCTCCCCTCTCACAGCATTCCGGCACAGCAGAAAGAGAGAAGCTGCAGCTGCATTGCCTTCTACTGCGAACCTGCAGGCAGAAGGTGCTGGAAGGTGCAGATAATAACTGTGTAGTTGTGCTCCGAGAGTATTGGGGTGTCAGAGAGGTGGGTTCACTACCTGGCACCTCCTTCTATTAGCAAGAATGGAGAGCTGCTGCAGAATATAGTTTGATTTGATCTGTCATAGGCACAAAAGAAAGAAAGAAGCTGCAGCTGTATTGCCTTCTGCTGTGAACCTGACATTACCCTGAAAGGCCTCTATAGATGGTATAAAATAGTCAGAGAAATCTCTGTATGTCTGCTCCTTCTTCCCTCTCACAGCATTCAGGCACAGAAGAAAGAGAGAAGCTGCAGCATCATTGCCTTATACTGTGAACCTACAGGCAGAATCTGCAGATAATAACTATGTAGTTGTGCTCTGAGGTTATTGGGATGTCAGAGAGGCGGATTCACTACTTGGCACCTTCCTCTTTTAGTGGAGAGCTGCTGCAGATAATTGGTGCCTGTTGACTTCACTAGTAATACCTTGGTGGTTGTAAGAGACATGTATTGCATTTTCTACTTCTCTTATCAAATTTTTTAGGGTTCTAGGTGGTGAACCCACAGCAACTTATTTTTTGTCATCAACCTGTTACTGCAGCAAGACCCAGCTGCCAAGTTATACAGATCCCCAATATACACTTAGTACGGGAAATGCACATGAAGTGTTTTTTCCCCTGCACTTACTACTGCATCAAGGCTTCACTTCCTGGATAACATGGTGCTGTCACTTCCTGGATAACATGGTGATGTCACTTCCTGGATAACATGGTGATGTCACTTCCTGGATAACATGGTGATGTCACTTCCTAGATAACATGGTGATGTCACTTCCTGGATAACATGGTGCTGTCACTTCCTGGATAACATGGTGATGTCACTTCCTGGATAACATGGTGCTGTCACTTCCTGGATAACATGGTGATGTCACGCCCCGACTCCCAGAGCGGTGCGGGCTGTGGCTACTGGAGAGGATGATGGCAGAGAGGTGCTCAGTGCCCCTCCAGTGCCCTGTGTCCCTCAGTGTCCCTCCAGTGCCCTGTGTCCCTCAGTGTCCCCCTGCCATCATCCTCTCCAGCAGCCACAGCCCGCACAGCTCTGGCAGTCGGGGCGTGACATCACCTTTTTATGCAGGAAGTGACATCACCATGTTATCCAGGAAGTGACATCATCATGTTATCCAGGAAGGGACATCACCGCGTTATCCAGGAAGTGACATCACTGTGTTATCCAGGAAGTTACATCACCGTGTTATCCAGGAAGTGACATCACCATGTTATCCAGGAAGTGACATCACCGTGCTATCCAGGAAGTGACATCACCGTGTTATCCAGGAAGTGACATCACCATGTTACCCAGGAAGTAAAGCCTTGATGCAGTAGTAAGTGCAGGGAAAAAAACACTTTATGTGCATTTCCCATATCAAGTATATATTGGTGATTCGTATAATTTTTGGGGGGCAATATAATACTTTAATAAAAATTTTCACTGGACTTCTCCTTTAACTGTAGGTCTCTGAAATCTGGAGTTTCTGGTGGGTGGAGATCTCCTTTAAGTCTCCTTTCAGCTTGCCTTTTTTTGTTGTTGTTGTTTTATAATGCATTCTCATGTCTTTGTTGGTTTTTTAGTCCTTTGCATGCATCTTATATCTAAACCCCGCTAAGGAAGTGGACCTGAGATTTCGCTGCGAGGCCTCTATAGATGTTTTGTCTCATTAAACATTAACAGCCCAGCATTGCATTAGTAAATCACTAAATCATGTAGAATGGAGCCCACTGTTTTCGAGGCCGGGACAATTATTTTACAGTATGCCTGTCGCATTCCTGAAACTCCTTGGCAGTTTCATTCTGATTCAGCTCATTGTCTGTACCTGGGAGGTACAATAACTTGCAGCAAGTCAAGCAAAGCAAAACCTCGCAAAGCAGGAAGCTTCTGTCTCATTGAGAAAAACAGTCCCCTGGTTTCTCACCATTCACGACAAGCTGAGAAGCCATTGGGCTCGTGCACCGTTCACATGCAAAAGTGCAAGGAATAGGAGAAGAGGTGGACGGTAAACTACATACATTGTCACTTTCATATGTTACTAAGGGTCATGTACAGAATCAGATATAACCTGAATATCCCTTATTTTCTATACAGAATACCAAACCTCACCCCAGATTTGGTTAATGATTGACCTTATGTTAATATAGCCATCAGGGCTTATATGGGTACCGTCACTTTAAAAAAAACAAAAAAAAACAAAACCCAAAACTTTGGATTTGTCATAGAGTCAGGGTAAAAGATTTAAAGTCCCTATCTGCAACTTTGCTGGGAGGGTTAATCAAGTTGCTGATAAGCTAATTTTGATTAACCCTTACAGCATTACAAAGTTGCTGATAGGGACTTGATTACATCAGCCGTCTCAGAAGGGAGGAAGGGGAGACTTGGAGTCACGGTAATAGATTTAAAGGGGAATTCCGCTCAAACATATCTTTTCATATACTGGGTCTGGTCCTGTGGCATGGGGGTCGCAGGGCCGTCCCATGGCCCCCGTTCCCTGACTGTGCACACCTGCGGGGTTGGTGGCCACTGACTGGCACGGTGTGGACTTAGTGTAGGGACCCATGTGTATCAGATACCGGCACGAGGTACATGGGGCAGTATGGCTTGATCAATTCATACACTAAATTCTGATGTGTTTTTTATTTAGCCTAGCGGCACTAGTATCGGCCATAGGTGTGAGGTGCAGCACTCTGTTTCTTCCCTGAGCCGCATTTTGTTTCTCTCTTTTCTCCGTGTTTTGCACTCCTCCTGGTGAGACCCACATGACCGCAATTAGCAGGAGACACCTGAGTGCACATGGTTTTAATCCCTCCTGTTTTTCCCATTCTGTTTGCTGCAGCTATGGTGAGTGTAATTCCTTATCCAGACTTGTGCTGCTTGGGGGCGACCTTCTCCGCCGGCGGTGCTGGCCGGGCTCTGGTGTGGTGTTTTTGGGCCTGGTCCTGTGACATGGGGGTCGCAGGGCCGTCCCATGGCCCCCGTTCCCTGGCTGTGCACGCCTGCGGGGTTGGTGGCCACTGACTGGCACGGTGTGGACTTAGTGTAGGGACCCATGTGTATCAGATACCTGCACGATGGTACATGGGGCAGTATGGCTTGATCAATTCATACACAAAATTCTGATGTGTTTTTTATTTAGCCTAGCGGCACTGGTATCAGCCATAGGTGTGAGGTGCAGCACTCTGTTTCTTCCCTGAACCGTATCTTTTCATATGTTGCTGCCCATGGTGAGACTGACAATTCCTTCCATACTTGTTATTATCTATTCGGTCTCCTTCCCCCAGTTCCCCCAGGTGCTGCTTTCTGCTGAAGACACAAAAATCTCTGTGTGAAATTTTCTCTAAGTCTCCCCCTTCCAAGACTTCTAATATAATCAAGTCCCTATCTGCAACTTTGTAATGCTGGGAGGGTTAATCAAAATGAGTTTATCAGCAACTTGATTAACCCTTCCAGCAAAGTTGCATATAGGGACACAGATTTCCAGCAAAGTTGCATTTAGGAACACAGATTTCCAGCAAAGTTGCATATAGGGACACATATTTTTGTGTCTTCAGCAGAAAGCAGCAGCTCTGGACTGGGAGAAGGAGACTGAATAAATAATAACATGTATGAAATGAATTGTTAGTCTCACCATAGGCGACGACATATCAAACGTTATGTTTGAGTTGAATACTCCTTTAATTACTAAAACAAGTGGGGAGAAATGCTATCTAAATATGTTCTCAGCCATCTCCATGTCATGAGACCCTCAGTGTAAGTCTATAAGATGTTTGTGCACCCATTTTCTCTTTACCCGTTCTAGCAATCAGTTAGAATCCGAACAATCCGAGCTTTTGACGTTTCCATTTTTAAAGTGACAGGTGCCCTTTAAAATTTATCCAACTGTCTCTCCCTACCTCCATATATATATATATATATATATATATATATATATATATATATATATATATATATATGCATGCTGAGTTCCAGTAAGTACGCCTGTGTTTTCACTGTGCTAATAGGGAGTAAGATGCTACCAGACAGCCGACATTATCAGTCATGTCAACCTCCTGATGCACACGAATGCTCAATTTTAATGAGCGTGCATATACTTGAAGAGGAGAATGGATATGTAAGAGGCCACCAGACCCCTCCAGTAGCTGACTTTCACTGCTACAGACAGACATGTGGAAATCCAACTGCCTCATACTGGCAGTTATGACTGGCAGTTAATTTTGTAAATTCAAAGCTACCAATCACTGAGCAGGACCGCCCACTGGACTCCTAAACTCAGGGATTTTAATCTATGAAAAGTTCTACTGATTTTTTTCATACAAACCTATACATGAATTTGCTCGGCTCCTCCTACTCTATAACTTACTGCCTGCCGAAAAAGCTGCAATTTTAATGTGACATATTCCCCTTAAGAAGAAGATAGGGGCACATGTAACATGGGCTATTGTTTTTTCTGAATTTTCTGAAAGGGGTATATGTTATAAGAGAAGGTATATGGTAGGTGGGTGTCCTTGATTCAGATTCTAGTCCCTGAACCTACAGTATGTATGGTAAGAACTTACCATACTTATAACTTATAATGGTAAAAACAAATACCATTGGCCCTACAACTTCTCCATACTGGGAATGAAGAATCCACCTAATAATGATGCAAAGGAGATGAGGAGCAGACAAGTCCTCATTGCAGCTATAGGGGATACAGTAGTAGCAGTAGTGCCAAAGGAGTCCACAAGTTCCGTCTTGCTATTTTGGAGACACATGGTAGGTGGGGGGTCTACTACAGATTTCACATTGGACTCCGGCAGCTTAAGGTTACACCTCTGACCCTCGTCCCCCTTTAGAGATGAGCCCTGTATATCCCCCCCCCCCCCCCCTTATATCGGCTGACAGCTGTAGGGAACTTAATATGGAGTATTTGTTAATGTTTTTTCTCCGTTAACCACAGCGTTGTGCTCTGCTGACTAACACATGACACCCAGATCAAAAGTTTTCTATCAATTGGCATTCAAGGCACATTCCTCAGGAGTCCGGGCCTCTGAGGGTGACGCACAGTGACTCATGGGGGTCATTGCTATCGTATTCTGCTACTGTACGGGATTATCTGCTGGAACGTCTCCAAACCCCTCCGCAACAACAAGCTCACAAAAAAAATGTATTTTTCATTGCTGGGAATGATAGTGGTCTTGGGAGGGGTACTAATACTTACCTCCTGGGCTCCTGCACTATACTTACCTCCTGGGCTCCTGCATTATACTTACTTCCTGGGCTCCCACCATTCACAAAGTTTGTGGTTGCCTCCTGCAGTCTCTGCTCAGCCAATCAGCGGCTGCAGAGGTTTCCCGCCTCAGTCGCTAAGTGGCTGAACGAAGACTGCACAAGCCTACCCCAAACTTGGTGAACGCATGAAGCGGTGGGAGCCCAGGAAGTAAGTATAACACAGGAGCCCAGGCGGTAAGTATAACACGGGAGCCCAGGAGGTAAGTATAACGCAGGATCCCAGAAGGCAAGTATAACACAGGAGCCCAGGAGGTAAGTATAAGCCCCCCCCCCCTCTCAACAGCCACTGATATAAAGAGATTTGTTAGGTTGGAAAACCCCTTTAATAGACATCATGTCATCAAATTTTAACTTAAGGTACAAACAAGAAAATAAAAGTTCTATTAAAAATGAAAAGAAGTTAACAATTCCCATGTATAGTGATAGTGTATTTATTCTGAAAATAATTCTACACAGATACAATGTATCCATCGGCTACTTCTGTTTTTTTAACATACAGGTGACCGGTCTCATTAGGGCAGGATGAATATTTTGGGCTATTTTTTTGGAAACCCCCCATAGGTTACAGATTAACCTAAAATGAACGCCAAACACCCTGACCCAATAGAAAGCAAATCAGATCTCCCCTGGATCTGGGAATGACTCAGCCCTGTGCACAGAGGAGGTGGACGCCGCCGCACTGCTAATATGCAAAGTATTTCACCTTGAACCATTGTTGAACATGTGACTCAGGGACAGCCTCAGTGACTCACCTTACCTTTCTCTAAAAAGCGTTAAAGAATGTTTCTGAAGAGATAGAGATAGCAGCTATATTTCTATTGCATTTTATTATTGAACTATTAAAGGGGTATTCCGCTCAAATATAACTTTTCATATGTTGCTGCCCGTGGTGAGACTAACAATTCCTTCCATAGTTGTTATTATCTATTCAGTCTCCTTTCCCCCAGTCCTGAGCTGCTGCTTTCTGCTAAAGACGCAAAAATCTGTGTGTGTGTGCTTTTCTCTCAGTCTCCCCCTCCTCCCCCCTCCCTTTTGAGACAGCTGATGTAAACAAGTCCCTGGCAGCCTTTAGACAAAGAAGCTACATTGTTGTAGGTAAAGCTTGCCAGGGACTTCTTTACATCAGCTCTCTCAGAAGGAAGGAGGGGGAGACAGAGAGAAAAGCTCACAGACAGATTTTTGTGTCTTCAGCAGACAGAAAGCAGCAGCTCAGAACTGGGGGAAGGAGACTGAATAGATAATAACAAGTATGGAAGGAATTGTTAGTCTCACCGTGGGCAGCAACATATCAAAAGTTAGGTTTGAGTGGAATACCCCTTTAAATATATCAACTCTATAACATTCTTTGTAATGCAGGGATGACCATTGATTTGACAGCCTACATCACCTCTATAGGTTAGTGATTATCTAGTTCTTGCACTCATCTCATGTAGTATCAACTTCCACCTCAACCTACAATTGCTGCCGTTGTCTTAAAGGGGCTGTCCGCTTAGAAAATCAATTTTATTGTTTATTCACTGATTATGATTCTTTGTTTGCTGCGTGGAGGTCTTTTGCCGCCGCTTTCGGCTGATCGTTGTCTTCTATTGCACAAAACGATTATCGGCCGTAACAGCCGATATCGGCCGATAATCACTTTGTGTAATAGAGCCTTAAGTAGGTAGGTTAGATAGATTGCCCCACTAGCAAATTTATATTAAGTAGGTAAGTCGCCCTGTAGGTAGTTTGCTCCCTTTAGGTAGGTGCCCCATAGGTAGTTTACCATCCCGTATTTAGTTACCCCCTCTAGGTAGGTTTCTCCCTGTACGTAGGTTCCTCCTCTCACACAAAAAATAAATAAATAAAAGCCCCACTACTCATCTTACCCCATCTCTTTGCCCCTGGCTCCCCTCTTTGCAGGAGTCCAATGATGTCACACAGGTATCAGAGTGCAGAGGAAGAGACGCCTCTTGTGACCTCAGACATAATACTGCGGGTGTCCACAAGACTGACTGACGGAGGGAGAAGACAATGCGTGTCATTATGCTTACAGTTACATGATCCGCTACTTGGGGACCTGTTTCCTACCCCTGGGTGGGGTGCCCCATTTTGGATCCCAATCTCTTTGATGGCTGGAGAGTGATAACAAAATATCCTCTTTCTCTTCGGGGGGCCTGTCCTGTCCTACATCTTCATCTCTACTGATTTGTCTTGGCATTGCGTAATGCTTAGTATCTCCTGTGGTGGCGCTATAGGGAAAGCTGAACGCTCTCTGCTCGGTTTCCCCATCAGTTACAGCCAATCACTTGGGGCTCCTTGATGATCTGTTTATTTTACATTCGCTTCTCATTCGTACTTTGTGCTTATTTTCATTGGATCCTTTTAAGACGTAGGGATTGTCCGAAGCGGAAAGTTACTTTTCCTCCACAGAAATGACCCTTTACAACCCATACAACCATTACTTCTTCTGCTTTTGTTTCTGCTTCTTCTGCTTCTTCATCTTCTTCTTCTTCTTCTTCTTCTTCTTCGTCTTCTCCTGCTTCTTCTTCTTCGTCTTCTTCTTCTGCTTCTTCTTCGTCTTCTTCTTCTTCTTCTTCTGCTTCTTCTTCTTCTCTATTTCATCCTCTAATTTCCAGCCCGGAACCAGAAGTCACCTTCCATATCTGCCTTTGTCTTTGGATGACGCCTTCCACGTCTCTACGAGAAGAGTTGTCTGTACCTGTGACCCTTCGGTCTCTTAAAGGACGCGTTTTCACTCCTATATTTTATTTCTGGTTTCTCGCTCCCTTGAAGGTCTTCCTTCTCTATAGAACTGCATTGGATATCCTTCCCCACCCATTACAGCACCAAGGACAGCTGCCCAGATCATCATTGTTCACCATGTCCTGTGAACCTTTGCTGTGAGGGTCCGGTATGTCAGGGGTCACCTTAACTCTGTTTGTCCTGTGATTCGGAAAGGCAGGGAGCGGCGCCCCCCCCCCTCGCACAGCGGTCGGCACAGCTGTCGGATGGTGGCACTCTCAGGGGTTCCTGCTTTTGTCAGCTGCATCCTATCAGGAAACCAGATTACAGGAAGACATTCTTCTACAATAACATTCGGCCAAATACTATGAACTCATCATTTGTGATAGAAATTTCCAGTTGCTTTATATATAAAAAAAAAAAAGTACAGTATCCGCTCTGTTGGATTCTACTGTAAAATCTTCCTCTTTTTATAGGGAGGTCAATGAACTGAAATGACTGAGTCTCATGTGCACTTGGCATCAAACTAGTTTATACAACAGTATAATCTGCCCCATCTGCATAACTGTACGGAAAGCGGCATAGGGACCATACAACTGAGAAATAAAGTCACTTTGCAGGTACCTTACTGATCTCCAGTGCTGGACCAGTCCACATCCATGGAAGAGAAAGGCCAGCTGGGAATGGGCACTGTCACTTTAACCCTTCGAGGACCAGGCCCAAAATGACCCAGTGGACCGCGCAAATTTTGATCTTTGTGCTTTCGTTTTTCCCTCCTCCCCTTCTAAGAGCTCCAGCACTTTCCAGGCCATGTAAGTGCTTGTTTTTTACAGGAATAGTTGTACTGTGTAATGGCGTCTTTCATTTTACCATAACATGTATGATGGAATTCCAAATATATTATTTATGAAGATATAAATAGGTGAAATCGTAAAAAAGAATGCAATATGGTAACGTTTGGGGGGTTCCTGTGTCTACGTAATGCACTATATGGTAACAGTGACATGATACTATTACTCTATAGGTCAGTCCGAACACAACCATATGCAGGTTACACAGATTCTCTAATGTTATATATTTTTTTTAAATGAAATCCTTTTTTTTGGCAATTAATTATAAATAAAATGGGCCTATTGTGACACTTATAACGGTTTATTTTTTCACCTACGGGGCTGTATGGGGTGTCATTTTTTCCGCCATGATCTCTAGTTTTTAATAATACCATATTTGTGAAGATCGGATGTTTTGATCACTTTTTATTATTATTTTTTTATATATAATGTAACATAAAATTGGTAATCCACGCACTTTTTTCCCTCTTTTCGTGTACGCCGTTCACCGTTCGCAATGACGCTTGTTATATTTTAATAGATCGGACAATTACGCACCCTACGGTATATTATATGTTTATCTATTTATTTATTTTTATATGTTTTATTTATATAATGGGAAAGGGGGGTGATTTAGACTTTTATTGGGGGAGGGGTTTTGGGGTTGTGTAATAGTTTTTTTAAGTTTTTTTTTTTTTTACACATTTGAAGTCCCTTTGGGGGACTTTTACATACAGTACTTCTGTACTTCTGGATTTCTACACTGATGATTGCTATGCCATAGGCATAGCATTGATCAGTGTTATCGGCGCTCTGCTCATTGAGCCTGCCTGTGCAGGCTTAGTGCAGCAGATCGCCGATCGGACCGCACGGAGGAAGGTGAGAGACCTCCGGCGGTCAGTTTTAACAATCGGGACCCCCGCAGTCACACTGCGGGGGTCCCGATCGGTAAGTGACAGGGGACTCCCCCTGTCACTTACACTTAAACGCCGGATTGCGGCGTTTAAGGGGTTAATGACACGCGGCAGCGCGATCGCTGCAGCGTGTAATTACCGGTGAAGTCCCGGCTGCTGACCCCCAACTGCTATGAAGCGCGCTCCGCTCCGGAGCGCGCTTCATAGCCGGAGAAACACCCAGGACGTATAGTTACGCCCTAGGTCGTCTGGGGACAGACTTCCATGGCGTAACTATACGCCCTGGGTCGTCTAAGGGTTAAAAAAAAAAGTCGGAGGAGTCTGTTTGTTTTTATAGGGAGCACCTAAAGAGTACCTGTCGTAGAGACTTTTCAAAAGTTTGGTTCAACAGATTTTTGAGGAAAAATTCATGAACTTGCAAACTCTGTCGGTAGGTTTATGGCGTCCTGTCTCAGGGTAGCATAAACTAGTGACAGAGAAGCTGAACAGAATGATATATCACTTATATTGTTCTGTGCAGCTGATCCAGAGATATCCTCCTGAATAACATGGACAATAACTAGTCCTCTCCATTATGTGCATGTGCTCAGTAGTCCTGGATATTCATGAGAAGCAGAAAACTCCGCCCACCAGCTGTTGATTGACAGTTATCCATCTTGTATATAGGCAGTCACCTGTCAATCTGCAGCTGGAGGGCAGGGGGAGAGGTGGGGCAAGAATCTTATTCTCCTGCATATTAGGAGAACTGCTGAACAGAATGATGTAAGTAATACACCAATTTGTTCAGCATTTCTGTCACTAGTTTATGCTGTCCTCATTTAAGGCATCATACAACTTTTTTTTCCTTTCACATTAAGGAACACCAATCCATGCCAGTTCAACACCTGTTATCCTCCTGTGTCCCCCGCAGCCAAAATCCTGACTGAGGGACAGCACTGTGGGGGGGATAAGAGTGACAACCCGCTCAGCCAATCAGTGACTTACTGAGACAGGACAGTGCTGCAGCCAGCGATTGACTGAGCAGATTGTCACTCTTATTCATAGTGTGACAGCCTGCTGAGCCAGAGAAAGACACGGAAGACCACAGGCAGGTGAGCATAGCATTTTTCTTTTTGTTTCTTTTTGTACAGTCGCAATCTTGAGCAAATTTGGAAAAGTAGCCCGCTAAAGTCTCCTTAGTTAACGAAGCTTCTGCAAACTTTGATGCGAATTGGTTCCCGTTAAGGGAATGCAACATGCAACCAATCCAATGGATCAAAATAAAATAACAAAATCTCCAGATCTTTATCATTTATTTGATTTTCCATTTTGTCAGTAAAAATGTCAGGTACCTCCTATTAGGTACAGTAGATTCCCCCATTAGGTAGGCTAGGTGCTCCAGTAGGTAGTTACTCCCATTATGTAGGTTACCCCAAGTAGTTAGGTGCCACCCTAGGTCTCCCCAGTATATAGTTTACCTAGTAGGTAGGTCCCACCAGTATCTAGTTTAGCTGTCTCCAGTATTTAGAATGCCCTAGTATGTATGTGTCCCCTGTAGGTAGTTACCCCATTATGAAGATTCACCCAAGTAGTTAAGTGCCACCCTAGTTCTCTTCAGCATATAGTTTCCCTAGAGTGTAGGTCCCACTAGTATGTAGTTTAGGTGCCTCCAGTATTAAGATTGCTCTAGTAGGTATATGTCCCCAGTAGGTAGTTACCCCATTATGTAGGTTCCCCCAAGTAGTTAGGTGCCACCCTAGGTCTCCCCAGTATATAGTTTCTATAGTAGGTAGGTCCCACCACTATGTAGTCTAGGTGCTTCTAGTATTTAGATCCCACAAGTAGGTATGTGTCCCCAGTAGGCAGTTAGCCTATTATGTAGGCTCCCCCAAGTAGTTTGGTGCCACCTTAGGTCTCCCTCGTATATAGTTTCCCTAGTAGGTAGGGAGTAGGTAGTCTAGGTGTCTCCAGTAGGTACATTCCCTTAGTAGGTATGTGTCCCCAGTAGGTAGTTACCCCCATTATGTAGTTTCCCCCAAGTAGTTAGGTGCCACCTCAGGTCTCCCCAGTATATAGTTTCCCTAGTAGTTAGGTCCCACCAGTATGTACCTCTAGTAGGTAGATCTCCCTAGTAGGTATATGTCCCCAGTAGGTAGTTACCCCCAGTAGCTAGATGCCCTCAGTAGATTGATTCCCCCATTAGTAAGTCTCCATTGAGTAAGTAAGTCCACCTAAATTTACCTGGGCTCTTGGCCTGCTGGGGGATGCCCCCATGGCACGTAATCTGCATAGTAAGAAACAGGCTTATGTCCTGGTAATGGAGAGGACTTTGAAAATAAAATAGTATGCCTGTAATCCTGGTGACTAGCCCTATCCAGCCATGTGCTCAGTTATACAACTGGCTTTCTGCTGACAGGTCCACTTCTATGGTGGAAGTTACTAGCAGTGACTATAATATGTGATAACTGGTGTTATATTCCCAAATCCAAGATCAGGCAGAGAGAAAGTGAAAGCCTGCTCCTCCTACTGCAAGTTACTCTATTCATAAGGAATGACCTTCAAGACTGCACACGTCCTAAGCAGCTGGCACCGAGCGATGCCATAAAAAGCAGAAGTAACTACCCGCCTCTGCAAACACGGGAACAAGATGAACAAAACACTAGGAAACCATTGAGGCCAATGAGACACTACACTAAAAGTTGAAAGGAGCACAATAAAGTAAAGACCTTGATAATCGTCCCTAAATAAACTATTTAAGATTACAGGACATACCAAAGGATTCTCTTTGATCTTCTCCCAGAACGGCAACCTGGCACAGAACCAGGGCAGATCCCTACTGACAGAGGACAATCGAAGAAGGATATGGTTGAGTGCAAAGTCCTCCAACCCCCCGATTCTAATAAACATAAGATGAACCAGGGATCAAATATGGTAACAATGTAAAACGTTCTGATGAGGAATGAGAAGTATCTGGACATCTGCTCAGGTGGAAGACGAGAGAATTCCTATAGAACGTTCCTCCACACAACCACCACCATTGCCACCACCACCTCCATACTTCTTCTACATCTCCTCTTCCTTTTCTGCTTTAATCTCTTTTTCTTCCCTTCCTCCTCCACTTGGGGCCCTATTCCGCCGGACGATTATCGTTCAGATTATCGCTAAATCGTTCGAATCTAAACGATAATCGTTCGGTTGAAATGCAGTTAACGATTAACGACCGAACGAGAAATCGTTGATCGCAAATCGTTCGCATTGAATAAGACGTCGTTCGGTCGTTCACAGTAGATACGAACGCAATAGCGAACGAATAGCGAAGAAAAAATGATCGCAATTACGATCATAAGTAACGATTATCGTTCCATGGAAATAAGTGAACGTTTTCAGGTCTTTCTCAATAGCGGGCGTTTGAGATCGTTAATCGTTAACGATTATGCAAACGATAATCGTCCGGTGGAATAGGGCCCTTAGTCCTTTATCTCATTCGTAATGTTTATCAATCCCCCCCCCCCTATTGTGAGTTTCTTCTTCTTCCCTTCATGTCCCTTCAATCACCTATCTGCCCCCCTTCCCTATCTTTTCCCCCCTCAACCCCCCACCAGGAAGTGAAGTAAACTCATTCTTACCTAATGACTGTTGACCCCAGGCTGCTCTGTGGCAGCCATTTTGTGACAATGACATCATCAAGAGGGAGGCGGGTCTAAGCCCTGTTAGGCCAGCCTCCCTTTGTCAGATGATTCAGCTCTGATTGGCTGAACAAGATGTAACATGTAACGGTTTTACAGAGTCAGTTAGACATCACAGGAGACAAAGTGCCTCATGGGAAAGCCCAAACCAGGAAGTAAAGAAAAAAATGAAGATCAACTGGAGCTTCAGGGACCTGCAAACAGCGGGAAATTCAAACGGAGGGGCGGTAAATGCGAAAACTATGTTTATGATTGATTGATTGTTTTTTTTAAATCAGCACCAGAGTACCCCTTTAACATCCCTATATATATAATGGCACAAACAAGAGATACTTCTATACAATAGCACAAGCACTAGAGATGTCTTAGTGATGGGGATAACTCCAGGGCAGTGCAGGGGGAAGTGACTAGCAGAACAGGATGATGACAGGGCTGTGGTTTGCTTCTCTCTCTCTCCCATGAAATCTCTCTTTGCTGAACCATTGGAGAAGCATGCAGATGGAAGTAAATATACAGCGGATGAGCTCATAGTCACGGTGGGATGTACAAAATGCCACGAGTAGGAAATGAAAGTGACGGCTGATAAACAAACAGACTCACGGCTGCAAACTGTATCAGACCAGGGGGCATTGGGTATCTAAAATAGTGTACTCACACCATTAGCCTAAGGCTATTTTCCCGCTATGTATAAAGTCAACTGGTGTGAGAAAGTTATGTAGATTTGTAATTTATTTCTTCAGTCTTCCCGTACTTATCAGCTGCTGTATGTTCTGCAGGAAGTGGAGTATTCTTTCCAGTCTGAAACAGTGCTCTCTGCTGACACCTCTGCCATAGCAGTAGCCTAAATAACTTTTTGAAAGAAATGGGAAAAAAAAATATTTCACTAGAATATTTTAGGGCATTTCACAATAGGTTTCTTATACAATACAACCCTATGCCCCCTGATGAGGCCGGACTGCTGTTTCAAATTGAAGCGTGGACCTGCATCTGATCAACTGGTGGACTTATTTGACCCCGCATCTCCCCTTCCTGGTGCTCAAAGTACATTAAAGGTGGTCTCCTTCAGGCTTAGAAAAACATGGATGCTTTCTTTCAGAAACAACAACGCCACCCCTACCCTCAGTTTGGGTGTGGTATTGCAGCTAAGTTCCCTTAAAGTGTCATTGTCATTTTTTTTCGTGTGTGCAGAAATCAATAGTCCAGGCGATTTTAAGAAACTTTGTAATTGGGTTTATTAGGCAAATATGCCATTATCTGCATTCAAAAACACTTTCCCCAGGTCCCCCCCCCCTGCTCATTATCATGAAATCTCGACTGTATAATCTATGGAGAGGGGAGGGGGAAGGAGGGAGATTGGTTGGCAGCAGAGAACAAAGATTTACACAGCGGGACCTGTGTGAAAGCCGGTATTCACAGGTCAGATAGGTCAGTGCTGACTTCAGAGGAGATAGCCAGGTGATGTAGCTCTAAATTAACTCTTTGTTGTCCTGTTTTGGT
The DNA here is from genome assembly GCF_027789765.1 of Dendropsophus ebraccatus. Taxonomy (NCBI): domain Eukaryota; kingdom Metazoa; phylum Chordata; class Amphibia; order Anura; family Hylidae; genus Dendropsophus; species Dendropsophus ebraccatus. The sequence goes on along the minus strand of NC_091457.1, from coordinate 18,413,592 downwards.
GCCTCATCTCCCTCAACCCCTCCCCTCTCCATAAGAGAACCATAAGGACGGGGGAGAGCTTCAAACGGCTTTTTCATGATAAAAATGAATTTTTCGGCTAATAAACCCAATTACAAAGTCTCTTAAAATCGCCTGGACTATTGATTTCTGCAAACAAATGTAAACGACAGTGACACTTTAAAGTAAATAGAGTTGAGTTGTAATACCACATACAACCTGAGGACAGGGGTGGCGCTGTTGTTGCACTAAAGTAGCTTTTTTCCCCCTCCTAACCCTGGATAACCCCCTTTACAGAACTGTGGTCTTTGCATGGGAATGAGGGGACAGTTGGCATCTATGTGGCACAGATAAGCCTTGTGCCGCTCGGCCTGATTTATCTCAGGTAGATCTGATGATATCACACTTGGCGAGCGGCGCCATGCTCTTGGCCGGGTGGCAGGACATTGCTTCAGGATGACTGTGAGAGATGGGGTTTTCCGTTCATGCCGCTTTACTGCCACCCAAGCTGACAGCTGCCCACTTGGCTGAGTGCAGGGCATCCAATAATAAGGGAACCTTCTTGTTCCAGCTGGCAATTCCTTATCTAACAGTCAGTGCTTTGTGAGTGCGGACAGCTGCAGTGGCAGGAATTGGCGGTATCTATATCATTTGGATTTGTGAACTCAATGAAAGGACATGAGGCGGCTCACGAGATTTCCTGTAAGAATTAACAGCTGGATTCTATTGCCTAGCTGACATAGGAGGGCAGATTGGGTTTTATGTGCCCGGTATAAAGGGATGGTAGAAGTTCATAAAAAAGAGCGAGTCGTAAAACTGGGGATGGTGTACCGGGAGGATCTGGCATAATAAAAAGTGATGGGAGGCGATGAGGTCGTAAAGGTTGTAGTTATATATACAGAAAGTTATTCAGATTTGTCATTTACTTCTATATAAAAATCTCCAGTCTTCCAGTACTTATCAGCTGCTGTATGTCCTGCAGGAAGTGGTGTATTCTTTTCACTCTGACAGAGTGCTCTCTGCTGCCACCTCTGTCCATGTCAGGAACTGTCCAGAGCAGTAAGAAATCCCCATAGAAAACCTGCTTTGGTTAGTTCCTGACATGTGGGAATGTGTTACCGGTATTATGTGGAACACACTATGGTACTATTATTTATAAGAGAATATGTTACCGGTATTATGTGGAACACACTATGGTACTATTATTTATAAGAGAATATGTTACCGGTATTATGTGGTACACACTATGGCACTATTATTTATTAGAGAATGTACAAACCGGTATTATGTGGTAGAAACTATGGTACTATTATTTATAAGAGAATATGTTACCGGTATTATGTGGTACACACTATGGTACTATTATTTATAAGAGAATATGTTACCGGTATTATGTGGTACACACTATGGTACTATTATTTATAAGAGAATATGTTACCGGTATTATGTGGTACACACTATGGCACTATTATTTATTAGAGAATGTACAAACCGGTATTATGTGGTAGAAACTATGGTACTATTATTTATAAGAGAATATGTTACCGGTATTATGTGGGACACTATGGCACTATCATTTATCAGGTAATGTGTTACTGACATTAAGTGGGACACTATGGTACTATTATTTATTGGGGACTCTGCTGACACTGTTTATGAGACATGATATGGCCCTTTTTTTTAAAATCAGGGAATATGTTACTGTAATTAAAGTGTCACTGTTGTTAAATTATTATTATTATTATTTTGCAGAAACCAATAGTACAGGTGATTTTAAGAAACTTTGTAATTGGGTTTATTAGCCGAAAAATGAATTTTTGTCATGAAAAAGCAGTTTGAAGCTCTCCTCCCTGTCTTCATGGTTTTCCTATGGAGAGAGTGAGATGAGACACCAAAACAGGACAACAAAGAGTTAATTTACAGCTACATCACCAGGCTCTCTCCTCTGATGTCACCACTGACCTCTCGGGCTTCTAAATAGCGCCCCCGCTGTGTAATCCTTTGTTTCTGCTCTCTGCTTCTCGCTCCTCCCCCCTCCATAGCTCAGACAGGATCCAACTGATAAAAAAAGAGTCGAGATTTCCTGATTCTGAGCAGTGGATGACAGAAAGGAGAGGAGGGGGGGGACCTGGGAAAAGGCTTTTTAAATGCAGATAATGGTATATTAGCCTAATAAACCCAATTACAAAGTTTCTTAAAATCGTCTGGACTATTGATTTCTGCAAAAAAAAATTTTAACGACAGTGACACTTAAAGTGTGACCCTATTATGTATTGGGCACTCTCTGCTGGCACTGTACTTTGTTGTCCTAGTTATGATGGTACTCTGATCGTATAGGGCCGCACTTATAACACTATTTACATGGCTGTACTTTGTATTATTTTTGAAGGGTACTTTGATGCCCTTGTTATGATGGCACTCTAATGGTACTGTTTATAGGGGAACACTGATGACATTTTGGGGGGAGCCACACTGATAGCACTGTTTTATAGGGCCGCACTATTTATACTTTGACGGTACTATTTATGAAGGGGTGCTTTGATGTCCTTGTTATGATGGCACTGTGATGGTACTGTTTATGGGGGAACACTAATGACAGTTTATGGGGGGGGTCACACTGATGGTACTGTTTATTGGGCACACGGATGGTGCTGTTTATAGTGAGTCTCTGATTTCACTGTTTATATCACTTTCATGGTCCTTTTTTATTTTATGGCACTGTTAATAGGGGTGTCACTATTTATGGGGTCACTCCGATTATGAAGGTACTTTTTCTGTTGTAGGAAGGGGTACCGAATCAAAACCTTGATAAAAGCAGATGATGAACCATCCGTCATTGACAACCCAGATTTTACAGCGGGGATAGGGTTTCTGCGTTCCCATAGGACTCCAGTAATAAAGTCCCGGGTAAGGCTCTGACATATCATCTCTTTGTGGTCGGCATTCCTCAAATCCTTGTGGTATTGAATAGATTCTGCATCACAGCAAGAAAGTGCCATAAATCAGCAATGTGTGTGGGCAAAAATCCCCTGATTTCTACAAAAAGGAAAAAAAAAAAAACTACAGAGAGACTGTTCCTAAAGGAAGTCCTGACAATGCTCCGCAATCAGCCGCACAATGGCCGCCGGCCCATTAACCTGCTCTGTTCTCAACAAGGTGCAATGAAAACGTCTCACCACGGCGTCAGGCCCCCAATGTAGTGAAGCCAAGTGTGAAATGGTGAAGAATAGGTGCACAATACCCTGCGGACGCCTAGCAACTACATCTAGAGGGGCGGATGCCTTATCGAGAAAAACAAGTCGTAGAGGTGATGGTTGCACGTTAAAGGGGGAAAAAATTGTAAGTTACTTCTATTTAAAAATCTCATGTGATAATAAAAAGTTATCTGATTTAAAAAAAAAAAAATCTCACGTCTTCCAGTACTTATCAGCTGCTGTATGTTCTGCAGGAAGTGGTGTATTAACTACAGTCTGACACAGTGCTCTCTGCTGCCACCCTCAGTCCATGTCAGGAACTGTCCAGAGCTGGATATGTTTTCTATGGGGATTTGCTACTGCTCCTCTGGACAGTTCCTGACATGGACAGAGGTGGCAGCAGAGAGCACTGTGTCAGACTGGAAAGAGTACACCACTTCCTGCAGGACATACAGCAGCTGAAAAGTACTGGAAGACTGGAGGTTTTTAAATAGAAGTAAGTTACAAATCTGTACCCCTTTAATCCTGATGCAAAAAATTCATAGATTTTATCAGACATTTTATCATTTTAGGTTGGAAAATGTTGCAGTATAGTTTGAGTTTTATGCCAAAGTTTTACATACTAATTAACCTCTTAAGGACGCATAAGAGGTGTTCAGAGGCGCCCGTAAGAGGTGTTCAGAGCGGGGCCCGCGCGGCAAACCCCGCTATGAACGGCCGCGGTTCCGGGTGCCCCTTGTAGCCCGGGACCGCGGGTATTAGCGGGCACCGTCCGATCGCTGTGCCCGATAATGCATTAATCAGATGCAGCTGTCAAACATGACAGCTGCATCCAATTAGCGGACGCAGCGTCATCCCTGGTGTCTAGTGGGTGAGATCGCTCTTCCGGGACGTTGTCTCTGTACCTGCTGCCGGGCGGGGACCGCTCCAAGATGGCGCCGTCCCCGACTCGGCACTCGTTTGTTTTCGGCTGCAGCAGCCGAAAGCAAACGGTTGCCGATCTCATTGATCTTTGCTGTATAAGTATACAGCAAAGATCTCAATGAGAGATCAAAGTGTATATACTAGAAGTCCCCCAGGGGGAATAACCCTAACCCCAGGGGGGAATAACCCTAACCCCAGGGGGAATAACCCTAACCCCAGGGGGGAATAACCCTAACCCCAGGGGGAATAACCCTAACCCCAGGGGGAAATAACCCTAACCCCAGGGGGGAATAACCCTAACCCCAGGGGGAATAACCCTAACCCCAGGGGGAAATAACCCTAACCCCAGGGGGGAATAACCCTAACCCCAGGGGGGAATAACCCTAACCCCAGAGGGGAAGAACCCTAACCCCAGGGGGGAATAACCCTAACCCCAGGGGGGAATAACCCTAACCCCAGGGGGGAATAACCCTAACCCCAGAGGGAATAACCCTAACCCCAGGGGAAATAACCCTAACCCCAGGGGGAATAACCCTAACCCCAGAGGGAATAACCCTAACCCCAGGGGGGAATAACCCTAACCCCAGGGGGGAATAACCCTAACCCCAGAGGGAATAACCCTAACCCCAGGGGAAATAACCCTAACCCCAGGGGGGAATAACCCTAACCCCTGGGGGAATAACCCTAACCCCAGGGGGAATAACCCTAACCCCAGGGGGGAATAACCCTTACCGCAGGGGGGAATAACCCTAACCCCAGGGGGGAATAACACTAACCCCAGGGGGGAATAACCCTTACTGCAGGGGGGAATAACCCTAACCCCAGGGGGGAATAACCCTAACCCCAGAGGGAATAACCCTAACCCCAGGGGGGAATAACCCTAACCCCTGGGGGAATAACCCTAACCCCAGGGGGAATAACCCTAACCCCAGAGAAAATAACCCTAACCCCAGGGGAAATAACCCTAACCCCAGGGGGGAATAACCCTAACCCCTGGGGGAATAACCTTAACCCCAGGGGGAATAACCCTAACCCCAGGGGGGAATAACCCTAACCCCAGGGGGGAATAACCCTTACCGCAGGGGGGAATAACCCTAACCCCAGGGGGGAATAACCCTAACCCCAGGGGGTAATAACCCCTACTGCAGGGGGGAATAACCCTAACCCCAGGGGGGAATAACCCTAACCCCAGAGGGAATAACCCTAACCCCAGGGGGGCTTCTAGTATATGTGTAAAAAAAAAAGAAAAAAAAAGTATTGTTTTAAGTAAAAATCCCCCTCCCCTAATAAAAGTTTGAATCACCCCTCTTTTCCCATGTTTTAAATAAAAGTAAATAAATAAACATGTTTGCTATCGCCGCGTGCGTAATCGCCCGAACTATTAATTAATCACATTCCTGATCTCGCACGGTAAACGGCGTCAGCGCAAAAAAATCCCAAAGTGCAAAATTGCGCATTTTTGGTCGCATCAAATCCAGAAAAATTGTAATAAAAAGCGATCAAAAAGTCGTATATGCGCAATCATGGTACCGATAGAAAGATCCCATCATGGCGCAAAAAATGACACCTGACACAGCCCCATAGACCAAAGGATAAAAGCGCTATAAGCCTGGGAATGGAGCGATTTTAAGTGACGTATATTTGTTGACAATGGTTTGAATTTTTTACAGGCCATCAGATACAATAAAAGTTATACATGTTATACATCGTTGTAATCATAACAACTTGAGGAACATGCATAACAAGTCAGTTTTACCCCAGGACGAATGGCGTAAAAACACAATCCCCCCAAATAAAAGAAATGTGTTTTTTTTGTTCAATTTCACCACACTTTCAATTTTTTTCTGGTTTCTCAGTGTACTTTATGCAAAAATTCAGCCCGTCATTGCAAAGTACAATTAGTGACGCAAAAAATAAGGGCTCATGTGGGTTTCTAGGTGGAAAAATGCAAGTGCTATGGCCTTTTAAGCACAAGGAGGAAAAAACGAAAACGCAAAAACGAAAATTGGCCCCGCCCTTAAAGGGTTAAAATAAAAAAAAAATAAAAAAATCACAAGGTACAACCCTCGAAGACACCAGCACCTCTTAGCCCTTTATGGCTTGTATACAGTAATAAGTAGGTCATGCGCTGATATACATCATGTTATAGAGAGGGTTATTGTACACAATAGCTGAAAGCCCAGTAGCATTGAGTCCTGGGGGAAAATGTGCAGCTTCCAGTTCCTACACGCCAAGAACAGCGAGGGCTCGTCTCTCCTATTACTCAGACTGCGTACAAGAGTTATAGGAATTATTCTGGATCTACGGCACACACTTCCACACTGGCTGGATAAGACTACAATAAACTAAATCAACAGGGATGGTGATGCAGTGTCCTACTACTGGGAATCTTGTTGGTTGAGGGTTGTCCTGCTTATGATTTATTTAGTATGTTTTTTTTTGTTTTTTTTGGAATGTGTTTATACTGTGACTGTGATTGTTCCAGATTTGGCTGTTAATATATACATTTATATGTACACACCCTTAAAGAATCTTCTGGAGGGGGAGGAGCCTGTCTAGGCCCAGCCTCTATGCAGATAGGAATAGGATGTCAGGGAGTTGGTCTAGTGGAAAGTGCAAAATGTAGGAGGAGCTTATATATATATATATATATATATATATATATATATATATATATATATATATATAGGTTACTTGGTGCTTCTCCTGTGAAGAGTCCGAACCTGGGGGTTATCTCTTTGTTATTTTTATTGAGAGAAAATAGAGAAAATAAAGAGGAGTTGAATAAGTGCCCCATAGCATCACCTTAAGACCTTACTGGGCCTCAGGTAAGACCTAGGACCAAGGACTTTAGAAACTTGCACCCCGCAGTTGGGAATTGCAGTTCCAGTGGGTATAGCAGGGAGACAATCAGCTAGGTTTCCCTGGCAGACTGTGGCTGTTACTGGGCATACTGGGAATTGTAGTTTCAAAACAGCTGGGGAGTTACAATTTGGAGACTACTAACCTAGACCAACAATAATATTTTCTTTAGCCCCTAGCCTACTAGGGATATTCTCTTTAGCTTTTTTTAAACCAATAGTAATTTCAATAGTAATATCTAGCCCACCAGGGACATTTATATTCATCACTAGCCCACCAGGGATATTAATATTAACCACTGGCTCATCATGGATATTAGTCGTAATTATTAGCCCATCAGGGATATTGATATAAATCACTAGGTCCTCAGGGATATTAGTATTAATCACTAGTCCACCAGGGATACTAATAAAAATGTCCCTGTGGGAAATAGTGGTGTTACTAAGAAAGTTCTTCAATGTTGTACCTAGATATTCATATTAATCACTAGCCCATCAGGGATGTTAATCACTATCTCATTCTGGATATTAATATTAATCACTAGCCCATCAGGGATATTAACCACTAGCCCACCAGGGATATTCATATTAATCACTAGCCCATCTAGGATATTAATCACTAGCTCACCAGGGATATTAATATTAATCACCAGCCCATCAGGGATATTAACCACTAGCCCAACTGGGATATTAATATTAATCATTAGCCCATCAGGGATATTAATATTGATCACTAGCCCATCTAGGATATTAATATTAATAACTAGACCATCTAGGATCTTAATATTATTCACTAGCCCATCAGGGATATTACCCACTAGCTCACCTTGGATATTATTATTAATCTCTAGGCCATCTGGGATATTAATATTAATCACTTGTCCATCAGGGATATTTATATTCATCACTAGCCCATCTGGGATATTAATATTAATCACTAGCCCATCAAGGATATTAATATTAATCACTAGCCCAGCAGGGATATTAATAATAATCACTAGCCCATCAGGGATATTAATCACTAGCCCACCAGGCATATGAATTACTAGCCCATCAGGGATATTAATATTTATCACTAGCCCATCAGGTATATTATAAAACCACAAGACCACAGTAAATGGCCACTGGATGACGGGGGTGACTAATAAGCCAAATAAACATGGATGGACATAAAATACTTGACTTGAGTATGTACTATTAAGAGTGAACCTGTGTCCCTGTTCACATTGAGGGCCCCAGTCTAGGGTCCCTCTATTACATACTAAATCTAATGTCATAAGTCATAATCCATTTAGCCCAGATGGTCGTAATATGGAGGTGATCAATCCAGAGGTCGACTTTTACACGGCCATTCCTTCACTGTGATGGACCCAAGGGGTGAACTGTACTTGATGTAGGTAAGTGCAACTGTTACTAGACTACAATTCCCATCATGCCTAGACAACCATAGCTAAAGCTTTAGCTCTCCAGGCATGATGGGAATTGTAGTTTTGCAGCAGCTGGAGGGCCTGAGTTTGACACCCATGCCCTAGAGGGTCTGCCATTTTCCCCAGTCCCAGTTCACCCTTTGTAACCTCGATATTAGGCTATGGCCCACCATGGTGTCATATAGGTGTCAGTCTATGCCCTGGCCAGTCCACACTTGTTATATCAAAAAATATTCCTCTTTTACACAGAAATTCTTAAAAGGCTTCTAATCCCAGACACATACCAGAGGCTAGAACCTGCTTGTCCCTCTGCTGTCTAACCCACCGGCTTCATCCCACTGCCCCAATAAAGCGCCCCTCCTCTTCTCCTTTGTGGGGATTACCGCCTTATGATCCTACAAAGCGAACGAGGAGGAAACTTCTCCTAAAAATGGAATGCCCAGAAGATACAACTAGACAAGATGTCTGCCGAGGCCTAGGAGCTGGACTGGGAATGACACGTCATACCATAATAGCTGAGAGGTGACAGGTCTGCAGCTTTAGGAGGATGTGAACACTTAAGCTTGTCACGACCCCCCATCCCCGCTATATACAGCCATCTATCACCTCTGAAAGGGGCACACAGGAAATTCCTTCCGCTGTCTGACTGTCATCCCCCATGTTATTCTTCTTACAGCCATGAAGTAGTCTGGCCAGTCTGTCATGGTACTGGAAGTAGCATTAATAGACTCCGATGGGTTCAATGGAGGTGTGACCACTGGGGTTAAGGAGGGACGCTACGACACATATGGCCCTCCATCTACCATGTTCTCCAATACTTATGTCTTGTTATAGGGTAGAGAGGCCCTTGGTCCTCCTCGGCCACCAGGTTCGGGTGTGACTGTTATCTCTGCACTCTTATAGTCTGTCCTTATAGTCCTTCTATTCCGCCAATGGTGGTTTATAGTGGTCTGGTAGTATTGTAACATCCCTGATGGACTAGGGACCAAGGGTCCTATTACACGGGCCGAGTGCATATTACAGCCCCCAGTCCCAGTATATTACAGACCCCAAAATCGGGCCCCCAGCATATTACATCCCCAGTATCAGGCCCCCAGCATATTATAGACCCCAGTATCAGGCCCCCAGCATATTATAGACCCCAGTATCAGGCCCCCAGCATATTATAGACCCCCGTATCAGGCCCCCAGCATATTATAGACCCCAGTATAATGCCCCCAGTAAATTATACACACCAGTATAATGCCCCCGGTGTATTATAGACCCCAGTATCAGGCCCCCAGCATATTATAAACCCCACTTTTACACCCCAGCAGATTGTAGACCTCAGTATTAAACCCTCCGCAGTGGATTGTAGTCGGTCAGTAAGGAAATAATTCCATAAGAAATAACACCGGAGACGTTTTTGTTTAGAAGAAGAAGCAACGCTTCCTTTATTAAACATATTTGTTAGTATTTTATTGGGGGGTCTTACAGGGGTATTAGCCGCATTGCACCTGGACTTGGACCATATAACAGGGACAAATCCAGCTGAAACTTACAGGTGCAAACTATGGCGGCTAACCCCCCTGTAAGAGCCCCCAGCGATAGGCAGAGGTTCCATATTCTATTACATAATGCGGCTGGCGGCTCTTCTGGCTCCAGTGGAGTGTGAACCCGAAGAGTCACCGCCGAGTGATCCAGAGGAAGGCGAAGAAAAACCCCCGAGATTTCAATCTCAGGGGAAAAAATAATTCCTTCCTGACCCCACAAGTGGCGATCGGATATCACCCTGGATCACGGCTATCCTCTGCCTACCGCTGCCGACCCTCACCTATTTATGGGGAATTCTAGGGCCAACGCCGTCAGGTCGTCTTCCTGAGGTAGACATCCTTTCTTCCTCCCACAGGGTGCTCTTCCTCCCACTGGGCGGTCTCTTCCTTCCACGGGGCGCTCTTCCTCCCACGGGGCGGTCTCGTCCTCCCATGGGGCGGTCTCTTCCTTCCATGGGCGGTTTCTTCCTCCCACGGGGCAGTCTCTTCCTCTAACGGGGCGGTCTCTTCCTCCCACAGGGCAGTCTCTTCCTCCCACGGGGGCGGTCTCTTCCTCTCACGGGGTGGTCTTCTTCAGCTCCTTTTCCATGCTTTCCCAACTTCAAATGCTGAAAAAGACAAGTACAAAAAAAAAGGGGGGGGGGGGGGGTGGAGACTCTCACCTTGTATGTATATGCAGGGGGTCGTCTTCAGCGCCTATTCCTTTTCCCGGCTTTGCAAGCTTCAAATACTGAATAAACTAGCAAAAAAGGGGGTAATCTCACCTTGTATTTATGTGTGTGTGGTCGTCTTCCCCTTCTCTTCGGCTCCTCTTCCAGGCTTTCCCAACCTTCAAATGCTGAAAAGGGGGGGGGGGAGGGGGGGGCTCCTACCTCGTATGTATAGACGCTGTTCACCTGCTTCATGCAGATTCCTGATGCTGACATCTTCCCACAGGGCGGTCTCTCTCCCACAGGGCGGTCTCTCTCCCACAGGGCGGTCTCTCTCCCACAGGGCGGTCTCTCTCCCACAGGCAGCGGTCTCTCTCCCACAGGCGGCGGTCTCTCTCCCACAGGCGGCGGTCTCTCTTCGTCTTCTTCCAGGTGTTGCCAGATACAAATGCTGCAAAATACAAGCAGGAAGAATAGGGAGGGGGAGAGACACTCACCTGTATAAATGAGGAGCCGGACTGCTCAGCCAGGAGGAAGCTGCAACTGAGCCGCCCAGCAGTGTGAGATTCCTTCTATGCATATACCTCATTGTGATGTCATAATAGAAGGATGTGATGTCACATGGGCGTGTCCGGTCATGCTTCTTCCCAGTAATCCTCAGTGACATCACACCATCTAGTTACATCCAGCTGCTCCTGGTTAGTGCGCGGTTACTAGGCAACAGCCAGACTGTCCATAGGATTTTGTCTCTATAACATCCTGAGCCTTTCTCAAGTATAAAGACATATGATACAAGCTGTTTTTTTTTTTATATATACAATATAACCAATCATCATACATAGTAACTAAACCCTCAACCAATCACCCATCACAATAGGCGGAACCTTCATATGATTAGATATATGTCATTAATTAACTCCATATTACAACAATATATTCATATAAACATCACAGCTTTCAGCCCAGAAATACATTAATATAAAATACCGTCACCGATCAGTGACGATCTCCAGCCGCATACGGGAAACCCCTCATCCGAGCACCTGATACCTTACCTCCCGCGGTCTTCTCTCCTGTGCTCCGCAGCTTCCCGATCCTGGCAGCAGCAGCTTCTGAGCAGCGTCAGGCCGCTCAGCCAATCACAGGGCTCCGTGTAATAGGGCCCTAAGCTGATGACTAAGCTTGGCACGTTTGGAAGCCACATAGAGAATAAATGGAGAGCTGGCTGTGTATGTGACCCGTGGCACCATTCATTTAGAGAACTCCATTCTCAGGATTGGCCCCCCCCCCCCCATTGATTAGCTAGTTAGGCCCCGTCCTGTGGATAGTTTTGGTCTACAATCCCGATCTGCCAGGGTATGCTGGGAATTGCAGTTTTACAAAAGCTGAGGCCATTAGTCTATTTTTTTTCTCTAAACTGGTGCTAGAAAGTGCCAGAGATTTGCAATTTACTGCTATTAAAAATCTCTTCCAGTACTTATCAGCTGCTTTATGTCCTGCAGGAAGTGGTGTATTCTCTCCAGTCTGACACAGTGCTCTCTGCTGCCACCTCTGTCCATGTCACGAACTGTCCAGAGCAGTAGCAAATCCCCATAGAAAATCTCTCCTGTTCTGGACACTTCCTGACATGGCAGCAGAGAGCACTGTGTCAGACTGGAAAGAATACACCGCTTCCTGCAGGACATACAGCAGCTGATAAGTACTGGAAGACTGGAGTTTTTTTTTTTTTAAGTCATTTACAAATCTATATAATTTTCTGACACCAGTTAATTTAATTTCTTTTTTTATTTTTTTTTTACCAGAGTTCCCCTTTAAAATCCATCTCCATATCTTACAGACGCTTACCTCTAAGTGGCTTTCAACTTATAGCCCTCAGTGGTGGTATTTTTGGTGCGGTTACCCCGGTGCCAAGGGTCACAATAACAATGCCCAATCTGTATCTTATCAAGGGCGATATAAAAGAATTCCCCCTTATTGAGATCTATCTATCTATCTATCTATCTATCTATCTATCTATCTATCTATCTATCTATCATCTATCTATCTATCTATCTATCTATCTATCTATCTATCATCTATCTATCTATCTATCTATCTATCTATCTCATACCTCCCAACCGTCCCGGATTTCGCGGGACAGTCCCGTTTTCGGGGTTCTGTCCCGCGGTCCCGGAACGGCACCCAGTGTCCCGCATTATATGTGGCCCCAGCGAAAAAAACAATAAACCAGTAACTCACCTGTCCGCCGGTCCCAGCAGCTCCTCTCCCGGCAGAGCGCGCACTCCCGTCATCCTCCGGGGCGGGCAGCGGGGGTACAGACACTGACTGTACCGGAAGTGACCTGCAGCCTCCATCCTGAATTACTTCCGGTACAGTCAGTGTCTGTATACCCCGCTGCCCGCCCCGGAGGATGCCGGGAGAGGAGCTGCTGGGGCCGGCGGACAGGTGAGTTACTGGTTTATTGTTTTTTCCGCTGGGGCCACACAAATGGGGGGTATTTGCTACTCTGTGGGGCACTATATGGGGGATTGGCTACTATGTGGGGCATATATGGGGGATTGGCTACTATGTGGGGCATATATGGGGGATTGGCTACTATGTGGGGCATATATGGGGGATTGGCTACTATGTGGGGCACTATATGGGGGCATTGGCTACTATGTGGGGCATATATGGGGGATTGGCTACTATGTGGGGCATATATGGGGGATTGGCTACTATGTGGGGCACTATATGGGGGCATTGGCTACTATGTGGGGCACTATGTGGGGGATTAGCTACTATGTGGGGCATATATGGAGGATTGGCTACTATGTGGGGCACTATATGGAGGATTGGCTACTATGTGGGGCATATATGGAGGATTGGCTACTATGTGGGGCACTATATGGGGATTGGCTAATATATGGGGGATTGGCTACTATGTGGGGCATATATGGGGGATTGGATACTATGTGTGGCACTATATGGGGGGATTGGCTACTATGTGGGACACTATATGGGGGGATTGGCTACTATGTGGGGCATATATGGGGGATTGGCTACTATGTGGGGCACTATATGGGGGCATTGGCTACTATGTGGGGCACTATATGGGGATTGGCTACTATGTAAGGCACTATATGGGGGATTGGATACTATGTATGGCACTATATGGGGGCATTGGCTACTATGTGGGGCACTATATGGGGGCATTGGCTACTATGTGGGGCACTATATGGGGGCATTGGCTACTATGTGGGGCATATATGAGGGGATTGGCTACTATGTGGGGCACTATATGGGGGATTGGCTACTATGTGGGGCACTATATGGGGATTGGCTACTATGTGGGCACTATATGGGGGGATTGGCTACTATGTGGGGCACTATATGGGGGATTGGATACTATGTGGGGCACTATATGGAGGATTGGATACTATGTGGGGCACTATAATGGGGGATTGGATACTATGTGGGGCACTATAATGGGGGATTGGATACTGTATAGGGCACTATTCAGTCAGCAGCATGTGGTGACTGTAGGGGAGTGGCTATGGAGGGTTGCTATGGGGGCGTGGCTATGGAGGGTTGCTATGGGGGCGTGGCTATGGGGACCGAGGCGCACATGTCCCTCTTTGCTCTTTGCAAAAGTTGGGAGGTATGATCTATCTATCTATCTATCTATCTATCTATCTCCTATCTATCTTCTATCTATCTATCTATCTATCTATCTATCTATCTATCTATCTTCTATCTATCTTCTATCTATCTATCTCCTATCTATCTATCTCCTATCTATCTATCTATCTATCTATCTATCTATCTATCTATCTATCTCCTATCTATCTATCTCCTATCTATCTCCTATCTATCTATCTATCTATCTATCTATCTATCTATCTATCTATCTATCTATCTCCTATCTATCTATCTATCTCCTATCTATCTATCTATCTATCTATCTATCTATCTATCTATCTATCTATATACCGTATATATACATCTCAAGAGGAACTGAAGCAATAAATTATCTAAAAGGGAAGAAAGTATTAATAAAACATGGGCCTATAAGTCTTCTGGTTACCCTGCCGAGCCTCGCTGTCCTGCCAAGATAGTCTTTTAATGTGTGTTGACTTACTATATTCTGGCGATGGGCTGAATTATCTATTGGTAACCGCAGGAGCTGAGGTTCCTCGCATTCCTCTTCGTGCTCTTCTCTAATACAGACCATCCTTGGAATCTCCGCCATGGATGAGACTTGAATGGAGTCAGATAGCAATTCCGACTTTGCTCCATCACTCCCCTCTCTCCTGCCAAGAAGAAAACAAGAGCCTTCCCTATAACAATGGCTTACAGTCACTTTGATGCTAAAAAAAAAATAAAAAATCCCAAGATGTTTGATAGTTGTCCAAAGCAACTGAAGGTGAAAACACTAATATCCGGCAGTTCTGGCAGCTATGGATATATTTATAGCACACAGTAGAGTAAGTAGGATCATTCTTTCTGTCCCGTGAGGCCGAGCTTCCGTCTGTTGTATGAGACTCCGCAGAAGGCGTAATGCTTAATACACTCGGCAGGCCACACTATAATAAGCAATATACAAAATGTACAATAACTAATCATATATGATCAATTAGACATTGCCAACCAATGGTGTGTCACTTTCCCCTACCCCACATGAACATGAATGCATATGCTTGGCCAAACAAGTAAGGGAAAGGAAGTCCCTGTGTGAGTACTGCTGGCAAATAGTCCAGGTCGCTTAAAGGGGTATTTCACAAAAAAAAAAATCTTTCAAATGCCAGAGATTTGTAATTTACTTCTAGTAAAAAAAATCTCAAGTCTACAATACTTATCAGCTGCCGTATGTCTTGCAGTAAATGATGTATTCTCTCCAGTCTGACACAGTTCTTTCTGCTGCCACCTCTGTCCATGTCTGGAACTGTCCAGAGCAGTAACAAATCCCCCATACAAAACCTCTCCTGCTTTGGACAGTTCCTGACATGGACAGAGGTGGCAGCAGAGAGCACTGTGTCAGTCTTAGCCTTAATCTTAAAGGGGTCGAAAGTCATCCAGTACTTATCAGCTGCTGAATGTCCTGTAGGAAGTGGTGTATTCTCTTCAGTCTGCCACAGTGCTCACTGCTGCCACCTCTGTCCATGTCAGGAGCTGTCCAGATCAGTAGCAAATCCCCATAAAAAAATCTCTCCTGCTCTGGACAGTTCCTGACATGGACAGAGGTGGCAGCAGAGAGCACTGTGTCACACTGGAAAGAATACACCACTTCCTGCAGGACATACAGCAGCTGATAAGTACTGGAAGACTGGAGATTTTTAAATAGAAGTAAATTACAAATCTATGTAACTTTCTAAAGCCAGTTAATTTGACAGAAAAAGATTTTCACAAAAGTACCCCTTTAAGGATCTAAATCTGTATAGTCTGGAGCAGGGGTGACAAACTAAGGCCCCCTAGCTGTTGTAAAAGTACAATTCCCATCATGCCTGGTCAGCCTTAGCTTTAGCTTTGACTTTGTCCAGGCATGATGGGAATTGTAGTCATGTAACAGCTGAGGGCCTGAGTTTGACACCTATGGTCTGGAAGAAAGAGGGGATAGGCGGGACATGATCAAACCTTTTAAATATGTTAAAGGACTAAATAAGGTTCAGGATGGAAGAAACTAAACACAAGAACAAGAAGATAGAATCTGAGGTTATTGGGTAAAGATCAGAAACTGCATGAGAAAATACTTTGCCGAAAGAGTAGTAGATGCTGGGAACAAATTTCCAGCAGATAAAAAGTTAAATGTACAATAAGGCTATGTTCACACTGCGTATATGTCCGGCCGCATATTTTCGCGCCTGGACACATACGCGGTTAACTCCGGCCGGAGATTTACGCTACCTGCGGCCAGCTACGCACGGACCGCGAACTTACGCCCGAAGTCTACTTGCGCTTCCCGAGCGCCCTACGTAGTGATCTGTCAGCGGTCTTTTACTTGGAAATCTTCGCCTAGCCCCGTTCACACATATAGGATCTGCAGCAGATTTGATGGCGCTGATTTGTAGTTGCCAATTCAAAGTAAATCTGCGCCATCAAATCTGCTGCAGATCCTTTATGTGTGAACCCACCCTAAATGAATAGAAACATGTCTGGAATAGACATATATCTATCCAAAGGTAATAAGAAAGAAAACGAGTGTGCATTTCCAGGGAAAGATTTATCAAACACGGTGTAAAGTGAAACTGGCTCAGTTGCCCCTAGCAACCAATCAGATTTTCCAAAGAGTCTGTGAGAAATGAAAGGTAGAATCTGATTGGTTGCTAGGGGCAACTGAGCTGGTTTCACTTTACACCATGTTTGATAAATCTGCCCCATAGTTATTAAAAAACACCCCTTTAACAGTGACTTCCCTTTAAGAGAAACATGTGACTGCATGGATGTCGTGAGGCATTGACTGCCAGTTTCTATTGGCTGCTACGTTTAAGCTATTTGCATATTTGCTTGGCTGTTAGTGCTCTACTGTGCTGCTGTTTCTACTGGCCCATTATTTCCTATGGGAACTTTTGGGTCTTTAAACGTAAATTTCTTTAAAAAATGACAAATCCGATTGAAACCAAAAATACTTAGCACACCTGTCGCCGCCGAGGGCTTTGAAACGCAGTTTGAATGTAGTCTGTGCGCAAAGCGGTTCAGGCTTTATTAATTGCAGAAGAATGGCTGGAAGAAGAAGAAGAAGAAGAAGAAGAAGAAGAAGAGGAGGACGGATTACAATATAGTGCTTTTTCAAGCAGAGTAATAATAAAAGTTGAAATCCTTTTTAATTCCAGGTCATAATGCAGCAAAACACTAACAAACACTAAAAAGATGTTGTATACAATGACACGAAATGAAGATTGCAGAAAAGATTTGTAGAGAAGGAGAGGGAAAGTAAACGCTGCAAAATACACAGGGGATAGAGCGGATCATTGTCTCCTTATAAGATGCTGATTGACAAACATTGGTAAGTCGGAGCAGACCTTCTTCTATGTACAGGGATGACGCCCATCCCACTGGTATGTTTATCTCATAATTGATTTTATGAGGAGGATCACCCCTTTAATTACTTGTGGTACTTTCTCCTCCATTTCCTGCTGTAATAATAATTCTGGTATGTTGATGCTTTATGTTTAGCCGAACAACCAAACCAAACTCTACTTTCCCACAAAAGTAGGTGTGGAGAGAAAATTGACATACCAAAGTACACCCACGTAAAGAAGTATTATTTTCTTTGTTTGCAGACAGCCAAAAAAAAAAAAAAAAAAAAAGTGTAAGTCTGATGCTAACATCGGGATCCCACCCAAGTATACGCTGAATGTGCAGGAAAGTTTGGCAAAAGTTTTGCTTCCAAAGATGTGTCTGGTGCATGTGAGCAGTAATATCCTTATAGGCTACTGACAAGCCCTGACATCATGCATGGACTCACTGAAAACAATAGATCTGACTGCTGCACCAAAGGTGGTACTGGACGGGAGCATTGTCCAGAGGTAACATGCAACGTATACTTCTCTTGGCCTGAAAGTGGATCCTTAAAGAGGAATTCCACTTAAACATAACTTTTGATATGTTGCTGCCCATGGTGAGACTAACAATTCCTTCAATACTTGTTATTATCTATTCAGTCTCCTTCCCCCAGTTCTAAGCTACTGCTTTGTGCTGAAGACACAAAAATCTGTGTGGGAGCTTTTCTCTCTGTCTCCTCCTCCTCCCCCCTCCCTTCTGAGACAGCTGATGTAAACAAGTCCCTGGCCGATTTTATATGCAACATTGTAGCTTCTTTGTAATGCTGGGAGGGTTAAAGGGGTACTAAGAGCTGGGGTTATTTCTAGTGTATGGCCAGGAAGGGATGGAAATAGAGGCCACCGGTCACTTACCTCCCTGGTTCCAGGGCCTGGTCCCAGATCGCACTGCCCCGTTCAGTCTCAAGCCGCAGCTTAAACCAGGAAGCGGCAGCCTGATGGAAGAACGGGACGGTGCAATCCGGGATCTGGCGCTGGAACCGGGGAGGTAAGTGACCGGCAGCCTCTATATCCACCCCCTCTCCAGCCTAACACTAAAAATAACCTGGAGTACCCCTTTAATCTGAGGTCAAGTGGCTGATGAACTCACTATGATTATCCCTTTCGGCATTACAAGGAAGCTACAATGTTGCAGATACAGCTGGCCAGGGACTTGTTTACATCAGCTGTCTCAGAAGGGAGGGGAGGAGGGGGAGACAGAGAGAAAGGCTCACACAAAGATTTTTTTTCTTTCTTAAACAGAAAGCAGCAGCTGAGAACTGGGGAAAGGAGACTGAAAAGATAATAACAAGTATGGAAGGAATTGTTAGTCTCACCATGGGCAGCAATATATCAAAAGTTATGTTTAAATGGAATATCCCTTTAAGAGCACAACTGGGTTTTTTTCTGGTCAGACTAGAATGCAAAGTCTTAGAGATTTTCCGGTTTCCACCCTTAAAGCAAACCTGTAGTGTCATAATAATTATAAATACCTGCATGGTTTGGTTACAATAACCTTATAACATGGTGACGAGGTGACTTTTAGGTTATTATTGAGTCCCTGAGAGTTCTCGGCTATTTCTCATTCTCCCAGCAGTACTCACACCTGGACTTTCTTTCCCTTTCTTGTCTGGTCACAGCTCAGCACCTATTCTTCTTTGCAACCCTTTAACTTTATATTGCACCAATATGAGGAAGGGGGGGGGGGGAGCCCCAAAATATGTTTTTGAACCATTTCTATGAATTTTATTTAAATAAATGAGTTTTTACTAAACAGTGTTTTTTTGTGGAAAGCAACATGGCAGTGCTGAGCCTATAGCTATTCTTCTGCCTTTTGATACATGTGATCAGGAAAGAAACTTAAAAAAAGGATGACAGCAAGGAAGGGGTTACATAAAAAAATGCACCCCTGGTCTAAGCAGTTAAATGAGGGAGGAGCTGGTATTACAACAGGAAGGGATACATCATAAATGTAGCCCTGGTCTAAGCAGTGCTGATGACAAGTCAAAAGGAGAGGGAAGTACAACAAGGAATAGGTTACATGACAAAATACATAGGGGGAGATTTATCTAACATGGAGTAAAGTGAAACTGGCTCAGTTGCCCCTAGCAACCAATCAGATTCCACCTTTCATTTTCCAAAGAGTCTGTGAGGAATGAAAGGTGGAATCTGATTGGTTGTTAGGGGCAACTGAGCCAGTGTCACTTTACACCATGTTTGATAAATCTCCCCCCATAATCTATGCTGTGAAATGTTTTTGCTGATGAAATTGACAAGCTACACAAGGGACAGCTATGGTATCAGAATGCACAAATTCAACAACCCTCAGGCAGGGAAGGGCAAGTAGAGCTAGTTTAAATAGGTGCAAGTGGCTCTGGATTGACAAAGGGTACTCCAATTCCTTAGTATCTCTGCGGCTGGAGACAAAACTTCCCTAACAACAAGCAGTGGACAGCGGTTTTCAGGGAAGGGAAACATGAAGTGACCAAGATTTTAAGGCTTTTTGTTAAAATTAAGAAGTGATTTACTAATATAATAGAAATCACTTGGAGGAAAGATTTTGATACTACAGTCACCATTTACCTGCAAAAAAGTTTGCTCCTCACTGCCACCTGTCGGAGATAACATCCCTTCAAATCAATGACCAATCCATAAAGAGCCTTGTATTGTGTTCTGTACCGAGGAGGAGCAAAAAAACTCAAACAGCCGTCTACAGCCGTCTTTCTGGCTTGGTAAATCATCCCCAAATCATGTTTTAAGGCTCTTTATAGGTTGATTTAAAGTTACCTCCACTAGGTGGCAGTGAGGAGCAAGCCTTTTTTTCAATTAGAATAAGAGCTACTTTGCATAGTTTTTTTCCCATGGAACATTGCATGTTTTATAAGACTCCATACACCAGTTAGGCGGTCTCCTCAAGGAAATAAACTACTCCTTCAGACCTATATAGATTTGTATTAAAATGTATGTCTATATTATCCTATTATTCTTGCAAAAAAAAAAAAAAAATATATATATATATATATATATACTGTACATATAGATAGATAGATTTTTTTTTATTTATTTTTTTCTCACAAGAAAATAAGAACAAACCCCCCTCTCATTCTGCACATTTTATGAATGGGGATGAGGTTTACAACGTCTGTGAGCATGTGATAATATAGTCAGTATCATATTTCACATTTTCAACGTTCTTTGGTTGAAGAGGAAGGAAGAAGAAGACAGATTTACGAGACAAAAAATGAAGACACAGTCGATTGGGGGGGGGGGGGGGGGGGGGGGGGGGGGTTGAATCGTGATGTTCATTTACTCTTGTGTCCAAGTCCAACTATTTCTACTCTAAATGAATATTGTTTTCCCTCCACGTATATAAAAACTAGGAAAAACTTAATGCACTGCATAGAATCCCAGACTAGACAAGCACTGTGGGAATTTTACATGTAACAGTATATGATGAAGCTTTAAAAATGATATTGGAAACTTAAAAATTAAACAAGTTGTCTGGAATTGTATCTGATTCAACTCTTTCCAGCCCAGAAACAGCGCCACTTCTGTCTATGACTATGTGTGGTATTACAATATGGGACCATGTTATGCATGGTGGGTCATGTCATCTTCCTGCACCTATAATATTTATCAGATATATTCATCAGATATTTGGCCCCTTGTATACCTCTCCTTTAGTACATGGCCTTGCTGTGTAGTCCCCCTATAGTAGATTGCCCCCTGTGTAGCCCTCCTTTAGTAGATGGCCCCCTGTGGAGTTCCCCTATAGTTGGTGCCCCCCTGTGTAGGCTCCCTTGTAGTAGATGGCCCTATGTAGTCCTCCTATAGTAGATGGCTCCCTGTGTAGCCCCCCTTTAGTAGATGGTCCCAATTTCAGCCCCCTACAGCAGATTGCCTGCGTAGTCCCTCTATAGCAGATGGCCCCCTGTGTAGCCCTACCCTTTACGAAGATGACTTCTGGGTTGCTACCCCTTTACTAGATGGTCGTAATTGTACTGCCATTTAGAAGATGGCTCTGTGTCGTCCCCCATAGTAGATGGCCCCAATTGTAGTCCCCTTTAACAGATGGCCCCCAGTGTAGTCCCCTTTAGCAGATGGCCCCAAATGTAGTCCCCTTTAACAGATGCCCCCCTGTGTAGTCCCCTTTAGCAGATGCCCCCCTTTGTAGTCCGCTTTACCAGATGGCCCCCTGTGTAGTCCCCTTTAGCAGATGGCCCCCTGTGTAGTCCCCTTTAGCAGATGCCCCCCTGTGTAGTCCACTTTAGCAGATGACCCCCTGTGTAGTCCCCTTTAGCAGATTGCCCCCTGTGTAGTCCATCTTTAGCAGATGGCCCCCTGTGTAGTTCCCCCTTTAGTAGCTGTCGGCCTCCTGTGTAGTCTCCTATTTAGTAAATGGCCCCTAGTGTAGACCCCTTTAATAGATGGCCCCTACTATGTGGTCTGGTTTATGTACATGGCCCTCAGGATTATAATAAAAGATGGGGAGAAAAAAAAATTCAACTCCCACAAGCTGCTGCTATTTCGGCCTGTGCCATCCTCTTCTATCTTCTCACACAGGCAGCGTGTGCGACAGATGCCGCCTGCGTCGGAGGTCCCGGCCACCCATCAGCATTTAGCGCATGCACAAGTGAATAGTGTGTGCGATCAAGAACAATATTGCAGCTGCACATGACTTGGCGGCCCACCGGAGGATCCTCCCCAAGTGATGTGCAGCTGCAAGGCAATTTTCCATGTCAGTGGTTCATATGGTGGTGGGCCCCTTAGGAGCCCCAGATGGCCTCACAATGGTCCACATTATAATCCGCCACTTGGTCCACAGAAGTGATGAATGTCTTATAGGTGGGACTTGGAGGGAGACTGATCACAATAAGACGGATAGGAAGTGCAATAAGATGTGGAGGCACGTGCTCCCAACCCTGCAAATGAATGGTGTTAACATCAGCATGATGACTTCTTTTGGCAACAACTTTTTGTTAGATAGATCCCACAAAAATATGCTCATTCTAGTTTGTTCTGCTGCTGGGACCCTTAAGCAATTGGTTGTACTTTGCTGGTGGACATCATGGTAAAGGCCCCCATACACCTTAATCAAAAGTGGTCAGGTTTAGCCGACTCTCTAACATGTATAGGGACCTTCCACCCTCTCTCTGCTATCCTGCTGGATAATGTTGGGGTCGGGAATGTTGAATTTCAACTGCCCAACCCATTTGTTCTTTAAGAGATAAGCCACCATCAGGGCTGTCTGGCAGCGGCTTAGGGTCGCTATTAGACAAGGCAATTTTAGAGGATTAACAATGAACAATCGCAAACAAGAGCGACCTGAAATCGTTCACCATATTACACAGACAACAGTCGTTAGTTACAATTATTTCTAAGCTTTTTAAAGCCACCTGATTCCACCAGAAAAACAAACCATGTGGAATACACTGAACGCTTAGTGAACGAATGTGGAATTACAGCAGATGATTAACGATGATTTTAGGTTCAGCTCAAAAGATCCGATCAAAAACAGACAAACGATTATTGTTCAAATTTGAACGATATAATGATTTTTCGCACGATAATCGTCCCGTGTAATAGGGTCCTTATCCCTACTCTCTCCATCAAGAACACGTGAACATTCAGCCATGGAGAGATCAGGAGAGAAGGGTGATGCTCAAACCAATGTTGAAGGGGTATGGCCACCTTAAAGCAAATCTACTATCAAGTACATCAAGGTTTTTTACCTTAACGAATCAGCGCCAGGTCCTGCGCACGGCACCGGTCTATTCCCGAGGACCGACCCAGCATGGAGCACTGGGACGGGCCCATCGGCCACCAGTGTTACAATCTCCCCTTTGTGACGCGGCTCCATTGATTCTAATCACAAGAGGATGGGAGGTCATCACAGTGCTCCGTGCCGATTCTCGGGAATAGACTGGTGCTGTGCACAGGAATTTGGTGGTGGTTCAAAAAAAGTCCCATGCCACCGGCAACCCCGCGCCAGTGCTGAAACCCAAAGCGATGGACCTGATGGTACATTGGCTTTAAAGGGATACTTTGGGCAAGGTACTTTTTTAACATATGCCTGGGGATGGGTTGCATGAAACTAAAAAATAAGCATACTTACCTCCATGGCCCCCGCGCCAACACTATTTTACCGCTATTAGCAGCGGTGTGGGAGCCAGGGAGGTAAGTCTGCTTTATTATTTTCTTACGAGCCATCCTCGGGTATATATATAAAAAAAAA
Source organism: Dendropsophus ebraccatus (assembly GCF_027789765.1). Classification (NCBI taxonomy): domain Eukaryota; kingdom Metazoa; phylum Chordata; class Amphibia; order Anura; family Hylidae; genus Dendropsophus; species Dendropsophus ebraccatus. The sequence continues at coordinate 18,389,756 of NC_091457.1, read as the reverse complement.
GGCCTTTGCCTGCAGAACGCCTTTAAGTCATCTATATTATTGCAGCAACAGTAGTTAAGAGTGCATTATACACCTCCCCCTGAAATGTAACGCATTAACATGTCGGGTCCTCTATAGCGAGACACACTCAAATGTTTGGAGCTCAGATTAATATCCTTAGCTTCCCGCAGCAATTACAGGATACGGTCGGACTCGTCATCCACCAGAGATGTCGTCTGCAGTAGGAAGTGCCAAAATCTCTTAAATCTCGTGTTAATTAGAGACGTGTTTGCAAAGTGGTGCCGAAAGTAATGCAGAAATTGCCCGAGCCACCTCTGAGAGACTAATCCAGCTCAGCATCCGGATCTCATGTGTTTGGCCACAATAGGAGCTGATAAGGAGCATTTATAAGCAGATCTCCTGTACGTAGTTTTAACGGGTCAAAAAAGTTCACTGGGTTAATGAAAACAATTACAGAAAGGCCGAGGGGAAAAAACACAGCACAATGACCTTTACTGTTGGGATATTCACAATGTACAGCTCAGCTGCATAGACCTGTATTTCTCTATAAAGTAAGTACAATCTTCAACTGCCCATTGGACAAAACCAATGGAACCCGTTGATCGTGGCTGGAACGGTGACCTCCCGATTTGTCCCCGATTAGAGATAAGCAAACCTTGAGCACACTTTGGTTTTTCCCAACCAGAACGATCTGCGCACTAGGGAGTAGTATACATAGAAGAGGGGGGTCAATTATTGGGGTGGCTGGCTTTGCCACCTAGGACAAAAAAAATCCATTTGTTGGGGTGGGGGTGGGGGGGTTGTTCTGTATTGTATTTCTGTACTTCCTGGTTGAGCAGTTCCCAGAATGCAGTACTGGTTCCAGAATGCAATGCTTTCCCTCAGCTGTTCATCACAGTCCAAAGTCCTTTCAGCAGCTGCTTCTGGCCAGTCAGAGATGGTGAATCACTCACCTGCCTCCTGTGACATCACGTCCTGCCCCCTGTCTGCATCATCAGCCTGTGCCTAGCAGACACACACAATGTGAGACAGAGGCATGGAAGATTTGTCTCCTAAGGTGGGAGAGCACTGGGAGCAGGAGACAATGTGGATTGGCACAGAGGCCATTTTTCTTCACTTCCTGGATTTCTATCAGCTACCAGTGTGGCAGAACCGTACAGATACGGTAATACATTGTATAGACACATCTATATAACTTTTAATGTACTTTTAATAGAATTTTTTTTTCCTTATGTGGAGTTCCCCTTTAAAGTACAAGTTCTCACCCCCATTGCATGGTCTGGTATTTATAATCTTGGTTTTAGGGGTTTAGTTTTGTGGACTATTCGTCATAAGCTTCACAGTGCATCTATATAACTCTATGCATAATTACCTGGTGCTCTAATGTTCAGCCCACTCACAGTAGTACAGGGTGAGCAGGCTGAACATCAGAAGACACAAGAGTAGGACCTGTCAGCATCCTGCCGAGAGAAAGAGAGGGGTGAAGGACCTGTGTTTGTGTATGTCAGTGGTGTCTCAAGTGATCCCAAGGGCCCAAAAAAACCTGGAGCCGGGCATGAATAGGGATACAATTCCCTGCTTCTATACAGCAGTAATTTGCTCTATATTGCTGCTTACTATCCAACCTGAAGCATATGGTGACCAAGGCTATATTCACACATCGTAAGAGACCGGTCGTTCCATGACCCGGCCAGGTCAAGGAACGGCCGGTCTCTGATGAGATCATCCCAACCGCTACTGCAGTACCAGCTGGATGATCTTTTCGGCCGCAGTGTTCTAATGCGGGCGCATCGGTGCGCGCCCGCATCAGTACTCTCAACTGCAAACTATGGAGTGTACAGCCGGAGCCACTCGCTCCATAGTGTGCACTGACAGGGTTTTCTGCGGCAGCTATTCACTGAATAGCAGCCGCAGAAAACTGACATGTCAGTTTTCTATGGTGCCGCGAGGGATCCCGGCCGGAGCATATACTATGCGTATACACTCTGGCCAGGATTCCGTAGAAGACTGGGCAACGTATCTATTCATCAAAAGTACGGGCGTTGTTGCCGATTGCAACAACGGCCGTACTTTTACGAAAAGATACGTTGTGTGAACATAGCCTTACTCTCTAAACCTGGCACTTATCTTAGCACCTGGCTCAGCAAGTATAACACCAAATCAGAATCTGACATTGAATCCGAATCAAAGTGACGTCCAACAAATTTCGGGAGCAGGGATCTGCCAACCATAGGCCCGACTACTGAAACCAAGTCCTGGCACTCTTATTACAACCTATACCGACACTTCTATTCCATTGTCATCCTTTTTCGAAAATCTCCAGTCCACCATTGTTTTTCTCCCCCCTCTCGAAGTCGATGAACCCGAGGACCCTTGCGGGGGAACTCGTGACATGTTGACAGCTCAGCCCTTCCTGATGCTATAAATGATACATTAGCAATTAAATGGTAAATGGCTGGAAATCAAGCCATGTATCCAGGCTATAATTGTAATCACGTACATACAAGTACTAACCCCTCTCATCCCTGTTCCTCTCCCGAAATCCTTATGTAATCTCGTTGCTTTTTGATGCTTCTAAAGCTCATTGACTCGGCTGACATTTTCCCTTTTATGTCAACCTGTTTGCTCAGGTAGTGGAATGCAGAAGGTTTCTTTCCTCCCGTTGAGAACCTCACACCCATCCTGGCAGACGGAGCTGTTTTTACTGCTGATAATTATACCTACACGTAACTCGAATACTTTCCCACGGATACGGCTCAGTCCGCTGCAGCATTGGGACATAGTTATACAACTTGTGTTTCTTGCTCGAGCGTCTCTTACGGCTGATGGAGTTTTACAGAACATGCCTTCTTCTTTCCATGTCTGGAGCGTTTTATCCTCTCTCTGTTTGCACCATATGGCGGGACGTTTCGGGGGGACGTTGGGATCTGCGAAGTCGGAGGGAACCTGCCGTTTGCACAAAGTAATTAGCATCCAGGTTCCGACCAATTATGGACGGTGACAATTACCTTGTGTCAATGAGCAAAACAATGGACGGTGTGTTCAGCGTAGATCAAAGCCATTGTTTATACACTGAAATGTGAAGGTTTTCCCATGATATATTGGTATCAATGTGCTTTTTGTTTTGTTTTTTATATCTACGTAGGTCCAAAATTCTCTATTCATTCAGTTCTTCCTATATCTTTATGGCTCTTATACTTCGATTTTCTCATAGAAAGTTCCAAATCTTAATTTGTTGGCTTCCTGCAGTCAACAATAGGCAACAAATACAAAGACGTGTCCTATCTGTCCCTGTTCTTACCCTAGACTTATACCCTGAACTCTAAGCAAAATTTTACCGTCCCTGCAATGTCCCTAAGGAAACCCTGGATTTATTCTCCCTACCAGAAACAAGCAGGTAATACCAAGCGAGACTAAGAGGGAGATTTATCAAACATGGTGTAAAGTGAAACTGGCTCAGTTGCCCCTAGCAACCAATCAGATTCCACTTTTTATTTCTCATAGACTCTTTGGAAAATGAAAGGTGGAAGCTGATTGGTTGCTAGGGGCAACTGAGCCAGTTTCACTTTACACCATGTTTGATAAATCTCCCCCGAAGGGTCTATTTACACGTCAGTATATGTTTCACTCCACAAATTTGAGTCCACTATTTTTTTTTATTAGCAATCCACAAATTTCCATCTGTATTGAATCGGTATTGCATCCGTATTTTTTGCTGATCCGCAAAAATGAATAGGCGTGGTTAATAATAATTTGGTCACAATTTGTGGATCACATCCGCAAAGATAAGGATCCCATAGGGATCTATTGCTGTGTCTGTGGAGGAATTTCAGTCCGTACTAGGGCCTGTCCTTTTTTTGCGGTGGGGATCACAGCCCTGTACACAACTATGGACGTGTTAATTGGGCCATTGAAATACATTGATCCTATTTTCTGTGGATCCGCAATTGTGGACCTGTTAATAAGGCCTAAGCAGGGCCGTTTCTAGGGCCGGGCGAGCCAGGCCACCGCACAGGGCGCCCACAGCTAGGGGGCGCCCTGCGGCACCCGACAGCCCGCAGCCCCTGCATCCTTAGGGCTTGCCAGGGGATCTGGAATCTAAGTTCCAGATGCCCTGGCCAGAGCGACCTTTAGCTGTGCGTACAGCCAAAGGAAACGGCAGCCGGGGCAGAGACACAGAGGCTTCCTGTGCAGGCGGCCTCTGTATGACAGGTGGCTGCCTGCACCGGAAGCCAGAGGAGGACGGAGAGACCAGAAGAGGAGCTGGAGGCTGCAGGGGGAGAGGTGAGGAGCTGGTGGGGGATCCTGCACAGGGGGAGCCCCAGATATGTCCCAGTGTAATGGAGGTCATCCAGCTTTCCCAGCATCCTGTATGTCAGTGTAATGGAGGTCATCCAGCTTTCCCAGCATCCTGTATGTCAGTGTAATGGAGGTCATCCAGCTTTCCCAGCATCTTGTATGTCAGTGTAATGGAGGTCACACAGCTTTCCCAGCATCCTGTATGTCAGTGTAATGGAGGTCATCCAGCTTTCCCAGTATCCTGTATGTCAGTGTAATGGAGGTCACTCAGCTTTCCCAGCATCCTGTATGTCAGTGTAATGGAGGTCACTCAGCTTTCCCAGTATCCTGTATGTCAGTGTAATGGAGGTCACTCAGCTTTCCCAGCATCCTGTATGTCAGTGTAATGGAGGTCACACCATGCAGACTTTACTGCACCAAACAGCAGAATTACTACAGTTTGGGACCTTATAGGTGGGAAAAGGGAAGGAAGTTTCTGCAAGTGAACTGAGGGGGGGGGGGGGGGGGGGGGCTTTTATCTAGATTCGCCCTGTTACCAAAATGACCTAGAAACTGCCCTGGGCCTAAGGCTAGGTTCTCTCGGCGCTCATGGATAAATTTACAGAACGTGTGAATGAGGCCTAAGGGTCCTATTACACAGCACGATCATAAACTGTAAACAAGCATTGATCTGCTAGATCAACGCTTGCTTACTGAGCAATTAAACGGGTACTCCAGCTGAGGGAAAAGGCGTCCACTCACCTCCCCGGTTCCAGTGGCGGGTCCCGCATCGTGGTGCTCCGGTTCCCGGACGCTTTCTGGTGTCTGACGCGGGCCCGAGGCGTGACGGGATCTGAGCGGACTTGAAACGGATCCCGCCTCCTTCACTGACTGGCTGAGCAGACCTGAGACGTCACGTCTTGGGCCCGCGTCAGACACCAGGAAGCGGCCGGGAACCGGGCACCAGAGCGCCGCGATGCGGGACCTGCTGCTTGAACCGGGGAGGTGAGTGGACGTCTTTTTCCTCAGCCACCACGTCCCCGATCCCAGCGAAAAAGTGCCCCCCCGCTGGAGTACCCCTTTAAACGGGCCAGCTATCAGGCAGCAAGGGCTGCACGCACATCGTTAGTGATGTTCATGCAGCCCTATCCTTTAGTTTAACATAATAAAGTATCAACTTACCTTATCACGTTCCCTGGTGTCCTTGGAGGCCTTCCCCAGTGTCTGCAGCTCTGTCTTCTGTTCCCTTCTGTTCCAGTCTCTACACTGACAGGCCCGCCAGGCTCAGCCAATCACTTGCCACAGCTTGGCTGAGCGGCCCTGGCCTGTCAGTGCAGACACTATTAGCGATGCGTGCTTGACGCCCAATGATTTTAGGTCTGGACCTAAAGAAACAATCAGCTGATGATCGTTTTATGGGCTGATCATTCTCTCTATTACATGTACATTTACAAGTACAAGTACATTTAGGATGACTTCACACACACCGGATCCTCAGCGGATTTCATGCTGCAAATTCGCAGCCAAATCCGCTGCGGATCCAGTGTCAGTGCATCCCTATAAGAATACATACTCGCAGAGGGATTGACATCCCACTGCGAGTATGTAAGTTAACCCCCGGGCCGGGGACTGGAGCATACATCACCTCCTCCCCGCTTGCTTCGGGTATCGGCTGATCGTTCTCTTTATTACACAGAGTGATATTTGGCCGAATAGGCCGATTATCGCTCCATGTAATAAGGTCCTAAGACCATGGCACTCACCCCTCCAGCTCACGTACCATATCACATTGTGTCCTTAGGTCATATTGTGTGGTATTGCAGCTCAGTTCCATTGACGTGAATGGTGACAAGTCTATCTATCTATCTATCTATCTATCTATCTATCTATCTATCTATCTATCTATTATCTATCTATCTATTATCTATCCTCTATTTATCTATCTATCTATCTATCTATCTATCTCCTATCTATCTATCTATCTATCTATCTATCTATCTATCTATCTATCTATCTATCTCCTATATATCTATCTATCTATCTATCTCCTATCTATCTATCTCCCTCCTATCTATCTATCTATCTATCTATCTATCTATCTATCTCCTATCTATCTATCTATCTATCTATCTATCTATCTATCTATCAATCATCTATCTATTATCTATCTATCTATCTTCTATCTATCTATCTATCTATCTATCTATCTATCTATCTATCTATCTATCTCCTATCTATCTATCTATCTATCTATCTATCTATCTATCAATCATCTATCTATTATCTATCTATCTATCTTCTATCTATCTATCTATCTATCTATCTATCTATCTATCTATCTCCTATCTATCTATCTATCTATCTATCTATCTATCTATCTATCTATCTATTATCTATCATCTATCTATCTATCTATCTATCTATCTATCTATCTATCAATCTCCTATCTATCTATCTATCTATCTATCTATCTATCTATCTATCTATCTATCTATCAATCATCTATCTATTATCTATCTATCCATCTATCTATCTCCTATCTATGTATCTATCTTCTATCTATCTATCTATCTATCTATCTATCTATCTATCTATCTCCTATCTATCTATCTATCTATCTATCTATCTCCTATCTATCTATCTATCTATCTATCTATCTATCTATCTATCTCCTATCTATCTATCTATCTATCTATCTATCTATCTATCTCCTATCTATCTATCTATCTATCTATCTATCAATCTATCTCCTATCTATCTATCTATCTATCTTTCTATCTATCTCTGTGTGTGTCTATATATATATATATATATATATATATATATATATATATATATATTTTTTTTTTTTCCTCTTTCTACATACAGTGGCGGCTGCAGGAACGTGTACATGAAACGCATCTATAGCGCAGAATTTCTTCATATGAAAGCAGCAATAACCTTCTTCTAGAACATTGGGCCCTTAGCAAAAATAAATTAAATAAAACAAAAAAAAAACATAATTTAAGCTGTAAAGGAAGAGCAATGGGTAGGGTGAGCGCTCCCCACCAGGAGATGAGTATTCTCCCGGGCACTAATCATTTTGTGGGGAAGCCGCTGGCACAAATGTGGAAGTATTGCTTAGCATTATAGCATGAAAACAAACCTACAGTAATCTATAGGCTAATCACTTCCAGCCTGTAACCCCATCATCACTGGGAGGACGGCGATCCAGGATCGGGGGCAAGACAACGTAATTAGGGATAATTGCAAGGACATGCCCGACCGGCCAACAATCTATGCGGGCAGAAGCCGTGCGTGGCCCCGCGGTGCGCATCAGGGTATCAGTAGTATTATTACAGATGGGTTTGCAGGGTGGGACCTGTGTGACATAATAAATTCCCTATAAGACTTTCACGCTTGGGATATTAGATGAAGCTACGTCTGTGAACGTGTTAGAATTTACCGCCAACTATGAATAAGTCTATAGAAGCTAGGGACACTATGGGACTGGACTGCTATAGCAATACATTCGCCATTAAAGAAATATTTTTTTTGTCCAGTACTTATGAGCTGCTGTATGCCCTGCAGGAACTATATGGCACTATATGCCACTATAACTATATGCCACCATATGGAGGTATTCTTTAATGATGACACTTCCCTGGGACTCATTAATGTGTTGCCACTGTATGGCAGTACTCTGGTATGAATATTGCAGGTGACACTGCCCATTATTGTGCAGGCACTGTACTGTCACTATATGGCAGTATTCTGTTATAAATCTTATTATGCCACAGCCTAGGGACTCATTATTGTGTTGGCATTGTATTGTCAACATACTGTGGTATAGATTTTATGGTGACACTTCCCGTCATTATGCGGGCACTGTATTATTTGGCACTACATGGCGGTATTCTGGTAACATTATGTTGACACTCCTTGCTATTGTTTGGGCACAGTACCGAAGAATTATTTGGCTCTATAAAGCGGTATTCTGTTATAAATGTTATGATGACAATACCTGGGGTCTCATTAATGTGCTGGCACTGCATGGCGGTACTCTGGTATGAATATTGCGGTGATGCTGCCCGTTGTTGTGTAGGCACTGGACAGAACAATTATTTGGCACTGCATGGCGGTATTCTGTTATGATGACAGTTTCCGGGGACTCATTAATCTGTTGGCACTGTATGGCAAATAACAATATAAATATTGCGGTGACGCTGCCCGTTGTTGTGCAGGCACAGTACTGAAGAATTATTTGGCACTGCATGGCGGTATTCTGATATAAATATTATGGTAACATTGCCCAGGGCCCAGTTTTCTTTAAAACTAAAGAGGTTTATTGCACCCAATAAAGAAATTCTAATAAGAGATTTACCGGCAGTAACATTATAACTAGAGCCTGCGGTTCCGCCCTTCGCTTTCTCTGCATTCTCGAGCTGCCAAGATTTGCATGTTGACTTCTTCTCCTATTCTTGCCGCTTGCCGGTGAAAGTAATGCCGATCCAAACAAGATCCCTATGGTTTGTAGATCAGAGGCGGCTTAGGGCGCACACCTTGCTCTTTCTACGGAGAACACTGCGATTTGCATGCCGAGAGATTACCGAAGCCTCGTATACATCGGATTTGCATTCATTCAAATCCCGGAGCGTTCACAGGAAAATGAACAAGCAATAAATTCTTAAAAACACAAAAGAGACTGTAAAAAGTCAACTCAAATTTCATGTAAAAGATTTCATAACTGTAGTCAGGCAGTCAAGACAGGACATGATGGATGCAAGGCTTTCCCATGAGTCAAGAGACATTGAACATTAGGTATTCAAACATTCCTCCGTTATGTGTGATGGTGCCGATAGTGAGTAATCTCTATGTGCAAGCCATGGCCAGTAGCCATTGCTGGGCCTATGGGTGATGATTAAAGATGAGTGAACTTTCTAAAAGATTGGTTTGGCAGGTTGGCTGGACTTTGAAGCAAAGTTCAAGTTCAGTTCGGAAAAAGTCGAACTTTTCTCAGTTCCCTAAAATAATATTATTTACATTATTTTTGGGGATTAAGAAATTGCATAGTTAGTTTTCTGCTTAGTTTGCTTTCTACTCCGCCAGCTTGTTTTTTTGTATATTGCTGAAAACATGCTGTGATAAGTAAGTATACACAAAACAAGCTGACATGGCAGAAAGCAATTGGCATACACAAGGATGGGGTCTGTTGCCTTCTACCCTGCCAGATTGGTTTGTGTATATTGCTGAAAGCATGGTGTCATAAGTAAATATGCACAAAATAAGCTGGCAGGGTAGAAAGCAACAGACACGATCCTTGTGTATGCCAATTGCTTTCTACCCTGCCAGCTTTTGTTCATATTGCTGAAAACATGCTGTTATAAGTAAATATACAAAAAACAAGCTGACGGGGTAGAAAGCAATTGGCATACACAAAGATCGTGTCTGTTGCTTTCTGCCAGCATGTTTTGTGTATGTTGCTGAAAACATGGTGTCATAAGTAAATATACACGAAACAAGCTGGCAGGATAGAAACAAGTTGGCAGGACAGAACAAGCTGGCAGGATAGACAAGGATAAACAAGCTGGCAGAATAAAAACAAGCTATTAGGATAGAAAGCAAGAGATGCGAACTTTGTGTATGCCAATTGCTTACTACCCCGCCAGGTTGTTTTGTGTATATTGCTGAAAACATGCTGTCATAAGTAAATATGCACAAAACAAGCTGGCAGGATGCAAAGCAATGGGCATACACAAGGATCGTGTCTGTTGCTTTCTACCCTGTCAGCTTGTTTTGTGTATATTATCTTATCACAGCATATTTTCATTCCAATGTTGCTGTTTTTCATTTCCAACAGGAACATTTGAGTGAAAACATGCAGTGATAAGTAAGTAAACACTAAAGAAGCTGATGGGGGACACTGGAGACCCGTAGGAGGTCACAGAGGGAATGCAGACAGGTAAGCAGGTAAGCTCCTTTTTGGTTTTTATGTGTATTAAATTGTGTGGCCACCAATTTTACAAACTGGTTACCAACTTCCCAAAAAATTCGGTTCTGTAATGAACCAAATGTTTTGCAAGGTTTGTAACGAATCACGTATCATTCCAAATATATTTAGAAATAACTTAATTTATTTAGTCTTGGCCACTAGGTGTCTCCCTTCCTGGCAATCTGCGGCTCACTGCATGTTGTTTGGGGAATTCCATCTATAGCAGAGACCAAGACAGAACACAGGAAGTGGGGAGAGGCTTAGCTAATGCTGTGTGCAGCAGCTGCCTCTTGTGTAAATAACAGTGATCCTACTATGTGAACAGTGCTGTCTCCTGAATATAATCTTTCCCTCTACCTTTACCTTTTCATTGTCAGCAGTAGCAGCGGTTCTGTGATTATTTTAACCCCTTCCTTGTCGTGATCCTGCTCTTTCTTTCCTTTCTGCTTACAGCACTTTGCAAAGACAGTACATAAGTAAACCCCCTGTAAATCACCCCCCCCCCCCCAGCATAGTGCCAGTTTGTCCAGTCTAATGCAGCATTATGTTATGGCATAGCAGAGAGGGGTAGTTGCTGTCCTTTGATTGACCAGGCTATCGAGTAAAAGCAATCCCTCTGTAAATACTGCTGGAAAATCTCCCGATTTTGGTGATTATGTTGTTCATGAATCAGGAGGCTCAGGATAATCAAAGATATTGATTCTTTGCAGGAAATTCTGCTATCTATGACAAAAAGGGTGATCAGAATGATAGTATTTGCATTGTAATACCTGTTTATATAGGCTTGTTTACAATCTTCTATGATTTTCTGCACACAGCTGCTATAAAACCCTCTGCATCTCCATGGTTACAGACTACAAATAATCCCAGTGTAGTCTGATCCTTCAGTAACATGCTATTCCTCTGCCTACATGTAACAGAGAAGGGCTCAGATGTAAAGATTTATCTGCTGCAGCAATACATACACATAGATCTGTATAGGAGCTGTGTACACTATATGGTAAGAGGTTGTTTTTTTTTTTTTTACTTTAGTTGCATTAAAGGGGTTGTTCACCCAAATAAAATCAAATTAACTGGTGCCAGAGATTTGTAATTTACTTCTACTTTTTTTTTTTAGAAAATCTCATCTTCCAATACTTATCAGTTGCTGTATGTCCTGCAGGAATTAGTGTGTTGTCTCCAGTCTGACACAGTGCTCTCTGCTGCCACCTCTGTTCATATCAGGAACTGTCCAGAGCAGTAGCAAATCCCCACAGAAAACCTCTCCAGCTCTCCAGACTGGAAGGAATACACCACTTGCTGCAGGACATACAGCGGCTTATAAATACAGGAATACTTGAGAAATTACAAATCTCTGGCACCAGCCGATTAGAAAAATAAAGAAATTAAAAAAATGCTGATTGCAAAAGTATACACAGCATTATACGCAGCATTGAGCTAGTATGCCAGCTTAGCTGTGCTGGGTTCTACCCTCCTACAGAGCTGGTGGCCTTTTGCAGCTGTCACAGATATTTTGACTGCCACATACTTGCTGTTTTGTCCTTTCTCAGACCATGCGGAGAGTCTGTTTTACAAGCTCGCTTTTTCCCACAAATGTAAGCTCTGCCTTTGATCCGTCTGCCTCCTCTGAGGAATGGAGGCATTTTTACACATAGGTAACAATTAGGCGTGTATAATTTCTTTCAGCACAAGTGATGTGTCACAGTGGTGGAGGAGAGATTCTCATCATGTTCACAGCTCGGCCTGGAGAGCTTCGCTGCATACTGCGGAGAGCCGACTGTACAGCTCTGGATACAATGCTGTTTTTTTTTTCTTTTTCACATCAAGTAGTGTTCTCCAACCTGTGACCCTCCAACTAGAACTGCCAGCATGACCTTACAACCAGTCAGCTGCATTTACATCTACAGGCTTCAGAGCTGAAATCTCCCAGGACTTCCTGGTTAAACACATCCTGGCTCCACCAGCAGAATAATGAGTGCAGCTCTGGAGTATAATACAGGATGTAACTCAGGATCAGTACAGGATAAGTAATGTAATGTATGTACACAGTGACCCCACCAGCAGAATAGTGAGTGCAGCTCTGGAGTATAATACAGGATGTAACTTAGGATCAGTACAGGATAAGTAATGTTATATAATAATAATAATGGAGTATAATACAGGATGTAACTTAGGATCAGTACAGGATCAGTAATGTTATATATGTACACAGTGACCCCACCAACAGAACAGTGAGTGCAGCTCTGGAGTATAATACAGGATGTAACTCAGGATCAGTACTGTATGTACACAGTGACGCCACCAGCAGAATAGTGAGTGCAGCTCTGGAATATAATACAGAATGTAACTGATGATCAGTACAGGATCAGTAATGTAATGTATGTACACAGTGACGCCACCAGCAGAATAGTGCATGCAGCTCTGGAGTATAAACAGGACAATCACTTTCAAATCAGAAAGATTAACAAAAAATATGGGTCTGACATTTGGGAGTATGAATGCCGGGTCTGACTACACAGGTTCTGTTTGTAGTCTGGTTCCATGGACATCCATAGGGAATATTTGCAAAGCTGCTTTTTGTTCATCATAATACTTTTTCATATAAACTGTAAAAAAACAACCTAGTCTTACATTTCTATAGTACTGATGGATATATATATATATATATATATATATATATATCTTTTTTTACTTGCTGTAAAGAGTTTTAGAGTAGTAATTTTTTATTGTAGATGCTATATAACAATATGATAACTCGCCTCCTATAGGTTCCCTCGCTACCTATATATGAATAAAGCCGAATGTATTTAGATTTTTTTTTTGCCGGAGAAATTTATTTTAATGGTACTTAAGCCGAACATTTATCATTAGGGTAATTTGACATTCTAGTTAATGCAAGCCACCCGCGTGGTCTGGAAACAAAGGGAAGCCTGATGGTTCATGCGGGCACAGGCTGCGGCCGGAGAGGCGCGGTGCTGCTCACTGATGGCCACGCAGCAATTACCCATTGATTAATATTATTAAACACAGACAGGATGTCGGACTGTCCTCTGCAATATGCTCAGGGTCTATTCAGTGGAAAACGGAGACAGAAAAAAAAATTGCTGACTTTTTTTTAGCCATTGCGACCTTTAAAAATAAACATCGGCGGGGGTCCCCGAGATTGTGATGATTCATGTTTCGCAGTGTCAGAATGCAAAAGAAAATGGACTTTTTCCTGCTTTTGTGACTTTTTCGGCGGGCGGGGGATGGGCGGGGGTCCTTGTTTAAAAAAAGGCTCTGTTGTGAAAAAAAGAAGACTTCAACATTTGACCCACAGTTGTTATGTTACTTAGATTAGTTTAAGTGCAACCAGCAGAGGTGTGTTGAGTGGGGCTCATTATCCGGGGCCCCGGACATCTGCTTCTTATTTGCTGGTGTCTGGCTGCTGGTATGTGGCGGCAAGTCTCAGAACTAACACAAGGGGATTGTGTTCCTGGCACATAAGTCCAAAGTGACTCCACGAGGTGAGCGCAGGAACCGACGGCAAGTACAAAGATCCCAGCGCATTCCCATACTAATTCACTTATTAGCTGGGGACAATGGGGCACCCGTTACCTGTTAGGGCCTGATACTGCCCCCTCGGCCTCCTGTGATTCATCCTTAGAGGCCCTCAGCAATGGCCTAGTAGAGGCCTCCAAGACTTCTAGGTAGGGATGGGAGACCGTAGGACCCTCAGTGGGTGCAAAACTACAATTCCCATCAAGCCTGGGCAGCCAAAGGTTGGTTTTGGCAATCCAGGTATGATGGGAATTGTAGTTCTACAACATATTGATGGCTGTTCCTGCTATAAAACCTTATGTACATGGCCCTGGACTGTACCGATGTGGCCTCATTGCAGTAATATATTGTGCCACTGCATGGAAGTACAATATGGCGGCACACAGAGTACCTACAGAGTGTTCCAATGAAGAAAATTATTTTTCTTTAAAGGGGTACTCCGGGGAACTGTAAAAAAAAAAAAAGTCTGTCCCCCCTCTGTCTTCCTCTTGTCTGGTCCTCTGGAGGCATGTTTGTAGACAATGAATGGATGGTAAGCAAAGGCATAACCCATTGCCCATTCATAACATACACTCAGGGCCCTTTGTGGATATTGTGTGGATATAAGGGGAGATTTCTCAAACATGGTGTAAAGTGAAACTGGCTCAGTTGCCCCTAGCAACCAATCAGATTCCACCTTTCATTTTCCAAAGAGTCTGTGAGGAATGAAAGGTGGAATCTGATTGGTTGCTAGGGGCAACTGAGCCAGTTTCACTTTACACCATGTTTGAGAAATCTCCCCCATAGTGTTTCAGCAGTTGGATCCCCCACGATCTGACACTTAAAATCTATCCTGTTGATAAGTAATTTAATATGGAATACCCCTTTAACGCTCAGGGCTGTGCGCTGTACTCAGTTACACCTCACGATTCAACTGGAAACCCATTGCAATCCAAACTTTTGATTTGTCAAGAGGTGGTGCACATGACAGTAACACTTTAAGCTGGCCATGCAAATTAAAGGGGTACTACGGCAATTACATTTTTTCTTTTAAATCAAGTAATGACAGAAAGTTATATAGACCTGTAACTTACCTCTATTTAAAAAAAATCTCAAGTCTTCCAGTACTTATCAGCTGCTGTATGTCCTGCAGGAATTGCAGTATTGTCTCCAGTCTGACACAGTGCTTTCTGCCGCCACCCTCTGTCCATATCAGAAACTATCCAGAACAGTAGCAAATCCCCATAGAAAACCTCTCCTGTTCTGGACAGTTCCTGACATGGACAGAGATGGCAGCAGAGAGCACTGTGTCAGACTGGAAAGAATATATCACTTTCTGCAGGGCATACAGCAGCTGACAAGTACTGGAAGGCTTCAGTCTGTGTATACATATATATACATCATACAATGTACAACATATATATATATATATATATATATATATATATATATATATATATATATATATGTGTATATATTTTAGCAATGTCTTCTACAGACAGCATTCATCCTTTCCCTGGTAAGAATTGCCGCATAGGGCTGCTAGCCTCTCGGCTTCTTCTTCTCGGGAAGCATGTTCTTCTGTTCCCATTTTTTTTCCTATCCAGTTATTTTTTTTCTTCGACAAGAAACCCATCTGCCACACGATCGCCTTGAGGTTTCTTAAAATGCAGTTTTACAAGTTTAGAAGAATAGCTGAGCTCATTCATAAAACAGGAGAGAAGAATGTTCATGTTGCCTGCTGGCCGCACAGCCATGTAAAGTATGTGTGGGAAGCGAGCGGCAGACACAGGCCAGCTCCGCATGTGGACTAAAGATGTCTTCAACATGTGTGTCGCAGGATGTGTGCGCCCGGGCAGCGTCATGCCATGCACAAAACTTCACTTTTATGGGTGGACTTCAAGGCACAAATGCTTCCAAGATTAGGGTCAACTCCGGGGCACCTCGTCTGCAGCGAGGATCTCTAACCTCTAAACGTAACTACAACTCCCATCATGCCACAACCACAGGCTCTGTTCACACTACCGTCATGGCTTCCATTGACCTAAAGAATTGAAACGATCACTGTTGGACCCCATCGACTATTCCGGATGACATAAATGAATGCGATCCTGATGGGACCCCCGGACGCAGACTCACAAATGTTAACAGAGTACATTGTGTCGGAATGCGAGACTTTAATCTTCTGACATCTGTGAAACCTGAGTAGAAAAAAAAAGGTTAAAAGTGGCCCCAAAAGGGTGGAAAAAAAATCATAAAACCTAACAAATGCACAAAAAAGTGGTGTTTGCCCATTGGAAAGAAAGTTGTAAGCAACTTTGCAAGAATTCACCTTAGTGTTCCCTAACTTTCCTGGAAGGCAGATGGAAAACTTGTGGCTATAAACCAAAGATAAAACTCCAAAAAATTGTGAAAAACTTATAAAAAGTATAAATACAATCAAGAATTTATTAAATAAAGAAAAACAACTAACAAATATTACATTAAAGGGATAAAAAAATACTATACAATATAATACTATACAATACACTACTTTATAATATAATACTATACAATACGATACTATATAATATAATACTGTACAATACAAGTAAATGATGTCACCAGTCTCTTAATATGAAAGAACAGGTTCTAGATCACATATATCTTTATAACAGTTGGAGTCTTCTTTGTTTATAACTCTAGATCCCCTGCATTGGCGTACTGTACAGTTAAGCAATAGAATTTTGTCTTCCGTCTGCCACCACTAGGGGGAGCCAAGTGCTCCAGTTGTGTCCAATTACAAATCCTCAATGTACTAGTAAAACTGATAACATTTCCACCCTTGCTTCAGATCGTCAAGCCAATCTTAATGCTTTTAATGTTGTTGTTAAGATTGTGCATAGCTATTCTCAGTCTCTCCATTTCAGGGTAGAGGTCATGCACTCCTTTTCTTTTTCTTGTCTGGCCAATGACAGGGCAGAACATACTCCTCTCTGCCATGCCATGACATAGAGCTGGAGAAAGTGCAGTGGACTTAACAAGCTGGCACTGTACACTGGTATAGATAACTTGTGGAGGGAGAAGAGATTACTGGTGCATTGTGCTCTATGAGCAGAAAGGAATGAAAGAGCAGCAACACAGCAAGGAAGGGGTTACAGTAACACTGGATTGTTAATGCGGCCGACAATGATACATTTGCAGACAGCACTGGAAGCAACACTGTGTTCATACAGTAATACTAACACTGGTGCTTACACAGCTGTCCAGAACTTTATAGATCATAAATGAAAGATAAGCCTTGATTTACCTTTTATTCACACCATGGATCTAGAGGATGCAGAAAGGATTACACATTGCAGGTACACACCAAGGAAATTTCTTTGAATGTCTTTGCTGCTAGAGACAGAACTCCCCTAACAACACGCAGTGAATAGCAGATTGCCGGGAAGTGAGACAACTAGTGGCCAATACTTTACGGGTATAAACCCACACACCGTATATGCAGCGTATTTACTGCTGCGATACGCAGCAAACTCGCAGCAAACTCGCAGCAGATTAGATCTAAATAACTGAACACAGCATCAAATCTGTACCAACAAATCTGCTGTGTATTTGTTGCGTATCTGCTGCATATACGGTGTGTGGGTTTATACCCTACAAGTAATTTTTCTGGTAAAATACTTGATTTACAAATATATTAGGAATCACGTAGGCTGTCACATGGCGGGAAGTGGTTTGAAACGACATTGACCCTTTTATGATTAATTTAAAAGAGAATTAAATAAAATTGACACAGTATGAATTTAGCTCCCCCTAGTGGTAGCTGTAAGTAACCAGAATTTGATCATTTATCTGTGTATCTATGCAGGAGATTTGGGGCACTGTAATAAGGGACATATGAAGAGCATGTATAGAGATGATGGGCAGCACCTATTATGTGGCTGCAGAGGAAGAGATTCAGCGACAAGCTCCAAAGGGCGGCAATACCTGTGGGAGCTCGGATCCCAGGGCTCTCACATATTGTCACCTAATCCTTTCTTTCCTCCTCTGCCATGTGCGGTTTCCCCTTCTCCCTCCTCTTGGCTGCCTCTCTCCTATTCCTGGTCTGCTCCGTGCACATTCCGGGCCCAGCGCCTGCAGCACAAGGATTTTTCAGTGTGAAGGGATTAGACATACAGGAGACAGCAGCCGGCCCGGCATAACACTTTGTGGGGGGCTACGGTGGGTGTGAAAGAGAAAGCAGGACCCACATTAATAAATCCTCTTTCTCTCCGGAAATTACATTTGGATCTCAGGGATGTATCTAGGATTTCTAGATTTTCTTGCATCTGATCTTATCTTGCAGGAAAGTTCAGTCTCCCGAAATAGAATAAACTGCATTAAAGCTCTTCTAATATCTTGACCTGGGAGTCTATGGAATCGGACATAGAAAGGGGGGGGGCTATAGGTTTATGTAAACAAACCTAGAGAAGACATATGGTGACTGTTCACATGTTGGAGGAGTAGGCCCTGTCGAGTTTCAGGACCCCCTTTTATTTCAGAAACAAAAGAGAAAATTACTACCTTCCCATTCGAATCCAATATGGCGGCTTTCAAGATGGCGGCCATGTTGCAGACATAGCCTAAAAGATACCCCATCACTTTGCGGGGATATTCTGTTGGTTTTTTTTTTATCCATGTGGGTTGAGCACTCCGTTCTCTTCTTCCCATTCTTTTGCAGCATCCCGTGTTGAAGTGGTCCCAATGCTGGGCCCCCAGGCACTGTCGAGGTGTCACCATGTGTTGCTGCTCTCTGGAAGGGATGGTAAGACATGGTGCACCCCAATGAGAGATAAGTCCAGAGAGTCAGGGGTCACAGTAAACGGCGGCTTCTTCAAAGCACTGAGCTGCTTCTCCAGTCTCCGACCCGTAGCGGAAGGGAAAGGCCTAAGCTAGCAGTCTTCTTCTAGGTCTCTGCAGGCTTGTGCTCTGTGCTTCTGTGCAGTCTAGCAGAGTCTCTTCACCTCTCTAATCCCTTTCTACAGAACCCCAGGTTACTGACTGACTCTTCCTTTTATACTGTTTGTAAGAAAACTAGAACCTTCTAGTGGGCGAGATAGAGCAGAGAAGCACAGCCTTAACACAAACAATGTTTCAACATTAGTCCGCCATAGACTTGTATTGAATTTCCATACAGGTCTATGGAAATGCCAAAGGAATTTTTGCTTTTTTTTTTACCTCCAAAAGTTTCCTTTCAAAATCTAAGCTCTGCACACTATCTCACAGCAACAGTGGTAGACTATAAGCTTCTAACCTTCTGTGTCATAGCTTGGCTTTATATGAACCCCTTCAGAGTACGGTGCGTGTCAATGCAATTACAGCGAACATAACAAAAACACATTACATACCAAATAAAGTTCAGTACTACAACACAGTACAAGTGTACACAACAGAACAACACAGTGCAAGTACAATAAAGTGAGATGGTGATGGCCTTCCATTATAGAATGACCACAAATGTCCATGATGAAAGGTACCCTTACACCTGGGCACTACACTGTATATAGCTAGAAGGCTTGCAGACCTTGGCATGTACCTCCCTGGTTTCAGCAGCGAGAGGTATGTGAGGCCGTCGTGATCCCAATGACTGGGCGGATTGCCTCATTATTTACAGCAATTATTTTGGCGGGTGATTGACGGCCATTATAACATGTCAGATATGAGGAGTTAATCCCTTTCCCGCTTCAGGGGTTGGTAACATTGACAATACTATAACATCACCGGGGTGGAAGCAGAAATACATTGCTTACCTGTAAATGCAGGAACTGAGAATTACTCGAACCTGCGAGATACATCATGTAGGAATAAACTATTACCGGATTTAGTGTGTAACTTAGGAATAGTGATACTGAATGAATGGATGTGAAAGTGTATGTGGATTACGTAGCCAGGGTACAGGAGCTGCCCCATCACATTAGGCCAAGCATGGCAGTGTGGGCGTCCTGGTTACTTTTGGTATATATGTGTATTAGTACATATGTGCCTGTGGCAAATAAGGTAAAGGAGACAAAATATTGTGTAGGAGGGCACAAATGTGAGGGTAGGGACACAAACCCGCAAAGTACAGGGTGGGGCCAGAAAGGGACAAACTTCTGTATGGGTGCACAAAGGGGAAAACAATGGAGAAACTACAGTGTGGGGGCACAAAAGAGCAAACTAATGTATGGGGGTCAAAGAGTGGGCAAACTAAAGTGTGTGGGGCTCAAATGGACAACTACTGTATGAGAGACACACAGGGGGCCAACCGTTGTGTGGAGGGCACAAAGAAGTAATTACTATGTGGGGGGCACATAGGGGACGAATTACTGTATGGGAGCAAAAAGGGGGCAAACTACTGTGTGGGGGCATAAAGGAGGCAAACTGCTGTGTGGGGGCACAAAGGGGGAAATATTACTGTGTGTAGACACAAAGGGGGCAAGCTACTGTGTATAGGCACAATGGAGAGAAACTACTGTGTGGGGGCATAAAGGGGGCAAACTAATGTGTGGAGGCACAAAGGGGGAAAAATTACTGTGTGTAGACACAAAGGGGGCAAACTACTGTGTATAAGCACAAAGGAGGCAAACTACTGTGTGGGGGCATAAAGGAAGCAAACTACTGTGTGGGGGCATAAAGGAGGCAAACTACTGTGTGGGGGCACAAAGGGGGAAAAATTACTGTGTGTAGACACAAAGGGGGCAAACTACTGTGTATAGGCACAAAGGAGGCAAACTACTGTGTGAAGACACAAAGATATAAACTACTGTGTATAGGCACAATGGAGAGAAACTACTGTGTGGGGGCAAAAAGGTGGCAATGAACTGGTGGGAAGGCAGAAAGGGGACAAACTACTGTGTGGGGGCAAAAAGGTAGCAAACTACTTTGTGTATGCAAAAAGAGGCCCATTATAGTAACAAATTAAAAAATTTGATACATTTATTACACCCCCCTGTACCTAGTCAATACTATCCTGTTCTTAAAGGGAACCAATCAGCCCAATTGGGCTGATATGGTTCCCTGAAGCACAGCTTCTAAACACGTACTGGCCACGGCTGCAGCAGGAGCTGTATACCCCAAAAAACAGTTCAAAGCACAAAAAGCAGTCATCTGGGCAGTTCCCGCTCATCACTAGTCCCCGCTCTCTGTCTGTCAGCGCGCTCTGTGGGATGATTGACAGGCATAGAGGCCAGTAACTTTTTCACTCTTTTTGACAGGCATAGAGGCCTTTTTCACTCTTTTCCGAACGCTCCGATTCTGATAGATCAAAACCTTTAGACCATACACTAATTTAAAGTTGGCCAAACCCACTGACTTTCTAAAGTGTATGGACACCTTTCGAACCTTCCGACAGATGATGTTAGGGCAGAGAAGGGCCGTTCATGTTGGGTTTCAATGCTTCACTCCTTTGTCTTGCAGCGGCTTTGCCCTCTCCATTAGGAACACATGAACTTTCAGGGCCTTATTACATGGGACAATTATCGTTCGAAAAATCGTTAGATCATTCCGATTTGAACGATAATCGTTTAGTGTAATAGCAGACAACGATTAAACGACCATCGAGAAATCGTTAGTCGTTTCATAGAATCTGGACCTATTATAATGGTTGATCGTTCGCAAATCGTTCACATGGAATTAGACGTCGTTCAGTCACCAGGTTCGCAAATTTTTGGCGTAAAACTGAACTTTAACGTACCGCACTAAAACAGTTAAACAATAGTTTGTCTGGAGAATGACGGTCTGCTCAACCAATCACTGGCCACAAAGCTGTCCTGCCTCAGTCAGTTATTGGCTGAGCAGGCTGGATGCATGGAAGAGGACAACTGGGGAACATGGACAGGTAAGTATCATTTATTTATTTATTTTTACGAATTTTAAAAGGAAGCATACAAAAATTTGACTGTTCAACCAAATGAATTTTTGCAAACTTCAGCTTGGCTTGATTCGCTTCCCTCATCCCTACCCATTGGTCATCCCATTATATTATATGGACCATTGGCTGATGGTGTTAGCTGGACACCCATGTGAGCAGGACTAGGTTATGAGTATTCCCTTTCACTGACAACAAGCCGAGGGCTTGGAAACGGAGAGAAAAGTATAAAAGCTAAAAGTTTACTAAAAAGTGGAGGATCCCTTTAAGGTTTTCCTCCTTATAAAGCAGTACCGACATCTTGATCTCTGGCATTGTGCTGGAGTTGGAAGCTCCTCATCCTGCATTGTAATAAACCCCCTGTGTAATCTTCCCTGAGACATCCGGGAGAGTGCAGTAAGCACAAGCAGTTTAGGGCAAGGGGGTCGCGTATAAAACACCACAAGTAATTGGGGGTTAACGCTTTCCTCCTTGTGTGTGCCATTGTACAATCTGTCCTCCTTAATGAAGAAGTAATGGGGCATTACCTCTGAAGAGCCGGCAAGGAGTTTTTTTTACCACTCATAGACTTTTCTTGGGCTGTTTAGCTAATTGCCGGCAATCACTTCATGGTGCTGGAGGACATTGCGGCTTCTTACAAAGACAATATGCCTTATACAATACTGCCTAGAACCAATGCAAAGACAACGCCAGGCCACGTATACAGCTGCATTCATCCAGTTCTATAGTCACAATGAAATCTGCACACACAATATATATCAGGAATTCATGTGTTAACTATGGTTTAACGTACATCCCATATACAGTCTTTGAGCAGCCCCAACATGTTTTTCAATGGCTTCTTCAGGGGGTATATGATCCTTGGAAGAAGCCATAGCGAAATTCCTTATTGGGGCTGGTGTTCATTGTATGTGTAGATTCATTTAGTTTATGATTGTTGTTTGTATTTGTATTAGATGTCGCTACATTATGTATTGAAGTATAGAAGCTGCACAGCTGAAGTGTCTCAAAGGGTTGTTGTGTTTGTGTGTACCAAAATCTGTGGACCAGTAGGATCTTTATTTTCTTCTTTCCTATCACATCTTCTCTTTGTTCTTCTGTTGCACTCTTTCCACCCAACCATAGCACGCCTTACATGCTGGATAGTAAGTTAGTCTCTTGGGAGAAGGAGAAGTCTTAGTCAGAATTCTGTGAAGGAAGGACGCAGACCAGATTGTTCTCCATAGTGGTCGTATCTGGGCCCTGGCCCTCTGCCAGGTCATCCCCGTAAGGAAGAGGAGTAGTCTTAGTACCGCACATGGGTAGGACGCAGGACAGTG
Organism: Dendropsophus ebraccatus; assembly: GCF_027789765.1. Classification (NCBI taxonomy): domain Eukaryota; kingdom Metazoa; phylum Chordata; class Amphibia; order Anura; family Hylidae; genus Dendropsophus; species Dendropsophus ebraccatus. Next base: position 18,366,802 of record NC_091457.1, on the reverse strand, counting down.
TTCTGTTACAAAATTCTCTCTCAGTGCCTATACACCATAGGATGCAGTTTTAAACCTCTCAGGAGAGGACAAGCCAACAGATCACCTCAACCCACGCCGTGGACTAGGAGAAACAACAGTGCAGGACAGTATCCACTATAGAGCCAAAGAGCTAGGAACTGATCCAGGTGGAGCAAAGTTACTGTAAAAGTCTATGAACTCCATCAAGGTCTGGGCCCTGTGTCACCTACTTGTACGGTTCAGCCAAAGCTCGTGGGCATAAGGTGGTGTGAAGTCTCTAGGAAGTCAATACACAGGCACAGGTTTTCTCATTCTTCTTCTAAAAGTATTCTTCTATATATTCCAACATCCCAGCAGAGCACATTAATACTTGGGTTGAGACTCACAGCACCCTCCTCTCTACTACGCTACCTCAGTACAACTCTACCAACACTACTACATCCTACTCAGCACTTATCACACAGATCTAGTGGTTCTATGTTCAAGTATTTATTGGAACTTTGTCAAGTGTATATCCGAGCTCATCTGTATTACCTGTTGCATATTTGCCTATAGTAAATCAAGTCAACGTTATCCACGGAGTCTGTGATTATTCACCACCACCTGCACAGCATATACTCTGCAACCTTGGGACATCTCCCCTTTCTGTGGGTGGCGGGTCCTACTACTACTATTCGGGAGGGTTATTACACCACTCTGGCCACCTGTGACGACATCATCCGTGACTACACTATCCCAAAGGACCCCGTAGCAACCCGACAGGACACCGACCACAGGGGAAAAAGGTACAACTGACCATCACACCTGTGTGCCCACCTGGCACTGGCATCACGTGACAAAACCTTTAGGTCCGGCTGTATCTCAGCCATCCACCACAAGAAGTGGTGTCACACTTCCATCTAGCAAGTGACCGTCCGTACAACCGCTATAACACCATCCGGGGGCTCACCACACAATTACTTAGATACTGAGAAGAATAACCCGTACTCATGGTTTGAAGGTATCTGTCAATGCTGGGGGAGTCCAGTACCACAGGTCGTAGGCTTCAACAACTGGGTGGAGCTAACCCCTCAACGTAAGCCAAAGATGTCAAGTGAAACGCAGCGAAGCAAATCACTGTAAAGAAAGCTTCTCCAACCACTGTCTTGTCTTTAGTAGTTCCTCTGCAGGCTTGCAGGACTTAAAAAACAATAATTCCCTCAGCGTGGACAGGCCTAGGTCCCTCATCTGCACCACCACCAACCCTCTGGCCCTAGGCAGGGCTGTGATAGGCCCAAAGGCAGGGAGGTGGCTGGCAAACTATTTCTCGAGCACAAACAACCTGTTACATACACAGTTAACCCCTAACCACCCTGCAGCGAGTGCTTGCTTTAACTGGATAGCTAACAATAGAGAATATGGAAAAAAATGCAGTCTACTTACTTCACTCTCATAGTAAACCCAATAATAGTGTCACCTTACATACATATAGACAGCAGCAGTGGCATAATGAATGAGTAAATCATAGGGATATGTATAGCATGATCTCCCACCATGAGGTACACTACCCTAAAGTAGCTTCTGAGTTTCTTTTAGTAGGGCAGTGGGTGAGGCAGTTTTACTCCCTCTTGTGGAAAGTCTCTAATCCTATATTCCACTCAGGGTTATCTTTTATGTCAATAAGAGTATATGTCTCTATAAGGTGCCACTATACTGTTCGGTATTGTGAGCTGACATCCATATTCTGCACATGTGCTCAGACATCTGGTCTTGTATCAGGCATTTTTGTGTAGGAAGCAAGTGCTAGATCATCAGAATTTCTGGATAATCAGATTCTAGACTAAATCAGTTTCAATATGTTTTGGTCCTGACGAGACAGACAAAGCCATAGGAACAAACTGGTGGAGACGAGGGGGTGTAAGCATTCACAACATACTTGTCCTGGGCCCATCGATGTGTTAAACTAGCCCTGTATATTATACATATAATTAACATTCATGTAAATCCTTGTCCCACTCTACACTGACCGCTACTACGTCCACACAACGTCCAGAGAATATTTGTGGTTGGAGAATAAGATGCAAGAATAACAAATTATGGATTCTTGGATGATATACAGAGAATATTCCTCCAGTGGACGAATATCATAATATACTTAATGCTTTACAGATCATCTTCCCTGTGCCGTAAATTGAATGTCCACCAAATAGCTTATTAGATCTAATAGTCTGTGCTGAATTATTTTGTATGTCTTTATAGCAGTTAGGCCATGGTTTACTGCCACATTGCACCAAATCCCCAGAACAGACGTGGTGTCCCACCCTTGGGTGCTGTCTATGGCACCTTTAGTAAATCATTCCCTTAGGTTCACACAAGTGGGAGATGTAGTGTTGTATTTTCCCCACTAGGTGTCACTACTAACTTTTTGCACATATGAAGGAGTGGAAGGGTTAATTGTTTTGTACCATGTTGTGTGCTGACCAGTCACAGGTGCTAGTTCTCTTCCATCCTATCTCTTCTTCTCTCTCACACACTCAGTCCCTCCACTCACAGGAGGGTTTAGTTTAACCCCTCTAGGAGGAGTTAGTTCCTGGTGGGAGGAAGTTAGGAGTTAGTGGTTGGAGGTCCAAGCGGATGGATGTTTGTGACCCTATTCAGTTAGAAAGTTCTCTACTAAGAGCAGAGAAGCCACATAGGAAACACCTTGCCCACGCCCGGAACCTCTCTAAAATGTGCAGAGCAGTTACCTGAAGCAAGAGGAACTGACCCCAGTAGGACAAAGCTACTGTGAAAAGGTCTACGTATCCTACTGCACAGTGTAGGACGACTTTGAAACCTTGAAAGTATGCTCAACCCAGATAACCGACGTCTGGGGCTCCTATTACCCACCTAGGACGGGTATCCCGCAACTAGGGGGCATAAGGTGGTTCAGAGCCAGTAAAGGTATCTTTGAATACAAGTATTTTTTTATCTCATCTATTTCTACACCTGTTCCAGCAGAGCCCCCTTTTTACATTGGGCAGGGCTCCTCTGGCAACTCCTCTCTCTCTCTCCAAAGCACCTACCACTACAAGCACTGGTCATACCTCACTGTCAGCACCTATGTAAAGATTTGCATTGTTTTCATCACGTGTACTATTCACCCTTTACTTTTCAATAAAGTATTATATTTTTAACTAAAACGCACAGGACTCTGGTCTACTCTTTTAGCACCTGCTCCTATACACCTTAGAACACTTGGGCTATTCTCTCTTTCTGTGTGCCTGGCGGTACCAACAGCCTGGGGTGAGTCTAACACCACTCCAGGCCACCGTGACAAGTGTTTAAGTGACCCTAAGCTCCCCTGAAGCACCAAACCATCTAACCGTACGGTACCGACACGCCGCACAGACATAGATTGAAATTATTACTTTTTGGCTACCTGTAGTCACCATTAGGGGGAGCTTTGGAGCACACTGCATACTGTTTCATTATTGAGTACAATGTACATACAGTCTGCAATATCTATACTTTCCCCTCCTATAAAACATTGTACTCCACAGCCGTTCATCCTATTAGAGGTTGGAATTGTGGTAATAAAATTTAACAGTTTAAATAGTTATTGGTAGTTGCTGGATGTAGAGTCTAGCGCCACCCTCTGGTAGTTGTAGCATGGTTGAACTGCAGTTTCCCATTGCAGGATGCAGACATCATGTGATAGCCATAAAATATTAGCCAGGTACCAGAAAGAAACTATGGGGTCCTTTGTTGTAGTGTTGAAGAAGGAGACCCTTCAGACAGGGGTGAGGCTTATTTTCCTTTTTCACAAGGTGAGCCACTGAACCAATAGACTTAAAGGACAACTCTGGCCAAAATGTATATATTTTTTTTTTTCAAATCTGTATTTTTATTTTTCAATTCCAAAATGTATTTTTTAATATGTTATTACATGAGCAAAGTTAGACAAATTCGTAATGTACACAAATTATGGGAAATGCACATATAGCGCTATATCCCTCAATTTACTAGATCAGGCAGGCTTCAATTTCTATAAAAAAAAATGTGATGTCACGAGTCGGTTTATACCTGAAATGTCCAGCAGGGGGTGCAGTATATGAAGAAGTTACATGTTATAAATTATGTTATAACTCTAGCTCAAGCTCTAATACTTAACTTAGCTTTTTATAGATAACTAGAAACGTATCTTATGTTCTGGATCTTACCTATCACTACCAGTAAACTGGCTGATCACAGAATATTTTGCTACTGGGAATCATAACAATCAGGAAGGACCCCAACATCTAGTGTTCATTTTCCCTGCAGCACCCCCAGAGGAGAAATGAGGTATTACATGCTTCCAACTGAAATGGATGTCTGTATACTAGGAGGTGCTCTAGGAGTGGCAAACCAATCCATATCACTGTTTCTGGTTTTCTAGGATGATGAGTATTATTCCATTGCCTCTATGTTATGTTTTTATGTTGTTGTTTTTTTTTTAACCTTTTTGAGGTAACGTGATCTTCAGGAGAAGTTCTTTTCTTGTGTGTGTTTTCCTCTTGGAGACCTCCCGGCAGGCAGCTGATGGTCACATTGGCCTGGGGTGCTTCCTCTCCGATGACTCTGATCAGCTCGCTGAATAGTGTACATTATGATTTAGGGAAACAAATCATTCTCTCCTGTCAGGAAGTCGGCCTCATCCAGTCCCACGCTGGGATGAGGGAATTTATTCGGTTGCATGTCGTACATAAGTTATAGGTCAGATCTGATGCTTATTGTTTGTCTGGTTTCAGCTAATGCAGAATTGGAATTAGTGATATTTTATTAAAAGATATTGTTATATTATATATTAGAGGCCCCTCCGCTCATGGCTATTCTTTTTTAATTTTTTCCTTAATACATACAGTACATCCTGTATTATACTCCAGAGCTGCACTCACTATTCTGCTGGTGGGGTCACTGTGTAACATTACTGATCCTGTACTGATTCTGAGTTACCTCCTGTATTATACTCCAGAGCTGCACTCACTATTCTGCTGGTGGGGCCACTATGTACATACATTACATTACTGATCCTGAGTTACATCCTGTATTATACTCCAGAGCTGCACTCACTATTCTGCTGGTGGGGCCACTATGTACATACATTACATTACTGATCCTGTACTGATCCTGAGTTACATCCTGTATTATACTCCAGAGCTGCACTCACTATTCTGCTGGTGGGGTTACTGTATACATACATTACATTACATTATCTTTATAATAAGTAGAGATCTCAAGCTGCAGCCTCATAGTAATCCCACATTATAATACATACCATACACATATATTTGAAGTATTTGGGCTAAAAGCAGAAGTTTGTGCTTTACCTTCCTTTTTTTTTTGCACTCCTTCATGAAAACAAGGAAACATAGCTGAATGGAGCAAACTCAGCATTTTTTCAAATTAATTTTTTTTCCTTTTTTTATCATCACACAGAACGTGTTTGTTAGCACGATATGGAAGTACATGGCCGCTACGGAGAAGCGCTTCTTCCCTTTTAACAGCTGAGAACCAGGAAGAGATAAGTTAATGGGTTTGTCTGGTTTAGTAAAAACATAAATAACACCAACCTATTGATTTCTATTGAAATGACTTGTAATGCCCAGTTTCCCCTGTAGGGGTGCTGCAGAGAGGTTAGGCACTTGTCAGGTGATTCCAAATATTTTCAAAGGTGTCCATTGGCTGTTCTAGCCTCACATTATAGAACCGTGTTGTACTATTCTGTGATACAGCTGTCGACTCTTATTGTAACTCGAGTCCGATCCCAACTTAAATTGTGCATTTAAGGGGTTATTCCCCCAATTTTTTTTCTTTCAAATCAACTGCAAGTGCCAGAAATTTGTAATTTACTTCTATAAAAAAAAAAAAAAATCAAGTCTTCCTGTACTTATCATCTGCTGTATGTCATGCAGGAAGTGGTGTATTCTTTCCAGTCTGACACAGTGCTCTCTGCTGCCACCTCTGTCCATGTCAGGAACTGTCCAGAGCAGGAGCAAATCCCCACAGAAAACCTCTCCTACTCTCCAGACTGGAAATAATATCACTTCCTGCAGGACATACAGCAGGTGATAAGTACTGGAAGACTTGAGATTTTTTTAATAGAAGTAAATTACAAGTCTCTGACACCAGTTGATTTATAAGAAAATTCTTTTTGGTGAACAACCCCTTTAATCTATGTTTAAAAAAAACTGTCATTTTCCATTGTGGAATTCTGGGAGCTTTTTTCCCCTTAGATGTAGAATATGCTACTTCATAAAGGCACCATATGGCGGCTCAAATAGTTCCAGAATATGGACCTACAAGAAATGCTATATTATATACAGGGTGGCCAAAAAATAGGTGGACAGTATGTGTAATAGGGTTATAAAGGGGGAGATTTATCAAACTTGGTGTAAAGTGACACTGGCTCAGTTGCCCCTAGCAACCAATCAGATTCCATCTTTCATTCCTCACAGACTTTTTGGAAAATGAAAGGTGGAATCTGATTGGTTGCTAGGGGCAACTGAGCCAGTTTCACTTTACACCATGTTTGATATATCTCCCTCTTCATAACCCTATTAACTACTTTTAGACCTATATATATATATATATATATATATATATATATATATATATAAAAATATATATATATATATATCTTAGGGGTCTATCTTAAAGGGAATCTGCCAGCTGAAATCACAAGTGTCAAGGAGGTGGTGCCAAGTAACAGCATAACAGCATCCGTGCCTCCTCCTTCCTCCACCCCTGTCTGCCTTGACTGAATGATATACAGTGTTCTGAAGCCGGATCCAAACTTCCTCTTTGACGCTTTACCGCTCTTAAAGGAGAAGTGCTGGGAAAATTTTTATTTAGGTATTGTATTGCCCCACAAAAGTTATACAAATTACCAATATACACTTATTATGGGAAATGCTTATAAAGTGCTTTTTCCCTGCACTTACTACTGCATCAAGGCTTCACTTCCTGGATAACATGGTGATGTCACTTCCTGGATAAAATGGTGATGTCACTTCCTGGATAAAATGGTGATGTGCAGGCTGTGGCTGCTGGAGAGGATGATGGCAGAGGGATGCTCAGTGTTCCTCCAGTGCCCTGTGTCCCTCAGTGTCCCCCTGCCATCATCCTCTCCAGCAGCCACAGCCCGCACAGCTCTGGGAGTCGGGTTGTGACATCACCATTTTATCCAGGAAGTGACATCACCATGTTATCCAGGAAGTGGCATCAGCATTTTATCCAGGAAGTGAAGCCTTGATGCAGTAGTAAATGCAGGGAAAAAAGCATTTTATGTGCATTTCCCGTAATAAGTGTATATTGGGGATTTGTATAACTTTTGGGGGACAATACAATACCTATATAAAAATTTTTCCTTTAAGCCAAAAATCAGGGATTGTTGGTCAAACCTTAGGGATAACCAATCCACACTCCTTTCCAATTCATCTTATGATTGAAAATTAGACAATTATACAAGTAGTCATTCATATTACCCCTGTAGCCTGAGGACATAAAAAAAAAAAAGGATTTAAGAGGGTAACTATTTTTTCTAGTTTGCCCAGGTGTACCTGTTCTTATAGGGGAGAGCCAGCTAAAGGGGTGGAGTCTTACAGGCAATCATCCATGGGGGAAAAAATATGCAAATGAGCTCTCCTCCAAGAAGGAGGAGTCTCTCTGCTGCCACCTATAGGTAGCTTCCCTGTAAGTGTCGTGAAATAGATCCTGTACATATACAAGAACATACTAATACATTGCATAAATGTGTCCGTCATATAGAGAAAGATTTATTAAAAATTAAAAAAAAAGTTAATAAAAATGTTCAAAAAGTTTCAACTTGTCTGCCTGATACTATGCGTTATGTATGACAGCTCGGCACAATGACTTACCAGAAGACCATAAGAAACTTATGGAAATGAGCTCCCCACGTAGCGTTGTTAATAGGCATTGATGGCACGAACCATCTGAGCCGCTCCCCCACCCGGCCCGGGTATTGTGTCTCTACAGGAGAACGACCCCATAGGAGAGCTGGCTGCGTGCTCCAGAGATGGCACATGGACAGCAGCTAACAGCATGCTTAGAGATGAAGTCGCCTAGCAGCAGTCGTTCACCTTATGGGGGCTTTCTTCTTTGGACAGGGCCCACCGCCTCTATGACTGACTTCAGGCATTTTCTTCTTTCCTGTTCTGCATGAATAGCCTCATGCCCTTTGACAATTGTCCCCGGACTTAAAAGCTTCGCTCTTCCGAAGGACCTTTTCGAGGGTGCTTACTGAGAGCCACACAGGCACTAGCACCATTGTAGGAATGGGGACCCTGCTCTAGAAAACAGGGTCACCGCAGTGACACAATCTTTATTATGGGAGACATCTTTATTATGTAAAGAGTCACTGTCTTTAGAAAGAAGAGGTTAAGTGAGGATGCTGAAGTTTTGGTGACATTTCTATTTTAGAATTAACAAGGCAGCTTTAGGTTTGTGATAGCATAAACTAGTGACAGAGAAGCTGAACAGAATGATGTATCACTTGTATTGTTCTGTGCAGCTGATCCAGAGATCTCCTCCTGAATAACATGGACAATAAGTAGTCCTTTCCATTATGTGCATGTGCTCAGTAGTCCTGGATATTCATGAGAAGCAGAAAACTCAGTTTACCAGCTGCTGATTGGCAGTTATCTATCCATGCTGTGTATAGTTAGCAACTGTCATCATATGCAGGAGAATAGGATTCTTGCCACACCCCTCCCCCCAGAGGGGTGTGGCAAGAATCCTATTCTCCTGCATATTAGGAGAACGGCTGAACAGAATAATGTAAGTAATACACCGATCTGCTCAGCCTTTCTGTCACTAGTTTATGCTGCCCTCATTTAAGGTGGAATAAACCTAGTGACAGATATGTTTATTATCCTTCAAATTTACTTTTTATTTGTCCTCTTAGGCTGGGTTTTTGGAATCAGTTTTTTTTCATCATTTTTTTGCAAAAACGTAATGCATTTGTGTTCATCGATTTTGATCTTAAAAAACACATCCTTCTTTTTATCGTACACAAAAATGTGGTCAACAAAGTTTTTGTGAATGTTAAAAACGAAGGCATGTTGATCCGTTTTTTTTTTTTTTATAATGGAAGTCAATGAAAAAAAGGGATCAAAATGGATGTCTTCAAATGCATTGGTTTTTCCATTTTTATTTTTTTTTGCAAAAAAAGGATTGCAAAAACATAGTGTGAACGTAGCCTGACACAGAAATGTTGAAATTTTGTTCATCCAGTTCTTTCTGTTGCATGAACACAATGGGGGGCTGACACGGACCCAAGCGGAAGAAAACGAGAAAGGAAGAAGAGGGATGTGTGTCTCTTACAATTGATCACTAGTATCCATTCTCTCTTTTAGTACCTGTGACTTTTCTTAGGGGTAGGGAACCTTGGCTCTCCAGCTGTTGCAAAACTACAACTCCCATCATGCCTGGACAGTCAAAGCTTTAGTTTTGGCTGTCCAGGCATGATGGGAGCTGTAGTTTTGCAACAGCTGGAGAGCCAAGGTTCCCTACCCCTGCTCTGTAGGATGTATGCAGTATAGTCTCTCCTGCACACAGCACTATCTAAGCCCCGCCCCAACTTCCTGTGTTTCTTCTTGGTTTTTCTGCTGCTAGAAACTGACTTCCCCTAACAACAGACAGTGAACAACAGTCTGCATGGAAGTGAGACACCTAGTGGTCAAGATTTTAGTGATTTAACACAAACTATCAAATCTGTTTTTTTTTTTTGTTTTTTTTTTATATGACAGTGACCTTTTAATTAATCTAGATATTTTATTCTGACGTTCCATAACAAATGTATGTAGAGTGATTTTTTTACAATCAGCTTTTCTTCTTAACGGCCTCAAGGATGAATCACATTTTCCATCTGTAAGGCTGGCATTGTGATACGACCTGATGTATACGACCGATAGTTACTTATCATATCTTTGCTTATTTTGATAGCGGCCAAAAAAAAAAAAAAAGTCAAATGAGGTAATATAGAAGCAAGACTAAATAGAAGGGATAGTGTATGAGACTCTCTGGAGAGAGGGGAAGAAAGGGATCTTTGAACCCATGTGAGTATTAGATGTCATACAGCACAAATGTTTGTTTGTGTACATGTAAGTCTGTCTCGCCAGACAAAGTGCTGGAGGGAACCACAAGCAGCCATCATACACGTTACATGGAGGAAGCCCAGGCATGTAGGCCGAACACTGAGCAAATACAGGAACCCATGCACCCTATGGGGAGGATGTTTAGATAGACATGCAAAGAGCTGAGGAAATACTGGCATGAATTCAGAGACGAGGGAAAACATGAATGGACCGGGTGGTGCCACGGGGTCACCATTTCTGCCGAGTGAGCCCGTCAGACTGGCTATGAATATTATAAAGCAGAGTTTGTGCCTCAGTTTCTCTAACTTTAAAGGATCTATATAGTTTAGCATCCAAATTATTTCCTCAAATGCATCAAAAAATAAAAATTGGAGCTACTTTGCAAATAAAAAAAAATTGTGTTTTGTATAGTGCCTATGTGTCTCTATGGTAACAGACTACAGACTTGTCCTTTGTAGTCTGATGCTATAGTCGTGTTCCCATTGTCCTATTTTTTATATAAAAAAAAAAACATACTCACCTACCCTGGTTCTCCCAGTATATGCTTGTCACTACCACTTTCTGTAATGAGTCCTCTTAGCAGCTAACCGCTGACACAGAGGTGTCCTGACTTCTAAGTAGGTAATCTGAGCTTATCCTGGCCCATCACAGGACCTGTAAAGTGACAGTGACATGCTGGGACCAGGACACATTGTAACAGCAGCTATAGGGGATCAGGGTAGGTGAGTATGACTTAAATTTTATTTTTAATGTGCACCCGATACATTGTAACAGCAGCTATGGGGAATCAGGGTAGATGAGTATGACTTAAATTTTATTTTTAATGTGCACCCGATACATTGTAACAGCAGCTATGGGGAATCAGGGTAGATGAGTATGACTTAAATTTTATTTTTAATGTGCACCCGATACATTGTAACAGCAGCTATGGGGAATCAGGGTAGGTGAGTATGACAAGTTAAATTTTTAATGTGCACTCGATACTTTGTAACAGCAGCTATGGGGAATCAGGGTAGGTGAGTATGACAAGTTTAATTTTTAATGTGCTCTCGATACATTGTAACAGCAGCTATGGGGGATCAGAGTAGGTGAATATGACTTAAATTTTATTTTTAACGTGCACCCAGTCATATGTAAAAAAAAAAACCCCAAAAAACCCGATGTCCTCAGAGATCCCCTTTAATTGCTTATTACTCTTCACTCTAGCAGCAAGTCTGCTGCATCTAGTCATTGTGCAACCCAATCATTCTTCCCCCCCAGTACTTGGCAGTGGCTTAGTGCTTCCCAGTTGCATTCTCCCGTCTCTTCTTGTTGGGTTATCAAGGTGACCTGTACCTTTGTATGACATGTATTCGAAGCTGGATCCTCCATTTGGACACTACCCGGGGTTTAGGGTATATTCCTTTCTAGGCTTGACTTGCTACTGGAATTCAGGTTTGATCTTCACTCTGACACCTTAATTTTGGTATTCTTGTCATCCATCCATGGCACCACCACCATCAATTCAAGTCTGTCCTTGGGCGATCCACTTTGAGTAATGCCCTCATCTCATAAAGGTTGGTGGATGAATCCAGACGACCCTATAGACTCTGTACATTGGCCTAGTGAACACTCATCGGACAGCAATGCATCTTTGTAGGTCTACTACCAGTGTGTAAACTATAACACATAACACAGTAGACTATCAAGGAGTAGAGGACGTCATGGGTTTGAGCATATGCAATCCAACCCATTACCTTCATACAGCCTATAGGTTGCACTATTTCTCCGCTAGGTAAACAGTTTTCTATACACTGCCACCTATAGGAAAACATTAGATATTTCACCTACTTCCGCATCCTCATAGGATTTTAAAGAGACAGCGTGCTCTGGTCAAACACTTGTAGAACAACTTTCAAAATATTTCTGAAAAAAATGGGTGCAGACTGTACCTGTGGGTATGGGACTGGTTCATGGATCCCTACAAAGTACTTATTTTAAGGGTCCTATTAGACCACCCCTTTAACCAATGTTATCTAGAGCTAGGGTTATGGCACCTTATTCCCCTTACGCCATATGGTGCTCTTTAGTTTCTTATTCATCTCTGTTCATTTTCTAACACTGAGCTGTATATTCCTTGCAGACTTGGAGATAAATGATAAAATGTGCTCTCCCTTTATTGGCCAGTAGGGGGAGTTCAGGAGCTGACTGCATACAGAGTATAATTTGAAGGCTCTCCTGCTCAACTCACTTCCATGTAAGACCTATTAGACCTATTAATAGGTCTAAATTGAGATTTTTTTCCATTTGTTCTACACCTGGATACAGTGACCATCGATCCTTTAAGCCCTTTAAGTGGTTGTTGCAGCATGGCATCTCTGTTTATTGAGTGAATGAAGAGGTTCTCCCGAGAGGTGGGGGTCCCCAAGACATCGTCGGCCCCGCTTCGTGCTGACATAGTGAGGCTTTACTTTCACCAGGTTGTCGATATGACCGCCTGGAATGTTTCAAGACTCAGGAAGCCAAAATAAAAACAGAGAAGACATGGTGATTAGTGACGGTGCGAGCCGCACAATGGCTTTTATCACCAAAATGACTGGAACTGCTAAGAGACCTGTAGAATTTCCCAGCCCAACAAAGTGAAGTTTTGTTCTAAGGTCATGAGGAGTCCAGCCATGTAATGAATGACTCTGCTGAAAAATAGGGAAGAACAAGTCAACTTTGCAGCACTAAACACATTTCAATGTATACAACCAGCTCTGTCTCCTTGTGTTCCCTGCCAGCTGTCTAGGCACCATGGAGGCTGCCATATTGCACTAGAAAATGACTCACAATCCAGCTTATTAAAGGGACGCTAACCCGTAATTCATCTCTACTTACCTTAAAGTGAATATACTATCGGGTACATACCCTTTAAGCGATGCACATGAATAGAACAATGCCTTTTTTTGAGCCGCAGTTCGGTTCCTGCGCAAGGCGCCAGTCTATTACTGAGCACTGTCCCATGCTGAAGCACTGGAGGCGGGACGGTCCACCCCCCAGTGGGAGGACACCCCTGACCCTTCTATGACACAGCTCCATTGATTTTATTACCGGGTTGGTGCTTGGTGAAACACCGGCACGGTGTGCAGCAACCTGGCCTCGGTTCAAAGAAAGGATTGCGCCACTGGCTTCCCCGCTCCATTCTATTCATGTGCAACACTTAGAGTGAATGTAGCTGATGGCACATTTACATTAAATTCCTAAAAAATCTTCTATTCCCTATTAGTTGAGAGAGGGCAGGGGTCAAAGGTTGTGCCCTCACAAACACTACCTTATCCTAGTGCGCTATAAGATGGTCTGTGCCCATCTGTAACTGAGCACCGAGCCCTGCGATCTCAGAGCTCTCACAAGGCTTGATCAGTCCTGTGTCTGATCTTTGGCTCTATTACACATGGATGATGGCCTGTTTGGCCAATAATCACCCCGAATAATGAAGCCCTTACTTATCTCAATTATTCACCTGTTCTAGCTATAATAATAATAATAATAATAATAATAATATAAATTTTATTGGTATTAGCATTCATAGTGAAGAAGATGCAAACAGATTCTATGTGTCTCCATGGTAACAGACTACAAACAAACCCTGTGTAGTCAAATTTTACAGCCAGTGATTTTCATTGTTAGGTAGAAATAGAGGACACGACCTAAGATTGCTACTGTCCCTGACTTTTGTTACTATTAAAACGTAACTTTTTTTTTTACATGTGTCCAAAGAAAGGAAATAAACAACAACAATAACTAGCACCTTCCTTCTACTCTGTTCCATTGCCAGTTTACCAGCTGACCAGACATAAGTGTGTTGTCACACTGCCCAAGGTGGGTGACTGCTGCAGCCAGGGATTGGATGAGCGGGCCTGTGACATCATGTTCCTGAACAGAACAAAGCTCTATTATACCGGTGGTAGATATATGTTCTATTTTTTATAAGAAAAAAAATTATTTCAAATCAACCGATACCAGAAAGTGCCAGAGATTTGTAATGTACTTCTATTAAAAAATCTCATCTTCCAGTACTTATCAGCTACTGTATGTCCTGTAGGAAGTGATATTATTTCCTGTCTGGAGATCATGAGAGGTTTTCTATGGGGACTTCCTGCAGGACATACAGCAGCTGATAAGTAATGGAAGACTTGAGATTTTTTTAATAGAAGTAAATTACAAATCTCTGATACTTTCTGTCAGGGGTGATTTGAAAGAAAAAAAAATTGGCGAACAACCCCTTTAACCCAGGGGCGTAGCTAATGTCTCCTGGGCCCTGGTGCGAGCGGCCAACTTGGGCCCCCCCCCCCTCCTTTCACGACCCCCCCGTCCCCCCCCCCCCCCTCCTTTCACGACCAAGTGATGCTATTGTTGTGTGTGTGTGTGTATAAATATATATATATATATATATATATACACAGTGGTGCCTTGGATTATGAGCATAATTCGTTCCAGGACCGTGCTTGTAATCCAAATCCACTCTTAAACCAAAGCAAATTTTCCTATAAGAAATCATGTAAATGCAGACAATTGGTTCCACACCCCAAATATATTTATTATTCTGTACTGTACAGTAATGGAGAGGATGGGAAACACAAGGACTGACAGAGACTGCAGGGAGCATGAAGGAATGAGCAGGGCAGATGTGGGCACATACATGCAGCACTCTCTGTCCGGGGAGAGAGGGGTTACAGCTATGGAGAGATTACCCCCCCCCCCCACAGTCCTGTCCCCTGATGTAAGCCCCAGCCTGAAGGGGATCTGCTATGATTTGGAAGGTGTTTAGAGTACAGTGCTGTAGACCCCGCTATGCAGGCCATGCCCCTTCTCCACTCGCGCTCCCACCCAATACAGGAAGTTCTTAAACCAAAGCAATGCTCTTAAACCAAGTCACAATTTTGAAAAACTGTGAGCTCTTAAACCAAAACGCTCTTAAACGAAGTTACTCTTAAACCAAGGTACCACTGTATATATATATATATATATATATATATATATATATATATACATACACACACACACCAAGACAGATATTACCTATTACCGCCATACTGTTACCGACCAAATCCTGTATACTGAGACCAATATTACCAGTAATACCAGTATATAGGGAGGAAACATTACCGCCACACCACAACCACTACCATCACCACCATATTGTTACTGACCAAATCCAGTACACTAAATCACCTCATCCAGTCATATAGAGGTGGCCCCAGCTCTACACAGGCTCTATACACCATATACATTACTGTGCAGTTATATCAGGTGACTCACAGGAGACGTCTTTTCTGATCGGAGTTCTTCCCTTTTCATCTTCTTCTCCATCTGCCCTGGGCCGTTATGAGAACTTCTTCGAGCCACGAATCCACAGAATCTGCCAGACAGATATATTAGGCTCCACACTCTGACACCATCCTCATCTCTCTACACAATGCACATCTGTACTGTCCCCTTTACACCCTCATTTAGTGGGTAGCCCTGACTCTATGTGACCTCCTAATATATGCCCCCCTCTGTATTCCCTCTCCCCCTATGTTGCCCCCCCCAAATAGATGGCCCCCTCTACCCCCTCCCTTATAGATGGCCCCCTCTCTCCTCACCCTCCCTTATGAATGGCCCCCTCTCCCCCACCCTCCCTTATAGATGGTCCCCTTCCCCCCCCCCCCCTTATAGATGGTCCCCTTCCCCCCCCCCCTCCCTTATAGATGGTCCCCTTCCCCCCCCCCTCCCTTATAGATGGTCCCCTTTCCCCCCCTCCCTTATAGATGGTCCCCTTTCCCCCCCTCCCTTATAGATGGTCCCCTTTCCCCCCCTCCCTTATAGATGCCCCCCTCCTTCCCCCCCCACCCTCATAGATGCCCCCCTCCTTTCCCCCCACCCTCATAGATGCCCCCCTCCTTCATAGATGCCCCCCTCCTTTCCCCCCACCCTCATAGATGCCCCCCTCCTTTCCCCCCACCCTCATAGATGCCCCCCTCCTTTCCCCCCACCCTCATAGATGCCCCCCTCCTTTCCCCCCACCCGTACAGGCTGATAAAAAAACAAAACTTAACTCACCTGACATCGCGCTCCCACGTTGATCCTCTCTCCTCCTGGTCTGTCCCCGGCAGCGCGCGCATCCCAGAACTCCCTGCGCGCCGGAAACCGGAAGTCAGGGCCCAAGGCGCGCAGGGAGTTCTGGGATGCGCGCGCTGCCGGGGGTAAGACGCGACACCCCCGGCAGCCGCGCAGCAGCCGGGGGAAGACGGAGCCAGTCTCTTGTGACCGCAAGCAAAACAATGCTTGCGGTCACAAGAGTGATTGATCGGGGGGCCCCGCGGGCCCCCCTTGTGGCGGGCCCAGTCGCGGCGGCGACCCCCGCGACCACGGTGGCTACGCCACTGCTTTAACCCCTTACCGCCAGCGGGTCTGGCAGAGTTATGAAGTGAATTTAGGAGCTGAGCTTACTTCATAGCACGTGGGGACCAGCTGAACGTTACTGAACGTACTAGTGCTATTAGCGGAGTTCAGAGGGGGGTTGCGCGGCAACCCCGCTCTGACCTGCCGCCAACTCCCGGGTGCTATATGCAGCGTGGCTATTAGCGGGCACAGTCCGATCGCCATGTCCGCTAATTAAGTATTTAGATGCAGCTGTCAAAGTTGACAGCTGCATCTAAATGCTTGCTGCCTGCCTTCTCTGGTGTTCTAGTTGGGGGATTGCCCCCCTGCGACGCGGTCGCAGAGGGACGATCCCCACATCTGCTCCAGGCCGGGGTCTGCGCTGTAATGGCGCTGATGCCCGCTCTGCATTTTATTGCTTTCGGCTGCAGCAGCCAAAATCTCATCTGTATAACTATACTATATCTTTATATCTATACTGCATAGATCTTAATGAGAGATCAGAGCAGTCATATTAGAAGTCCCTCAGGGGGAATAACCCTAACCGCAGGGGGAATAACCCTAACCCCAGGGGGAATAACCCTAACCCCAGGGGGACTTCTAGTATGTGTGTAAAAAAAAAAATTAACGTTTTTTTTTAATTTTTTTATTAATAAAAAATCATTTTATTTTTTTTTACACACATACTAGAAGTATGGGGGAGGGGTTATGGTATATCGTAGCGTGCGTAATTGTCTGACCTATTAAAATACATCAATATTGTTCCCGAACGGTGAACAACGTAAACAAAAAGTGGTAAAAAACCCCCAAAATTGATGATTTTTATTACAATTTATAAAAATTGATCACTACATTTCATCTACACATAAATGGTACTAATAAAAACGAGATCGTGACGCAAAAAACGAGGCCCCATACAGCCTCGTACGTGAAAAAATAAAAGCGCTATGAGAGTCACAATAGGGCTTTTGTAATCAGACCTATTTGCAAAAAAAATTAAGTTTTACTGTTAAAAGAGTAAAACGTTACAAAAGCTATATAAGCTGCATATTGCTGTACTCAGACTGACCTATAGAATAAAGATACCATGTCAGCTTTACCGTAAAGTGTATTACCTAAACATAGAACCCCCCCAAAATATGCAGAACAGGTTTTTTTTCCCAATTTCACCCCATAAATAATAATTTGGAAATTATATCAGACATGTTATGGTAGATTGAAAGACACAATTACAAAGTACAGTTATTTATGGAAAAAAAAAACAAGCCGGTACATGGCCCTGTAGATGGAAAAATAATAGCGTTATACCTCTTAGAAAAAATGAAGATGCAAAACTGAAAATTGTCGCGGTCCTTAAGGTCATTTTGGGCTCTGTCCTTAAGGGGTTAAGAGACAGGCACCTAGGCCAGCCTACTAAAAGCTAAGATTCATAGATCTGTCACTAACTATTTCTGGCCATGTCCATTCTCCGTAAACCAACTTTTCCCCGAATACTAAAGAATTACAAATTATTGTACAAATGGAATTACAACTTTTTTAGAAGTGGCTGCAGGCAGTTGCTGAATTCCTCCAGTAGAATGTACAGACAATGAGAGATACAACGCGGACTGGTAGAGGAGCAGAGTGTGTCTGTTGTGGGCTTCTTATTACCAAGCACTGATGGATATACAGCATATGCTCGCAGACATCGCCGCACAGACATCAGATTCCAGAGCTGAGAGCCTAATGTTCAAGGTCAGTCCATTGCCACCAAGGCATGGCTGACATCTTTACAGCCCCGGCAGAATAAAACGTGTTCACCTTGCATCCTGCATTTTGCACTTGAGAACCATAAAAGCTTTTTTTTTCCCCCATAGCGGGTCCCAAGAAGAGCAGGGAGTGCGTTAAAAGTGTGAAATTGGGAGACGATGCTTCATTCTGAGTTTGTATAGAAGAGGTCAGGGGGCATATGATCCCATTTATGGAAGCATTTCTAAAGGTTGGGGGTGGGTGAGGAGGGATCAGCAGGTTTCTAAATACTATCTGCCACCTACGTGGTCGCCTGCCTGCGTCCTGCATGTAGTACGTGACTAGGCCGGGCACAGCTGCCCCCTTCCCCCCACGTTTTACAGAGAAAATTAGAAGACAAAAAAATGTTAAAAAATCAGGACAAGCCTGTTCCACCCTCTTTGGCCTCATGCACACTGCCATATAGCCTATAGATTGCTATGGCCTCATGCACACTTCTACATGGCCTATAGATTGCTTTGACCTCATACACACTGCTACAGGGAACCATAGAACAAAACCACAGTATGTAAGTGTAGAATAGATGCATATTATATAGGTGTAGATGCCTATATTGTAGGTGTAGATGCATATTATATAGGTGTAGATGCATAATATGTAGGTGTAGATGCATATTATATAGGTGTAGATGCATATTATATAGGTGTAGATGCATATTATATAGGTGTAGATGCATATTATGTAGGTGTAGATGCATATTATATAGGTGTAGATGCATATTATGTAGGTGTAGATGCATATTATGTAGGTGTAGATGCATATTATATAGGTGTAGATGCATATTACATAGGTGTAGATGCATATTATATAGGTGTAGATGCATATTATATAGGTGTAGATGCATATTATATAGGTGTAGATGCATATTATATAGGTGTAGATGCATATTATGTAGGTGTAGATGCATATTATATAGGTGTAGATGCATATTATATAGGTGTAGATGCATATTACGTAGGTGTAGATGCATATTATGTAGGTGTAGATGCATATTATATAGGTGTAGATGCATATTATGTAGGTGTAGATGCATATTATATAGGTGTAGATGCATATTATATAGGTGTAGATGCATATTATGTAGGTGTAGATGCATATTATATAGGTGTAGATGCATATTATATAGGTGTAGATGCATATTATATAGGTGTAGATGCATATTATGTAGGTGTAGATGCATATTATATAGGTGTAGATGCATATTATATAGGTGTAGATGCATATTATGTAGGTGTAGATGCATATTATGCAGGTGTAGATGCATATTATGTAGGTGTAGAACTATAGTATATATGTCGTAGCCCAGGGTGCTGAAGGTGGTGTGCAGCAGTGGGTGTTTGGTGTTTTTGTCACTGGGGCACTTGTCACAGTGGGCAGGAGTGGTGTTCCCTACCATGAACACACGGGCACTGGCTCTGGTAGGAATAGCACAATGTGAGGGTGCAAGTGCGGCGAGTAAATGAGTACAGAGTCCAGCACTTTGACTTTACTGAGTAACTTTAGTGCAATACAGAGTACAACAACAGTTTACCAGGTGCAGGTGAAGACAATGGTTGTGGTTGAGGAGGTGACTCAGGAAGACAGGTAATAGCAGAAATAGAAGTTGTTGTAGGGAAAGTTTAGCTAGGTTCAGGAGTGGTGTAAGGGACCATCTTGGGGAACTTGTCTAATGTAGCAGTGTACTTAGACTAGTGACTGAGTAAAGTAGAAAGAATCCTCTTACTCATGGTTTAAGAGCAAAGAAGAATAAGACCACCTTTGGCCAAACAAGTTCAGTGAATGCCACGTTTGGTAGTATAAGCCCCAGGACTACAACTGGGTGTAGCTTACTCCTCGAGCCTTTCCAAGGTAGTCATGCATGAATGAGTTGGATACGTCAGCTTAGGCTCTTTGCCCTACTGGGGATCAGTGTCTTAAGCTTTTGTAGACTGTCCCAGGCATAGACAAGGTTGACCCAGAGGACGGTAACCCCATCTTTGGGTTTAGAAGTGCATCTCTGACGATAGAGTCTCTTGAAAAGGAAACAGCAGCTCCATCTTAAGCCCATCGTTAACAGGGTGATCGTTGCCGTTTCAGCCTGTTGAAAGGTAACAACCACCCGCCATCATGCATGTCGGCTCACCGTTGTATTCTGTTACAGAGAACGATTTTTGCCTGTGACGACCGATGATCGCTTTGTGTAATAGGGCCTTTAGTCTCTCTTCTCACCATCCACTGACAAAAGACAAAAATAATTCCCACCAGGAACTAACTGGACTGGGTCTAACCTCCTATTGGTGGGGCAGTGTAAAGAAAAGAGAGGGAAAGTGGCTGCGTGGTGTGTGAGGCACCTGCACCTGTGATTGGCTGATGCATAGTATATAGGTGTAGATCCATACAATATTGGTGTCATCTTTTACACAAAAAGAATTATCCAGGACTGAAATTCAAAAACAGGGCCACACCTGTCCTTGCTTGTGATATTCCAGCTCAGTTCTATTGAATTAAAAGGAGCCGACCTGTAATACCACACACAACCTGAGGACAAGGGGTGTCGCTTTTGCAAGAAACTAGCTGTGTTTTATTTCTAATCCTGGATAATCCCTTTAATAATATTAGCTCAGGCATGAGTCTGTCAACAAATGTTGTCAGTTTCCAATGGCAACCAAGAGTTCAGTTCTAGAATTTACTATAGGCTGTAACTGGACCAGTGCAAACAATGGCATGTATTTACAAGTGGACTCACCTTTTTTATGTACATTAGTTCTATATAAAAGCTGTAAAGGGATATTAGAAAAAAAAAAAAAGCTATAAACTTTATAAGATGAAAGGCGAAGTTTATAATGGTAGATTTTAAGGAGAAGTCCTTGTGCCTATAGACAGGATATAGTTACTGTGGTCTCGTAGACTTGTCTGTGACTGTACACCTGACAGTATCATGTACGGATAGTCTGAACAAGGTGTCCTATATATTGGACGTCTCCTCGCCTGGGAGCTGTCAACGCTTCCCCCTATGTGAAAGAGTGTCACCTGTCAGCATCACCTCTCCTGTCAGCAGTCACGACCACTTGGTGAGGATCGTGTCTTGTTCTCTCTCTCTCATCCAGATAGCGAGGCTTACAATTATCACCCTCCAGATACACAGTGTGCTCATGAACCCGAGTCAATTTACAGGAGAAGATTATTGCTCTCTTATCCCAGTAGAATAATTACAATCACCTTGCCTAAATTCTTCACTTTGGTATATAGAGAGACTGCTATTATACACAGCTTATAGATAGGGTCAGCTAGAAGTCAGCACTCGTGTACATGGCGCCATATGACCACCATGTGTCCATGTAGTGCCGGTATCCCCCCATATCTTTGGAAGATTCCTCTTGTTTAAAAAAAAAACTTCACCCCATGTAATAACCCATGCGATTCCTAACAATATTACTTTATGAAAAGCAACTCCTTACTTCTATCTTTACCACTAGGTTTCTCAATTTTCTGCAAACTTCTTTAGGCAAATTCCCTCCTTGATAAGAGAGGCACCAAGACAGAATACAGGAAGTAGGGGCGGAGCTTAGCTAGTGCTATGTATAGGAGAGGAGAGGTTGTGTCTGGGTTGTGTACCTATAATCTTTGAGACTGTTTGCCTCCTACATACTGTGAAGGAAAGGTAGGTGAAGGCTTCTTTCTCATCTCTTACCACCTATTAAGTTCTGGGCAGCTGTCCTTTAGGATCAGTACACAATGCTTCCTCCTGAATGTTATCTCCCCTTCCAGAGGTGTAAATTGCCAATGGGTGGAACTAACTTGCCAGAAGTGTAACTTGAACCAAACTGAAACTTAACAACAACTATGAGGTTCTACATTAAAACATAACTTTTAATTTTTCTTTTTAATAAATAGAATAGTGCAATAGTGTGATGTTAAAAATATAGATGGTGTGATATATCGCTATTAATCACTGTTTCTGGGAGTATTTGTAATTTATTAGGCTAGATGCCTTTTTGTCTCTATGTCACAGGGAATAGTGATTGACAGTGGTAATGTGATCACTAAATAGCCAAACCTCGGCAGAGACTATTGGAGGATCATATGCGCCATAATTGTTTTTCCTTCAAACCCTTATAGGTATCAGGGGAACATCTAGTTCCAAACTCTCAGCTATTTGGATGCCGTATAACCAGTTGAGGGGTAGATCGAACACACTATACAGAGCAGATAGGGTTAATACCTCTTATTGTATCGTTATAAGTTAGTCTGATCGTTATTAATCAGTAGTCAGTATATCAATGCCGTTAATGCCGTGTGGCTCACTGGTCAGTGATCACTCTCACTAGTACTGTCACTTATTCATTTTCACATCACTCTGCTAACTGCTTTTTTTTTACCCGCCCGGCAGAGCGGCCGCCAGTGCCGGGATCGTGCACAATTGTAGATACCGCTGTATATAGCGCTACACCATCATTAATTAAAAACACAAACACAGAAACCCACCACCACCCCAACGTTTCACCAATCAAGTGTGGCTTTCTCAAGGGGAAACTATAGACTGGGTTCCCCTTGAGAAAGCCACACTTGAGTGGTGAAACGTTGGGGTGGTGGTGGGTGTTTGTGTTTTTAATTAATGATGGTGTAGCGCTATATACAGCGGTATCTACAATTGTGCACGATCCCAGCACTGGCGGCCGCTCTGCCGGGCGTGAAAAAAAACGCAGCAGCAGTAGTTCAGTGCTTAAAGTAATCCTTCCCTTGCTATGCTGCTGCTGTTTCCTTCCTCTCTGCTCACAGCACCTTGTAAACCTAGTACATTGGTAACCCCTTCCCCCATATGCTATATATAGGACATATATATTGCACTTTCATCATCGCCATGTCATAGCATAGCAGAGAGGTGTTAGTACCTGTGTGAGTACTGCCCAATTCTGCTTCTATACATAAGATAGGAAACCTAGGCCCTCCAGCCGTTGCAAAACTACAACTCCCATCATGCCTGGACAGCCAAAGCTTTAGCTTTGGCTGTCCAGGCATGATGGGAGTTGTAGTTTTGCAACAGCTGAAGGGCCAACGTTTCCTACCCCTGTTCTATACCATGGTATATAAGTAGGAGCCCTAAAATCACCTTTTCACCACTCTAAAGGGTTAATGTTACCTAACCATGCAAGATTAAAAAAGAAAAAAAAACTTTTAAAATGACAGGTACACCCTAAAATTATTTAAATGGATCTTACCCATTGGAACCTTTGACCCTTCCGTTGTTGCAAAACTACAACACCCATGAAGATTCGGCTGTCCAGGCATGATGAGAATTGTAATTTTGCAACAGCTGGAGGGTCGGAGGTTCCCCATCTCTGCATTGGTATTTGTGTGGCTTTTTGCACTCTGTTGTACGAATGCAAACTGCACAAACTTGCAATTTGACTGTACAAACCGCACGTCAGGCGCATGCGGTCTGCGATGTTAAAGGGAACCCGTCACCTTGAAAATACTACCTAAGCTATCAGCATCATGTTATAGAGCAGAAGGAGCTGAGCAGATTGATATATATCTTTATGGGAAAAGGTTCAGTATAACTTGTAATTTATTGACTGAAATCTCTGATGTTTTTAGGAGTCCAGACCATTGAGTGACACCGCCCACTTGACTCCTTATCACAGAATGAGCAGGGATTTCAATCAACATGTTACAAGTTATACTGAATCTTTCCCCACAAAGTTATATATCAATCTGCTCAGCTCTTCCTGCTCTATAACATGATGGCGATAGATTAGATAGCATTGTCTTACTGACAGGTTCCCATGCCTGATATTACCTGCAACCTCATTGGCAATTATTAGATGCAACATCTAACACATGGGTCTCCAAACTGCGGCCCTCCAGCTGTTGCAAAACTACATTTCCCATCATGCCTGGACAGCCAAATCCAAAGCTTTAGTTTTACAGGCATGATGGGAGTTGTAGTTTTGCAACAGCTGGAGGGCCGCAGTTTGGAGACCCATGATCTAACAAGTCCTCTCTGTCTGTCCGGGCATGATGGGCATTATAGTTATGCAACAGTCGGAGGGCCACAAGTTGGGGACCATGGCCGTATAATTATAAGTATTAACCCTTATTTAGTACGGATTAAAACCCGCCATAGTCTGGATTCTGGTCGGTGGGGTTAATAACAAGCCCTTCCCCCGCCATATTGAGTTGGTTGGAGGAATTTCCTGGCCAGTGTCCTATCTGTCATTAAAAGAAATAATGAGGAGGACGACAGACAAAGGACTTCAGGGACCTTACATGCCTTGGCCTTTGTGAAGAGATTGGACATGAAAGAGGGGTCAGCCGAGGGGGAGAGGTCGGGGCATTTAAACTCCAATCGTCCATTCACATTTTTTTCTCTCCATGAAGTGAGAAGATATTTGTGAATGCAGGACTGTGGGAAGCAGTGGCCGGGGAGAACAGCTCCCAATGTCAATGATGGTGGCCTGTGTTTTTCTTAGGTTGCTGCCTTTCATCTTCCTAATGTCATGCTCCATTATGTCTGGGGCAAGCTGCTTCATTTTCAACATAAACAGCGGCCCCTTCACTCCAGGCTCCTGGCAGCTGTTTTCTAAAGCAGCAGAAACATTGTTTGTAGACGGTGATACCTCTGGGTGAACCGGCCGAAGCGTCCGGCGGGATATTACCTTACCTAGCGGGACCACAATGGAGAGGCAGACATGAGGCTGAAGAGGGCTGGGGTCATGGAGTATCCGTCATGGATATAGCATTATGGTCAAATGCGCCGACCGCTACTGAGGACCGAAACGGGAAGACATTTATATATATATATATATATATATATATATATATATATATTAGTCTGTGGTTGCTGCTGCTGTTTATGTAGCAGCCAATAGGAAGGAAGAAAAGAGTTGTTCATCATGGGATCTTGAGATATGATTGGTTGCCATACACTCTACTTCTCCTTTATAGGATAAAGCCCATTGGCCTTATAGGCGGTAAAATGTATACCTATTGCATTAGTGTGGCCCGATACCCCCCCATCCCTCGTCCCTCTAAAGGCCCAGATCCCGCTTGTGTCCTTGCACAACCCAATATTGGACCATGTAAAAGGACCCTAAGTTTCCCGACTGTTCTCCAACGTGACATTAGCCATGAGGGGAGAGTTTGGTGGCCACCATACATGTCTTAGGGTCTGCCATGTTTAATCTCCATGGCCAGCTAAACACAGATTTGTCTCAGTTGCCGCTAGAAACCAATCAGATTTCACTTTTCATTCCTCACAGCTTCTTTGGAAAATGAAAGGTGGAATCTGATTGGTTGCTAGGGGCAACTGAGCCAGTTCTGCTTTACACCATGGTGGAGATTTATCAAACATGGTGTAAAGGGAAGCTGGCTCAGTTGCCCCTAGCAACCAATCAGATTCCATTTTTATTCCTCACAGACTCTTTGGAAAATGAAAGGTGGAATCTGATTGGTTGCTAGGGGAAACTGAGCCACTTTACACCATGTTTGATAAATCTCCCCCTTAGACATTAACACTTTAGGTATGGTTGATGGGGCATAGTATTAGGTGTGGACGGGTATGTCCACACTACGGAATTCTCGGGAATAACTTGCCATGGATTCCCGGTCCCATAGACTCCATTCTATGGTCAGGCCAATTCCACCGTAGGCCTGAAAAATGAACCTGTCCCTTTTCTGGGCGGACAGCGGAATCCGCTTGACCATAGAATGGAGTCTATGGGACCGGCGGAAAGTGAAGTGGAAGCTTGCGGCAGATTCTCTGCGAGAATTCTGTAGTGTGGATATACCCTGAAGAGGTAAAGGGGTAAAGCTGGTAAACAGTATAAGATGTATAAGGGCCTCCTGACTCTCGGAGACAGGAGGCCCCCATACACCTGTTATTATAGGGGGTTGGATGTGATGGATTTTTACTGTCCAACCCTGTTGTTCTCAGGGGGTAGGCTGTGACCGGCGCTATATGATGTTGGTCTCCCCCCCCCCCCCCCCCCATAAGGAACATCTAAACGTTCAGCCTCATTCATGTGTATGGGTAGACCAGGAGAAATAACTGTTGGCCAAATGACCACCTTAAAGGGCACCTTAAAGATGACAACCCTTGTGGACTTCACATTATTTCATCTTTAGGTGTTCAAATTCTAAATTTAGTAATTTTCTTCCCAACCTATCCATTCACATACACAGTAGATTTAAACAGATATGCATGTGCATGTCTGCTGCTGCCAGGAACCTCATCGTCACTTTAAATGAATGTTAAAGGGGTACTCTGGCGAAAATCTTTTTCTTCCAAATCAACTGGTTTCAACAAGTTATATAGATTTGTAATTTACTTCAATTTAAAAATCTCCAGTCTTCCCATACTTATCAGCTGCTGTATGTCCTGCAGGAAGTGGTGTATTCTTTCCAGTCTGACACAGTGCTCTCTGCTGCCACCTCTGTCCATGTCAGGAACTGTCCAGAGCAGCAGAGGTATTTTATGGGATTTTACTACTGCTCTGGACAGAGGTGGCAGCAGAGAGAACTGTGTCAGACTGGAAAGGATACATTTTTAGTTGTATCAAATCCAGAAAAATTTTAATAAAAAGCGATCAAAAAGACGCATATACGTAATCAAGATACCGATAGAAAGTACAGATCATGGCGCAAAAATTGACACCTCAACCAGCCCCATAGACCAAAGGATAAAAGTGCTATAAGCCTGGGAATAGAGCGATTTTAGGGAACCCATCACATTGAAAATGCAGCCCAATCTGCGGGCAGCATGTTATAGAGGAGGATACGCTTAGTAGAGTGATATATAGCTTTGTAAGTAAACTTCCAGGACAACTTGTAATCTATTAATGTAAATCTCTGCTCATTAAGTAGTCAAGTGGGTGGTCCTTCTCAGTAATATAAGTATATACAGAGAGAGCTGTCAATCACTGCCCACTTAACAGCGAGATTTACATGAATAGATGGCGACTTATCAATCCACAATGGACGTCTTTATCCTTTCTTCCTGTCTAGAGAACAGTTGCAGTTTTCACTATTCGCATGCAAAGATCACATCCTCGGAATATACAAATGAAATGGAAATGATCTCCCTTTATATGACATTATATTCTATTTGACTGTATAGTAATATATGACATGCCTCGGGGCGGGGGGATGAGTATAGGTAGTCATTACATTGTGGTGAGTAACTCATGTAATTCTCCCCCTAGCCGGTGCACCTGTGCGGGGGGCATTATGTGTATAACAGCCATCAGATAGAGCCCAATCTCCATCCTCTGATTACTAGTCATTAGCCGCACATCACTCACCCATTGTCCCTGTAATGATGGAGAAGACAAATGACAGGTTTACAGGGATTCTACCTAGTTCTCACCTCAGCTTCCCATCATGTGTACAAACCCTGTGAGAAGTGCCTATAGTGTAGTGCCGCCATATAGTACTTCCACACATACTATATCACTAGAACAAGGCAAATTCCATAGGACTAAACGCTCATCTAATGTGTATGGGGGCTTCTCTCTTTTGGAGGAGAGAAGGATCAGACGTGTTGAATTTAGAAAACATGAATTCTCAACCAAGCTAAGTATTTATCTGTATAGGGGATCTCCCAGGATAGATGTTAAAAATCTCCAGTCTTCCAGTACTTACTAGCTGCTGTATGTCCTGCAGGAAGCAGTGTATTCTTTCCAGTCTGACACAGTGCTCTCTGCTGCCACCTCTGTCCAGGTCAGGAACTGTCCAGAGCAGCAGCAAATCCCCATAGAAAACCTCTCCTGCTCTGGACAGTTCCTGACATGGACAAAGGTGACAAAAGGGGTTGGGCAGATAACATCCAACATGGTCAACCCTTCTCTCCCTTGTAATTTACTTCTATTAAAAAATCTCAAGTCTTCCAGTACTTATCAGCTGCTGTATGTCCTGCAGGAAGTGGTGTATTATTTCCATTTTGGAAAGAAGGAGAGGTTTTCTGCTGGGATTTGCTCCTGGTCTGGACAGAGGTGGCCGCAGAGAGCACTGTCAGACAGGAAAGCATAATCCACTTCCTGCAGGGCATACAGCTGCTGATAATTACTAGAAGACGGTTGATTTTTTTTTAAATAGGAGTAAATTACAAATCTTTGTTACTTTCTGGCACCAGCTGATTTGAAAGATTTTTTTTTTTTTTTGCTGAACTAACCCTTTAAGGCTTCCACACATATAGGAGATTCAACCATGACCCACCAACCATGAACAAGCCATGTTCACAATCCATATACGTATTGCAGAATTTGTACTTAATATTGGAAAACCCCATCAGAGCTCCTTGGTTAGAAGCCATACAGCCTCTGTACATTGCCGTACAGGCTCCATCTCACTTATACATAGAGATATTCTCCATTGTACACCATTGGAGATTACATCTGGCCATATGGCACCTTATGGAATGTGCCAAAATGTTTTTCCTGTTGTATCCATAGGGAATTCCATATGAATACAAAGGTAGACTAAATTGCTCCTATGGCACACAATACAGAGCCGTATTACGGTCGGGGGGTGGGGGTGAGCCCTTAAGCATATTTTATTCATTCCCTTTCTGTAGGGTCCCCGGAGACATTATCCTGGCCGAGAAAAAACGTCCCATTCAAGAAATATGCAGGGATGTGTAAGCGCTTAATCATTCCAATGTGTGATCTTTGTACTACAGGACTTACCAAAAAAATGCACGAGCAGGACGCAGATTTATAAGAATGCGGCAGAGCACGCCAAGGATTCAAACAATGTATGTTCTGCTGCAAAAAATGTAAAAACTAAAACTATAAATTACAGCATAAGGTAGAGTCATAAAAATAGAGCCAACTGTATGTAGCTATATAGGGCGGTGAGTGAGCAGTCACACCTGGACTCTGTGTCTGGGGAGGAGGGCAAAGGCGGCTGCATAGGAAGACATTGTAATTACAAATAGCAGCCTATATAGTCGCATGCTTAAAGGGCAAGCGTTACCGAAATTTTCTTTCACCGATTAGAGTCAGATACTGCAACTTGTTCTTTTATTCTAATCAATTTCTATTTTTTTTAATTACATTGTTATGGGGGCTGCCATATTGCTTGGGCTGTTCTTAACAGCATTTAGTGACATGCTTTACAGCAAGACTCATGGACATAGACAACAACAGACAGTCTGTCCCCTTGAGATCAATGTGAAACATCATTGAGCGTGCTCTGTGACCTTTGGAAAGGTCATTCCACAGGGAACCGCTATTGTCTCTACTTGTGTCACATGTTGTTGCAATGCTGGACAGATCACTT
The DNA here is from genome assembly GCF_027789765.1 of Dendropsophus ebraccatus. Lineage (NCBI taxonomy): Eukaryota > Metazoa > Chordata > Amphibia > Anura > Hylidae > Dendropsophus > Dendropsophus ebraccatus. The sequence continues at coordinate 18,337,256 of NC_091457.1, read as the reverse complement.
TACAGCAGCCTCCTTTTATCACCACAGACACAAGTCGTGAGAATGAAAACTGCAAGATTTCAGGATTATATTATTATTATTATTATTTTTTTTTTTAAAGTCATCAAAAATTCTTTAAAAAATATGTTTAATATAAAAAAATTATTTAAACAATAAATCATTTTCTGATGACACCTTCCCTTTAAGGCTGATTGTTGGGCGAATGAGCAATCAATCGTAAGAATCAATCAGCCTGTGTAAAAGGAGCAGCCATCGGCAGGTAAAAGGTTGTTCATTGGCTGATCACATATGTTGTGCGATGGTATAAACAGGGGATGTGCGGGCGATAACGATGAAGTTAATGGGTGCGCCAATCATTGATATGGTACAGCTGCTCAGGGAATCGGCAGAGATCACAAGGATCAACGCTCGTCATCTGGTGTCTGTGTTAACAACACCATAGCTTATACATTGGTAGACCTAAAGCAGCTCTGTAGCCACAATTTCACCTGCCCAAGCCACTTGTACCTTCAGATAGCTGCTTTTTATCCAAGATCTGTCCTGGGGTCCGTTCAGCAGGTGATGCAGTTATTGTCCTAAAAAAATACTTTTAAACTTGCCGCCCTGTGTCAAATTGGTGTGGCCTAGAGTACCCATGCCCTAGGATTACCCCTTGGTCTCTCCTCCCCGCCCTAAGCATTAGGAATGCCCCTAGAACTATTTCTCCTATTCATCACCTGTCTGAACACAGCTCATGTGTTGGATCGTTAAAGGGGTGCTCCAGCATGGGGGCACTTTCCAGCGGCGGGTCACTGATCGCGGCGCTCCGGTACCCGGTTCCCCGCCGCTTCCTGGTGTCTGACGCCGCCCGAGACGCTACATCTCAGGGCCGCTCAGCCACTCAGTGAAGGAGGCGGGATCCGAGCGGACTTCAAACGGATCCCGCCTTCTTCACTGAGTGGCTGAGCGGCACTGAGACGTAGCGTCTCGGGCGGCGTCAGACACCAGGAGGCGTCTGGGAACCGGGTACCGGAGCGCCGCAATGAGTGACCCACTGCTGGAACCGGGGAGGTGAGTGGACGTCTTTTATTTCAGCCACCTCCTCCCCGGTCACCCCAAAAAGGTGCCCCCACACTGGATAACCCCTTTAAGATAGCTGTGCAGTGTTATGACAGGTGATAAATAGGAGAAATCCTGCCCAGGGCATTCCTAATGGTGAAGAGGGCGGGGAGGAGGGACAGAGGGGCGGGTACAGAGTTGCTTTAAGGGATTGGGCATGTGGTATTCCAGCTCCCCCATGATACTGAGGAAGAGTAGGATCGGACAATTTCATTTCAGTATGCCCAATCCAGAGATACGTCAACATTAAATGGAGACAGCAGCTGATAAGTACTGGAAGACTTGACATTTTTTAATAGAAGTAAATTACAAACTTATGGCACCAGCTGATTTGAAAGAATTTTTTTTTCTGAACTACTACTAAAGGGAATGTACCAATTATTCAATTAAGATGTCCATATCACTGTGCACATTGTAACAGTAGCGTCCGTTTCTCCCATCACTGTCCGGTTCATGAGATCTCTCTCACTGGTTTGCAGTTAAGCAAATGTCCGGTTTGGTGCACTGGAGGTGGGCCCAACGCCCCCCAGTGCACCAATATCTCCTCCCCTCAGTGACACGCCGCCTCCAGAAACAAGTCTGTCTGTGTGATGTCACTGAGGGGAGGAAATATCGGCGACCTGGGGGCGCTGGGCCCACCTCCAGTGCACCAAACTGGACACTTACATAACTACAAACCACAGATCTCAGGAATCGGGCAGCGATAGAAGGAACAGACCGTGCTGTTACAATGTGTGAGGTGGCCCCGATCAAGTAATATGGAATTCTTAATGGAGTAGTCATAATGGTACATGCACCTTAAAGAGTCCTAAGGGTCCTTGAGGTGGATAAAACAACACTGGATCATAAGTATTTGGCAGTGAGCTTTTGCACCCAACACAGACACCCATTCCAGAAATCCACCAATTTTGGTAAGAAATTTTCTATTCTTCCAGACAAAGTCTTCAATTAAAAGGGAACACTATTTAACAGCCACTTATTTGGCTGGTTCCTTCACATAAAAAAATGTGATTATTATGAACACCCCCCCCCCCTTTTATTTTTAATTAAGTTGGCTTTTTCATCTGGGTGAATTCTCCGCCGCTGTTTTAACGATCCCCTCCATCCGCGGCAGCAGCACCACCACCACCGTATAAAGCCCATTGGTGTAAATATCTCTCGCAGGTGATTTATGGGACCCTGTGGTTTGCTATGGCTAATGAAGGTTTGTTCATTGGAAGCCTAGGCCTGCTTACTGTCTGCACACACGGGGTAGAGTAGACCTGCTCTGTCCTTCACAAATTGCCCCATTAAAACCCCAAACAAAAGGTCCTCTCAGTAGCTTACATATTTTCCCACACGTGAGAGAGCAATTGGAAACTTCCTCCTGATAACTAAGAACGTTTGAATTAGAATTTATGAGAAGGGTCTTATGGTCTCCTGGCCTGGGGGCTGAAACAGATCTGCTTGAGCAGAGGGTTTTTCTTTGATGCCGAGAATAACATTCTGGGAGGGATCAGAACGGGACTAATGCAGAGGAAGAGTGCGGAGGCCCACGCTGAGGTCACACACACTTACCAGCTTCTTTTCTTTTCCACACATCGCATAGAAGGAAGGGTCACGCTTAGAGGAAAACTATCAGCTGCCGCCTCTACCATTTCCAGGGACCCTGTGTAACTTTAAACCTAATTTGGCCTCGATTTAAAGGTTGTTTTTTTTTCTCCCAAAGACACCAAATGTCCAACGAGTAAAAGTAAGAAAATTTCTATTATCCGCTCTAATGCTGCATTTACACGGAACGATTATCGTAAAATTTTCGCATAAAAGATCGCATTTAATCGGTAATCGTTCCATGTAAACACAGCAAACGATCAAACGACGAGCGAGAAATCGTTCATTTTGATCTTTCAACATGTTTTTAAATGGTCGGTCGTCGTTCGCAGAAAATTCACAGATCGCTTCATGTAAACAGTCTTTCACCGATTTACCCTATGTAAAAGACGGGCTTAAGCGATCTTAAAAACAATCGCAATAACCATTTTTCTTACGAATTTTCAAACGATTTTTTCGAACGATTTATTCGTCGAAACACTGATCCTTATAAAAAGCAAATCGTTGCCTCAAAATCGTTAAACGATTGAAAAACAAAACTCTTTCAAATCAAGTGGTGTTACAAAACTACAATTCCCATCATGCCTTAGTTTTGGCTGTCCAGGCATGATGGGAATTGTAGTTTTATAACAGTTGGAGGGCCGCAGTGACCTATATGGATACTCATTAAGGAGAGCTTCTTTGCATACTTTGTTTCCCATGGAGCATTGCATACACCTAACCCCCTTGTGCCTTAGAAGATGGGCACACTGTTATACCCAACAAGCCCATATAAAATATATATAGAATATAGAAATCCTAGTGGCTAGAGTGAAGGAGATAATAGCCCAGGGCGTGGAGAGCTGGTTAGGTCATGCTTTATTTTTGTTAATCTTACCATCGGGTCAGGGGTCAGAGGTCAACGCAAAGTGGTGTTTTCCTCTAAAATGTTGGCAGGGATTTGCATCCATTTATTTATTTATAGGACGACCATGACACCAGGCAGAGGACCTGTTGACACTTACATTAAGAGGAAACCCACACAAGTATTCGGCATGCCCCGCAGTATTTACTGGCCGCAATCAGTTACAGGGGTCATCCCTTCACCCTCCACCCCTCCCAGTGTAAATACACAAGTGCTGCATACATCCCAACTAAAACAGATGGCTATCAGTGATCAGTGCGGCCTAAACATATGAGCTCCATTTCAGCTGTCTGTTACCTCTGATCAGGGGTCTCCGAGGGTCTCTGACTAGGTACACACATAAGGAAGCAATCAGCGGGGTCTTTATTTATGTATCCTGCGGCACTATGCAGATATAGTGAAGGATATGGCTACATTCTAGGGGGTGTCCACTTTTATGTATACAAACTAGCTCTCCCGAAGGACAAGAACATCTTTCTGGAATACAGCTAATTTGCATATTCTTTTCCCATGGAGCATTGCCTGTTTGATTCCATATACCAGATGGATCCCTTCAAGGAGAACCAGAAAATTTCCAGCCTTAGGCCGGGTTCCCATGCTATATGACACCGGCCGTTCTGTGATCCGGCCGTGTCATCATCCCGGCTGGTACTGCAGTGCCGGTCGGATAAACTTAATTTTTGTTGAATTGGGATGCGGGCGCATCCGTGTGCGCCCCCATCCCAATTCACCATAGCACACAATGGAGGGTGAGGCCAGAGCCGCACGCTCCATTGTGTGAACTGACAGTTCTGTGCGGCCACTATTCAAACTGTCAGTTTTCCGTGCGGCCGATTGCAATCCTGGATGGAGCGTATACTATGTGTATACACTCCAGCTGGCATTCCATTCATTTTAAATGCAAAGTATCTTTTAAATTTATCACAGACGTTGTTGCAAATTGCAGCAACAGCTGTGATTAATTTAAAAAAATACGTTGTGTGAACATGGCCTTACACTGTGTGCACACATTGCAGTTTTAAAACTGTACTGCATCTGCATTGCGACTGCAACATACAAGCAATGCCTTATATTAGCGCTCTCATTTATTAATATGGGAGGTGGCCATGAAAGAGAGAAGGGCCCTGTAGTCAAATTGAACAAAGTGAAGCTCACTAATACTCTGGGTATGGATCTGCCAATGGGTTTTTAGTATATATCTATATATATACAGAATGGTCAAAAAGTAGGTGGACAGTATGTGTAATAGGGTTATGGAGGGGGAGATTTATCAAACATGGTGTAAAGTGAAACTGGCTCAGTTGCCCCTAGCAACCAATCAGATTCCATCTATCATTTTCCAAAGAGTCTGTGAGGAATGAAAGGTGGAATCTATCTATCTATCTATCTATCTATCTATCTATCTATCTATCTATCTATCTATCTCCTATCTATCTATCTATCATCTATCTATCTATCTCCTATCTATCTATCTATCTATCTATCTATCTATCTATCTATTTCCTATCTATCTATCTATCTATCTATCTATCTATCTCCTATCTATCTATCTATCTATCTATCTATCTATCTATCTATCTCCTATCTATCTATCTATCTATCTATCTATCTATCTATCTATCTATTATCTATCTATCTATCTATCTATCTATCTCCTATCTATCTATCTATCTATCTATCTCCTATCTATCTATCTATCTATCTATCTATCTATCTATTATCTATCTATCTATCTATCTATCTATCTATCTATCTATCTCCTATCTATCTATCTATCTATCTATCTATCTATCTATCTCTCTATCTATCTCTATCTATCTATCTATCTATCTCCTATCTATCTATCTATCTATCTATCTCTCTATCTCTATCTATCTATCTATCTATCTATCTATCTATCTATCCATCTCCTATCTATCTATCTATCTATCTATCTATCTATCTATCTATCTCCTATCTATCTATCTATCTATCTATCTATCTATCTATCTCCTATCTATCTATCTATCTATCTATCTATCTACCTATCTATCTCCTATCTATCTATCTATCTATCTATCTATCTATCTATCTCCTATCTATCTATCTATCTATCTATCTATCTATCTCCTATCTATCTATCTATCTATCTATCTATCTATCTATCTCCTATCTATCTATCTATCTATCTATCTATCTATTATCTATCTATCTATCTATCTATCTATCTATCTATCTCCTATCTATCTATCTATCTATCTATCTATCTATCTCCTATCTATCTATCTATCTATCTATCTATCTATCTATCTATTATCTATCTATCTATCTATCTATCTATCTATCTATCTCCTATCTATCTATCTATCTATCTATCTCCTATCTATCTATCTATCTATCTATCTATCTATCTATCTATCTATCTATCTATCTCTCTCTCTATCTCTCTCTCTCTATCTATCTATCTATCTATCTATCCATCTCCTATCTATCTATCTATCTATCTATCTATCTATCTATCTATCTATCTATAATCTATCAATCTATCTCCTATCTATCTATCTCCTATCTATCTATCTATCTATCTATCTATAGTGCCTATTACACGGGTCGTTTAGAGGAGCAAACGAGCGCTCTCAGCGCTCGTTTGCTCCTCGTTCCCCGCTGGCTGCCGCCGCTATTCAACTCGGCTGCAGCGAGCGGGTGAGTGCGGGAGGGGCGGCGGGGAGCTGTGGGGGGCTGCCCGGGGGATCGCTAGATCGTCCGGGCAGCCCATAGGATATAGCAGCGATCTGCTGCCGACACTCCTATTCAACGGAGCAACGGCAGCAGATCACTGCTATATCAGTCGCTTGTTTTTCAACATGTTGAAAAACAAGCGACTGCAAAGATCAGCCGACATGAACGATGTCGGCTGATTGTTGCACTCTATTCCACGGGACGATTATCATCCGTACCGGCCGAATACGGACGATAATCATTCCGTGGAATAGGGCCTTAACTATCATCTATCTATCTATCTATCTATCTATCTATCTATCTATCTATCTATCTATCTATCTCCTATCTATCTATCTATCTATCTATCTCCTATCTATCTATCTCCTATCTATCTATCTATCTATCTATCTCCTATCTATCTATCTATCTATCTATCTCCTATCTATCTCCTATCTATCTATCTATCTATCTATCTATCTATCTCCTATCTATCTATCATGACCAGAAATCACCCCAGCCCCGAATAGAGATGTGTAAGTAACATTGTACATCCTATTGCACCCCAACCGTCTTTCCATTGTCCTATAATGATACACGTTGTCAGGATTTACATACAATACCCAGAACTTCCTTCTTATTGTATGAAAACAACATGGCTGACATGTGTACTATGATCATTTGTTTAGGCGGTTTATGTCATTTTATTATCTATCACCCCATGTGATGATGTTACCAGCCATTATGGAGATTTTCCAGTCCTATTCAGTCCACCACTTAAATGCAGATTCCTCCATCTTCTCCAGCTGTAAAGGTCTCCCACCGCCTCCACCATTCCTGGAGAATAGGCCGAAGTGAGCGCCCACTGCTTCATATCAGCAGCATAAACAACATGCAAATTGCCCGGCGTTCCATAGTGTGTTGGTTAATTACTAGATTTGACATGGTAATAAGCTATGGCGGCCCCCCACGCCTCCCCCTGTGACGTCACATTTGTCATTGTGTGCTCTATAACCTGAGGCTACACTATTCTCGGCTGAAGACCACTGGGCTCTTGTATGTTTGCTTATCTCCAAGCGATTTTTAACGATTACCGATCAATAAACAAACGAGACCTACCTGAAATCGTTCTCCATATTATACAGATCGATAGTAGTTAGTTGTTTATTCCATCTGATCCCAACAAATGAACGAACGATGTGGACTTACCCTGAACGAGTAGCCAGAGCTAGACGAGTACAGTGGTCAGCTACATTCTCATGACTGGTGGGGGTCCCAGCAATCAGACCCCCTATACCCTAGTGTCTCTCTGCCCCAAGTTATACTCTTGCCTGAATTGTGGGTGTCACTATGTGAGGGTGCCATATAATCCAAGTGTCGGCACTCTGCACAGTGTGGCGCACTTGAACCAAACAGATCAGCATACAATATAAGGCTATGTTCACACTACGTATCTTTCCGGACGTAGTGCGAACCGCGAATATACGCACGTAGTTTTGAGGTTCATGCGTTTGCTTGAAAGTATACGATATACGGCCGCACAGTGCACACTACGTATGAGCTTACGGCCGGATCGTATACAGCGCCGTGAAAAATGACCAAGACCATTGTTTGAGGACGGAAATGTTCCAACTCACGGCCGTGGATTTCCATGCGGTTCCGTACGAAGTACTTATTTCAGCCAAATTGAACGTGATATTTCGATCCAAAAGGTTCTGTGTGGTTTATTGGGCTGGGCGAAGATTTCCAAGTAAATGACCTGTTTCAGATCGCTTCGAAACAAGCTAGGGAAGCATAACTCTACTATAGGCGTATGTTCACGGTTCGTACGCATGTTCGCAATCCGGCCGCATGTCTATTTTTCCCAGGGCCGTACTTTCAGCCGCACATGTACGGCTGCGTACGAACTACGGCCGGACATACGTAGTGTGAACATGGCCTAAAGGAGTTCCGGCACTCATCAAAGTTCTTGCAAACATGATGGTTTATATAATAGCCGATGAAGGTTTATGCCGAAACCATTGTGTTTACAAGAACAGTGAGTGCCGGAAGTCCTTTATATTGTATACTATGTCAGGGGGGGCAGAAACAAGATGGTGGATCGCCACATATGGCCAATCATGCCTCAGACTGGTTATCTACTGAATCCAGAAGGGCCGATCCAGAATCTACAAGGACATAAGTCTACTGTCAACTATAGTGAAGGATCGTTTTCATATAATTTATAGATAATGGTCAGTGAAAACACCCAAAAAATTACCTATTTTTAATATATATATATATATATATATATATATATATACATATATATATTGTATATGAAGATTCAATTATCAATAGGCAGGAGCCCTCAAAGCCAGTAATGGGCCAGCGATCAGCTGATCATCAGTAGTTGCCATCATATCGTCCGGGGAAAATGAGAATGTGCTATCACCAGTAGTTATATAGTTATAACTATCAAATTTTGGGGAATTTTTCACACTGAAATCCTATACGTGCAGGAGATAAATATCACTACGAAGGTCAATGTACCAAATCAGACAGTAAATGGGGAAGTCCAAATCTAATGGACCAAAGCAAGACCGGGGAATAATGAAAATATTATAAGAGTGTATCCTACCACTGGGGACCTGGATTTAACTCCAACCCAGAGTAGCATGTACACCCAGTAAATAGAGTCTGTACAGGTTAGACCCCATTCACACCAGTTTTTGCACTGGATACATGTCATGCCGTAATACGTCCAATTGGTCCAATGACTTGAGTGGGTGTAGTGTTATTGTGTAGGTTTGGTCCATCTGTCTGTGTATACATTAGGAATATGGTAGTATGAGAAGACCACGTTCAGTTTATTGAAATCAATGGGCCTATTGGATATACCATGGTATCCATTCTTGACTTACAGACCGATGGAAGCCCCAAAACCTAATGTGAATGGGACTTTACTGGTGTCTACAGTTCTTGACATGAGGGAATATGAGGGATGATGGAGGGATGATGGAGGATGGTCTGATCCTTCTGTATAGCAGCAGGACTTATCCAACACTCTATCCATTCTACTCCATTGAACCCAGCGATTTCAGCTGAAATGTGCCAGGCCTCCAAACCAGACATTATGACAGGTAAAGATTGTACAGTTGGATTCAATCTGCCTGATCCTTTTGTTCTTGGAGACATAAGCTGCAGCGAAAGTTTTCTTCTAGCAGTTTATTTCGGTCTTCCAGTTATAGTGGGAACAAAGACATACGGCCTGGTTAAAGAATTCGTCCGATTATCAGCCAAATAAAGACAACAATCGGCTGATGAAACGATCATCTTTGATTTAGGCTTGGACCTAAAATTGTCGGGCGCAGACCGCGCATCGCTACTTGTAATGGCTGACGAATGCTCAGACACCTGACACCTTACCTCTCCCCGCTCCTGGTCTTCTCCCCTGTGCTCCGCAGCTTCCCGGTCTCGGAGCCTTCAGCCAATCACAGGCCGCGGCGGTCTGGACCATGATTGGCTGAGCAGCCTGTCAGCTGACAGGCTGCTCAGACGTTGCTGCCACCAGGATTGGGAAGCTGCGGAGCACAGGAGAGAAGAGCGGGAGAGGTAAGGTGTCAGGTGTTTGGCAAGGGCTGCATGGACATTGCTAACGATGTCCATGCAGCCCTTACTTTCCAATTATTGGGCTATCTATTAGGTCAAGTAAATGAGCGCCGATCTAGCAGATTGGCACTCATTTACTAAAATATTCGTGCCGTAGTTGACCCATGTAACAGTACCCTTACTGCATAGATCTGTATACATATATAATGGAGACCGCCGCACCAACCTCCACTACAAGATCTCAGCCCATAGATCTAATAGAATATCCAGACCTTCCAATGACCATTGATAAATGGATCTCTCCAGTCACCCCTGATGTCTACAGCAAAACCCCTCTGACTTTTTCCATGCCCTTCATTGGTCCTTCTTGACCCTTGAAGTCTACCCATCTGAAGGTTTCGCTTTGGCAGCTGCCGGTGAGCACATTTCCTATAGATTCTTGTTATAATAGCCCGCGAGCATCTTGCTTCATTTACCAGATATCGATCTGCAATTCCTGGCTTCTCATTTCAGGCAACAATGGGCCCTTTAAGCGGTTACTTTACATCGGCAGACACCCGCTCTCGTATTTGATAGAAGTCCCCTGACTTTGTGTAGAGCTGGGATGCCGTTCCCTTCCCCATGATCCTGAGTATCAGCATATCCCTTTCGGCATACTTCTGAGGCCACTGTAATCAGACAGTGCCACCGCTATGTCAGGCAGGTTGCTCCCTCCGTGGCCTTGAATAATTGGAGGAATGTTGGCACTTGTGCACAGGCCATGAGAACCTGACCTGTTCTGATATTTAATCTGCTTGGGTGCGCAGCAGTACAGACAGGATCCGCACACAGCCGTCCCCTCCAGCACACATCACTTTCCCTAGTGTGGGGGTCTGACCGATTCACCATTAGTATATAGGTAGTAAGATCTTACACTGACCCTGCCCCAATAATGCTGCTGTCTTGAACTTTCGGAGTAACTGTCTCTCTGAGCGTTCAGTGTTTCATTGACTGCCCACCTACAGACAGCTGTTTCGGGGTTGTTGCCCATCATCAGGGCAGAGCTAGTGAGAGGCCTATCGATGTGGGTCAAAGGGATACAAGTACACCTTAAAGGGGAACTCCAGCTAAAAAAAATTCTTTCAAATCAACTGATGTCAGAAAGTTCCAGAGATTTGTAAATGACTTCTATTTAAAAATATCCAGTCTTCCTGTACTTATCGGCTGCTGTATATCCTGCAGGAAGTGGTGTTTTCTTTCCAGTGTGACACAGTGCTTTCTGCTGCCACCTCTGTCCATGTCAGGAACTGTCCAGAGCAGCAGAAATCCCCATAGAAAACCTTTCCTGCTCCCCAGACTGGAAAGAATACACCACTTCCTGCAGGACATACAGCAGCTGATAAGTACCAGAAGACTTAACCCCTTAAGGACAGGGCCAATTTTCGTTTTTGCGTTTTCGTTTTTTCCTCCTTGTGTTTAAAAGGCCATAGCATTTGCATTTTTCCACCTAGAGACCCACATGAGCCCTTATTTTTTGCGTCACTAATTGTACTTTGCAATGACAGGCTGAATTGTTTCCATAAGGTACACTGCGAAAGCAGGAAAAAATTCAATCTGTGGTGAAATTGAACAAAAAAACTATTTTTTTTTATTTAGAGGGTTTTTGTTTTTACGCCATTCGCCCTGGGGTAAAACTGACTTGTTGTATATGTTCCTCAAGTCGTTACGATTACAACGATATATAACATGTATAACTTATATTGTATCTGATGGCCTGTAAAAAATTCAAACCATTGTTAACAAATCTATGTTCCTTAAAATTGCTCCATTCCCAGGCTTATAGCACTTTTATCCTTTGGTCTATGGGGCTGTGTCAGGTGTCATTTTTTGCGCCATGATGTGTTCTTTCTATCGGTACCTTGATTGCGCATATACGACTTTTTGATCGCTTTTTAATACAATTTTTCTGGATTTGATGCAACCAAAAATGCACAATTTTGCACTTTGGGATTTTTTCGCGCTTACGCCATTTACCTTGCGAGATCAGGAATGTGATTAATTAATAGTTCGGGCGATTACGTGCGCGGCGATACCAAACATGTTTATTTATTTATTTATTTACTTTTATTTAAAACATGGGAAAAGGGGGGTGATTCTGACTTTTATTAGGGGAGGGGAGCCCCCCTGGGGTTAGGGTTATTCTCCCTGGGGTTAGGGTTATTCCCCCTGGGGTTAGGGTTATTCCCCCTGGGGTTAGGGTTATTCCCCCTGGGGTTAGGGTTATTCCCCCTGGGGTTAGGGTTATTCCCCCCTGGGGTTAGGGTTATTGCCCCTGGGGTTAGGGTTATTCCCCCTGGGGTTAGGGTTATTACCCCTGGGGTTAGGGTTATTACCCCTGGGGTTAGGGTTATTCCCCCTGGAGTTAGGGATATTCCCCCTGAGGTTAGGGTTATTCCCCCTGAGGTTAGGGTTATTCCCCCCTGGGGTTAGGGTTATTCCCCCCTGGGGTTAGGGTTATTCCCCCCTGGGGTTAGGGTTATTCCCCCTGGGGTTAGGGTTATTCCCCCTGGGGTTAGGGTTATTCCCCCTGGGGGACTTCTAGTATAAGTGCATTGATCTCTCATTGAGATCTTTGCTGTATAGTAATACAGCAAAGATCAATGAGATCGGCACTCGGATGCTTTCGGCTGCTGCAGCCGAAAGCATCCGAGTGCCGAGCCGGGATCAGCGCCATTTTGGCGAAGACCCCGGCAGCAGTAAGATGTGTGGATTGGTTGTCCCGGAGGAGTGATCCACCCCACTAGAGACCAGGGAAGTGCTGGATCCAGTAATCGGATGCAGCTGTCATCTTTGACAGCTGTATCTGATTACCGTATTAGCGGGCACGGCGATCGGGCCTTGCCCGCTAATACCCGCGGCCCTGGGCTACACGCGGCACCCGGGACCGCGGTGGTTCAGAGCGGGGTCGCCGCGCAGCCCCGCTCTGAACACCTCTTGGGGACATATGATGTATGGGTACGTCATATGTCCCTAAGAAGTTAAAGTGTCACTGTCGTTTAAATTTTTTTTTTTGCAGAAATCAATAGTACAGGCGATTTTAAGAAACTTTGTAATTTGGTTCATGAGCCAAAAAATGCATTTTTATCATGAAAAAGCAGTTCTCACCCCCTGGTCTTCGTTGTTCTCTTATGGAGAGGGGAGGGGTGGAGGGAGGGAGATGAGACACCAAAACAGGACAACAAAGAGTTATTTACAGCTACATCACTGGCTATCTCTTCTGACAGTCAGCACTGACCTCTCTGACCACTGAATACCGGCTTTCACACAGCTCCCGATGTGTAATCCTTTGTTCTCTGCTGTCTGCTGGTGACTAATCTCCCTCCTCCCCCTCCCCTCTTCATAGAACAGACAGAGTCCGACTGATGTAAAACAGTCAAGATTTCCTGATAATAAGCAGTGAATGAAAGGAGGGAGGGGGGGACCTGGGGAAAGTCTTTATGAATGCAGATAATGGCATATTTGCCTAATAAACCCCGTGACAAAGTTTCTTAAAATCGCCTGGACTATTTATCTCTGCAAAAAAAAAAAATTAAAACGACAGTGAAACTTTAAGATTTTTTTTAAATAAAAGTAATTTACAAATCTATACATTTTCTAGCACCAGTTGATTTGAAAGAATTTTTTTGCTGGATTACCCCTTTAAGGAGAGTCAACTAAAAAGACATGGTCTAGGAGAACTAGTATCCCTTTGACCCATGTCAAAAGACCTCTCACTAGCCAGCCAGCCCCTTGGCTGTAAGTAAGGGCCCTTTTACACATGCTGATCCCTGTGATTGGTGCAAAGCCTTTAGATGGCTCCATTAATCAATCACAAACAATTATAAAAAAAAAAAAAAAAAACTTTTGAAGTTTTACAGGGACATAGTGATAAGAAAAATGATACTTGTCTCTTAAGAAGCTGACGGCTGGTTGCAAAGTTATAAAACCATGTTTTCCTTCCAAGCTTACCTATCATAGAGGCTGGGCTGCAGCATGCATGCTCCCTACCCCTCCTGCTTGGCTTCCAGCACTGAGCCTTGTATATCAATCATGCAGAGCAGAGAGGGGTGGGGAAGGAAGGAGGCATGCTTACAGCTGTGTTATTACATATCACTTTGTCCAGCACATTCCAGCATTGTTTCTTGTGAACAATGGATTTATAGCATATATATATATATATATATATATATATATATATATATATATATATATATTTGTATTGCAGTATGTTTAATATATATTAATATATATTTTGCGGCAAGAATGTCTACAAATTACATAAGGTCTACAATGGGATGACAGCTCTCATGCCGCACCAGAGACACCAGTGCCGCACTGTCTCTTCATATTTTAAACATTGTCTGGTCTTAAAGGGGACCCATCACATCGAAAGCTCTGTCCAATCTGAAGGCAGAAGATGGAGATAAGAAGATATAGTTATAGAGTTGGGTGGGGAAATATGCAATATATAGGTGGTCTCACAAGATGTTCTCACTCATACGGGAAAGGCTGACAATCAATGCAAATAAATAGTGCTTAAAGGGGTTATCCAGTGCTACAAAAACATGGCCACTTTCCCCCTACTGTTGTCTCCAGTTTGGGTGGGGTTTTGAAACTCAGTTCCATTGCAATGAATGGAGCTTAATTGCAAACCACACCTGAACAGGAGACAACAGTAGGGGGAAAAGTGCCCATGTGTTTGTAGCGCTGGATAACCCCTTTAAATAATACCAACATACAGTGCTCAAATAATACCAACATACTGTACAGTGCTCAAATAATACCAACATACCATGCTCAATTAATACTACTATACAGTACTCAAATATTATAACTATACAATGCTCAAATAATACCAACATACAATGCTCAAATATTACCAACATAAAAGACTCAAATAATACCAACATACACTGCTCAAATAATACCAACATAAAGTACTCAAATAATACAAACATACCATGTTCAATTAATACTACTATACAGTACTCAAATAATATAAATATACAGTACTCAAATAATATAACTATACAGTGATCAAATAATAACACCATAGAGTGCTCAATTAATACCACCATAATGTGCTCAAATAATACCAACATACAGTGCTCAAATATTACCAACATGCCGTGCTCAAATAATACCAACATACAGTGCTCAAATATTACCAACATACCGTGCTCAAATAATACCACCATAATGTGCTCAAATAATACCAACATAAAGTGCTCAAATATTAACAACATACTGTGCTCAAATAATACCAACATACCGTGCTCAAATAATACCAACATACAGTGCTCAAATAATACCAACATACCGTGCTCAAATATTACCAACATACCGTGCTCAAATAATACCAACATACCGTGCTCAAATAATACCAACATACCGTGCTCAAATAATACCAACATAGTGCTCAAATATTACCAACTTGCAGTGCTCAAATATTATCAACATACTGTGCTCAAATAATACCAACTTACAGTGCTCAAATATTATCAACATACAGTGCTCAAATAATACCAACATACAGTGCTCAAATAATACCAACATACCATGCTCAAATATTACCAACATAAAGTGCTCAAATATTACCAACATACCGTGCTCAAATAATACCAACATACCGTGCTCAAATATTACCAACATACCGTGCTCAAATAATACCA
The DNA here is from genome assembly GCF_027789765.1 of Dendropsophus ebraccatus. Taxonomy (NCBI): domain Eukaryota; kingdom Metazoa; phylum Chordata; class Amphibia; order Anura; family Hylidae; genus Dendropsophus; species Dendropsophus ebraccatus. The sequence goes on along the minus strand of NC_091457.1, from coordinate 18,321,686 downwards.
ACATATCGTGCTCAAATATTACCAACATAAAGTGCTCAAATATTACCAACATAAAGTGCTCAAATATTACCAACATACAGTGCTCAAATATTACCAACATACCATGCTCAAATAATACCACCATACTGGCTCAAATAATACCAACACACAGTGCTCAAATATTACCAACATACTGTGCTCAAATAATACCAACATACAGTGCTCAAATATTACCAACATACCGTGCTCAAATAATACCAACATATAGGGCCACATGTATCATCCGGCGAATGGATGATTTTCGGCGGAAAGTGCCGATTTGCGTCTTTTTTCAAGCAAAAATGGCGGATTTGCGAATAAAATATTCGCAAATCGGCACTTTCCGCCGAGTACGCCAGGGGGCGGAAAGGGGCGGAAAAGGGGCGGAGAGTCCGCGCGATTTATCATCCGTTCCGCCAAAATGTACGCCGAAAACCTACTCCAGTCCTCAGCTGGCGTAGGTTTTCGGCGGTCCGCCTCTACATAAATCTCCGTAGCGCCGGAGCTGCGGGGGCATTTTTACGTCCGGCGTAAAAAACGCCGGACTTAATAAATGCCTCCCTTAGTGCTCAAATAATACCAACATACCGTGCTCAAATAATACCAACTTACAGTGCTCAAATATTACAAACATACAGCGCTCAAATAATACCGCCATACTGGCTCAAAAATACCAACATACCGTGCTCAAATAATACCAACATACCGTGCTCAAATAATACCAACATACCGTGCTCAAATAAAACCAACATACCGTGCTCAAATAAAACCAACATACCGTGCTCAAATAATACCAACATACCGTGCTTAAATATTACCACCATACAGGGCTTAAATAATACCACCATATTGTGATTAGTAATGCCTAGATATTCTTAGAACGTTCCTGATCTTTCTATATAGAATTTTCCGGGCCCACCTGAGTGCAATGAGAACGCAGCAGATGTCTAATACTCGGGAGGAAGTGAAAATGTTGCAAAATTGTTTAAACGTGAAATGTATAAACTAAAACCGGATGGAGCCGGGGGTCTATGTGTTTCATTGGCAGCCATCACAGCTCAGCCTGACACTTTAACAAAGTTTCATTTAAACAGCAAGAGTCATTAGTGAGCCAGGGGTCAGAGTTCATGGGAAGTCTGTCCTATAAAATACCAGGGCTCCTACTGATAGGAGGGTGCAGAATGGATGAACTCATCCTTCAGGTCTTCTCTCCCTGTGATGTCAGGTTGGGCCAGAACAATCCCTTCTATCCACGGGAAGCAGCAGGGATCCATCAGCTGAGTTACTGATTAACTACATATGGATATCTCTGCGTCTCTCATAGACTTCCATTGTTCTCAGCCTCAGGGATATGCTATGCAGCACATCATATTGTTGCCCCATTGGAGACCACCAGGAACAGATGACTACACCGCCTCCACGTGTTTAGGGGACTGTTCCCTCGAAAGATGATGTTGAGGAGGAGAACAATTGAAAATGTTGGGTTTCCATAAACATGAATGCTCAGTTGGGTCTTCAATAGGGAAAGAGGAGTATGCCGCTTTCAGATACCTGTGGTGACGGTTATCTCCGAGGGGAACCTCTATACTGGTTCATAAGACTTTTGTATGAGAGCCTTAAAGGGTTTGTCCAGGGGAAAAAAAAACATAAACTCACCTTCCTCATTCCTCCACATCTGCTGCTCCCGATTCTCCACTGGTCACAGCTTCTTCCTGGTTTTGGTAAAGTGACGATCCCATAGGAGCTGCCCCACTCAGCCAATCAGTGGGTGCAGCTGTGTCCCGCCTCAATCAGTGATTGGTTGAGTGGAACAGTTGCTATGGGCTTAGCATATCACATGTACCAGGAAGAAGAGGTTACTGGGAACATTGGCATGGTCACTGTGGGAGATCAAGGTAGGTGAGTATAACTTTTTTTTTAATTCTCAATTTTGTTCAATTTTCAATTTTTTTTTTAAACCAACAATACAATGGACACCCAAAAGAGTGCAAAGGCACATATCCATAAAATCATAACAAAATGGAACATCGAGCAACTGCAGTATAACAATACTGGAGCATTATTTTTACACCACCTCCAACATGGAGAATTTTTTTTCTCTGGACAAACCCTTTAAAAATGGTTCCCGCTACCAGACAACTCTTTTTTTAACACCATTGAGATTTTATTTAGTCCCAAAGTCCCCCAAGCTTTATAGAAATGCCTCCTCCTTAATACCATGCCAATAAAAATGCCAATACCTTCTCCTTAAAGGGGCACTCCAGTTTAAAGAAAAAACTGTTTTCAAATCCACTGATGCCAGAAAGTTATACAAATTTGTAAATGACTTCTATTGAAAAATCTCAAGTGTTCCATTACTTATCAGCTGCTGTATGTCCTACAGGAAGTGATGTATTCTTTACAGTCACGGTGCTCTCTGCTGCCACCTCTGACCTTATCTTGTCATGTCAGATTTTTATGGGAATTTGCTTCTGCCCTGGACAGTTCCTTTCATGGCAGCAGAGAGCACTATGTCAGACTGAAGTAAATACACCACTTCCTGCAGGACATACAGCAGCTGATAAGTATGGGAAGATTTTTCAATAGAAGTCATTTACAAATTTGTATAACTTTCTGACACCAGTTGATTTGAAAACATTGTACTTTCTCCAGAGTGCCCCTTTAATACTATTTTCAATAAGAAAAGGGGGAATAAGCTGCTCATAATTACAATGCAGGGTGGTACAGGACTGACCTTTCTCTTTATAGTCAGCTGACTATTCAGCAAGCAGGGGATAGTAACAAGGAAGCATGTAAGCAAGCAGTCCATCATATTCTATGGTATAGTGGATGGCTATTGTGTTTGCTATACAGAGGGCTTACTGTGTTTGTGTCATCCACACTGCAGGGTGGCTGTGGCCTTTCTGTATAAGCATCCAGTCTGAATACAGTACTAACCACATCCTTATCTATTCTTTTATTATAGCGGAGAGAGAAAGGGCAGGCGCTGCCTGCTGGGTGACAGCGCCTGGGTCAGACCACTAGGCAATGTGCCATTTAAAGACCCTATGTACAGAGAGGATGCGTGGAAGACACAATCCCGGGACCTTACATGGCAAAGTGACACTTGTTTATGTATCAAAGTGGGCAATAGAGCGGAGTTGCCTCCATAGACGCCCTATTGTGTTGTAACATAGGGGCACCCATCAAGACGTTGTATTATCATGTCCACCATAAGTGATCTCCTCTATGTAACCCTTATGGGACAATTCACACACATACTATTACATCTCATTGAGAATATCACATTAAAGGGGTTGTCCAGTGAAAATCTTTTTCTTTCAAATCAACTGATATCAGAAAGTTATATAGATTTGTAATTTACTTCTATTAAAAAATCTCAAGTTTTCCCATCCTTATCAGCTGCTGTATGTCCTGCAGGAAATGTTTTATTTTCAGTCTGACACAGTGCTCTCTGCTGACATCTCTGGCCGAGACAGGAACTCTGTCTCGGTTTTCTATGAATCCCCATAGAAAACCTCTCCTGCTCTGGACAGTTCCTGTCTCGGCCAGAGATGTCAGCAGAGAGCACTGCGTCAGACTGAAAATACAACAACATTTCCTGCATGACATACAGCAGCTGATAAGTATGGGAAGACTTGAGATTTTTTTAATAGAAGTAAATTACAAATCTATATAACTTTCTCACACCAGTTGATTTGAAGGAAAAAAAATTTCACCGGACAATCCCTTTAAAGGGAACCTGTCACCCCCCGTGCCGGGGTGACAGGCTCCCGACCCCCCGTTAGAGACCCCTATACTTACCTCATCCCGCCGGGTCCCGCTTCTGGATTCGGTCGGGTCCCGGAGATCTCAGCCGCTGCAGCCCGGCGCGCATGCTGAGAGATGAGTCCAACGCTCATAGAGAATGACGGAGCGCTGGACTCTCCTGTCATTCTCTATGGGTGTTGGACTCATCTCTCAGCGCGCGCGCCGGGCTGCAGCGGCTGAGATCTCCGTCACCCGACCATCTCCAGAAGCGGGACCCGGCGGGATGAGGTAAGTATAGGGGTCTCTAACGGGGGTCGGGAGCCTGTCACCCCGGTACGGGGGGTGACAGGTTCCCTTTAAAGACAATGGGGGGAAATAAAGGGTCATGCACACAGCACACTCACCTATATGACCCTGTATGGCTGCACATGGTGTCAGAAGTGGGAAGATACACTGGTTCTTTTTAGCTAGGTTTTCTCCAAAGCAGGAATAGGGAAACTTCGGCCCTCCAGCTGTTATTAAAACTACAATTCCCATCATGCCTGGACAGCCAAAGCTTCGCTTTGGCTGTCCAGGCATGATGGGAATTGTAGTTTTGCAACGGCTGGAGGGCCGAAGGTTCCCCATCCTTGCTCTAAAGGGTCCAAGTATCCCCAGACCAATACCACTAAATTAGTATATGTAAAAAAAATTTAAACCAGCAGGATATGGTTGTACATTGTAGGTCTCTATCTAGATACATAGGGGGAGATTTATCAAACATGGTGTAAAGTGAAACTGGCTCAGTTGCCCCTAGCAACCAATCAGATTCCACTTTTAATTCCTCACAGGCTCTTTGGAAAATGAAAGGTGGAATCTGATTGGTTGCTAGGGGCAACTGAGCCAGTTTCACTTTACACCATGTTTGATAAATCTCCCCCATACTGTGTATACAGTATATACTCCCAATAGATATGTCAAATGAAACCCTAGGCCTCAGCTCCTTTTGGTCTCCATTGGGCTCGCAGCTTTGGTATACCATTGCTTTTACCAAATGCACTAATTTTTTCAAAAAATCTCCCTATATCAGTGTATGTTTTTGGGTGTTGTATGACTATGACCAATTTGCATATAGGGGGAGATTTATCGAACTGGTGTAAAGTAGAATTGTCTTAGTTGCCCCTAGCAACCAATCAGATTCAGCCTTTCATTCCTCACAGACTTTTTTGAAAATGAAAGGTGAAATCTGATTGGTTGCTAGGGGCAACTAAGACAATTCTACTTTACACCGGTTTGGTAAATCTCCTCCTAGGTGTTTATGCATTGACATGTCGGAGATTTCCACTGGGGTTTATGACATAAAATCCTTCCGATGAATATCTCTGACAGAAGGATTACTGTGATGTGGTCAGAGCCTGAGCTGCTTTAGAGCGGCAGTTCTTGTTTGCCCATTAGGCTATGCTTGGGCGCTTCTGCTCACACCCTCAGACACAGTGGAAAGTGCTACTGGAAATAGTTGTTTGAAGGTGGAATACCGGATATGATTTTCTCCTTTAGACTGAAAACAGTGAAGAAGGGGTATAGCTAGGATTCAATGACCCTTTAGCAAAAAGCTGTACGGGGCACCCCCCTCCCCTACACACAACACAAAACCTATATGTCACGACTTTTGGTCCCTCTGTGTAGTCCCCTTATAGTAGCTCCTCTCCCTGTTGTAGTCCCCTTATAGTAGCTGCCCTCCCTGTTGTAGTCCTCATATAGTAGCTGTCTCCCCTGTTGTCGTTCCCTTATAGTAGCTGGTCCCCCTGTTGTAGTTCCCTTATAGTAGCTGGTCCCCCTGTTGTAGTTCCCTTATAGAAGCTGATCCCTCTGTGTAGTCCTGTTATAATAGCTGGTCCCTCTGTGTAGTCCCATTATAATAGCTAGTCCCTCTGTGTCTTCACCTTATATAGCTAGTCCCTCTGTGTAGTCCTGTTATAATAGCTGGTCCCTCTGTGAAGTCCCGTTATAATAGCTAGTCCCTCTGTGTAGTCCTGTTATAATAGCTGGTCCCTTTGTGTAGTCCCTTTATAGTAGCTGGTCCCTTTGTGTTTTCACCTTAAATAGCTGGTCCCTCTTTGTAGTCCCCTTATAGTAGCTGCCCCCCTGTTTTAGTACCCTAATAGTAGCTGGTCACTCTGTGTAGTCCCCTTATAGTAGCTGGTCCCTCTGTGTTGTCCCCTTACAGTTGCTAGTCCCTGTGAGTATTCCCCTTATAGTAGTTGGTCCCCCTGTTGTAGTCCCCTTATAATAGCTGTCCCCTTGTTGTAGTCCCCTTATAGTAGCTGGTCCCTCTGTGTAGTCCCCTATAGTAGCTGCAACCCCCTCTTACCCCAGAGGTCCAGCAGGTTCAGGCTCAAAGTGTTGGTCGGGTGGGCCCCCTTACTGCACGGGCCCAGTAGCAGTTGCCTGATCTGCCTTCATGTTAGCTACACCACTGCAATGAAGTCTCCAAATATGGGTAACCTCACGTGTACATTGCCAATATAGATGTAGGGAGAAATAAGGACAGTGCCATTGTTATTTGTCTGATAAAACAACCAAGCATACATGTTTATAGGGGTGGTTGTGTAGATAGTGGTTACGATAACGTGTATAAGGGCCTTATTACACAGGGTGATTATTGCCCAACAGGTCAATAACAAGGCACACCAAGCTTCCAAATGATAGCCTTAGTTTTGGCATTATATATTTGTTCACTTTGTTCTTAAGGTTGTATTGAAGATTGGGGCAACCATGGCGCATATTCATATAGAGGCATACTCCCCATAGTTGGGAATGCCCTTTGCCTTCTGTTGCTCTAGTTGATTTGCAGACAATGGTTGGACAAATGGTTTACACTTTTCAATCTTTTTCCTCCTTTGTCTTGTTTTTCTTCCCTTACATTGCCCATCCCCCTTATTGCAAATTCCACCGTCCTCCAGAAGATCCTATGGATCCAGACCAATCCTCCGTCCGTCAGATTAACCAGTAGCGGTATTTAAAGGAAGAGGTCATCCCTTTGTAGTGGGGGCTCTTCACTTGCAAATGTTAAAGCAGTTTCGTTCACGTTAATTTGCTCAGAATTTAGAAATCTGTCCGGGAACCTGACATATCCAACGGTGTGGACGACGGAATATTTCACAAGGCTGAAATTCCCTCTAATAGGCCGAAAAGGCATTCTAAGCTGAAACTGCAGAAAGATGGGTCGAACGTTGGTAATTATCAGAGTGACAGTCATTGTAACCGAGCTGCCAATTCAAGATGGATGCTCCGGGGTTATCTGTAGTGTCAATGCAGTCACAAGAACTAACCTCTGAATTCCACCTTTGAAAACAAAATCCATGGATCTGAAAGCATTCTTTCTTTCCTGTGTGTCGGCTATGGATGTTCTCACCTGTCAAATTACCGGCCTTCTGTATATCCTTGCTGAAGCCGGACGCATTCCTGCCTAGTCAAAGCCTTTTGTTTTGCCCTCAGACAATCTGAATTAAAATATACACAAGATAAAGTTTACAAAGTAGTCGACCCTCCTATGTGTAGACAACAGGATGAGGTCTGAAGGAGGTAACATATCTTATGGATACGTTACACAGTGCCCATATGTTCCATGTTGCCCTTGTATCCAGTCGGGCTCACATTCTCTTATCCATATCTTGTAGGGGTCAATTTTACAAGAAGCCAACTTTTTGATTTTTCATAATTTTTAAATTATATCTTTATAGTGGTCAGAGATCCATTTTTCCACGACGATTACACAGGCTGATTTGGAGGAGCAAGTGAGCACCAAATGGTAAGAGCAAGGGGAACTGCGGGGTGCTGCCCGGACAATCTTTAAAGCGACTCTGTACCCACAATCTGCCCCCCCCCCAAACCGCTTGTACCTTCAGATAGTTGCTTTTAATCCAAGATCTGTCCTGGGGTCCGTTCGGCAGGGGATGCAGTTATTGTCCTAAAAACAACTTTTAATCCTGCAGCGCTGTGTCTAATGGCCGGGGCTTACATTTGTATATGCATTAGGCTGGCACCACCTCTCTGTCCTTCCTCTCCACCCTCCTCATTATTAGGAATGATCCAGGAACATTTACTGCTGTTTGAGCTTTGCACAGGTGTATTAACGATCCAGCCCATGTTCATTATACACACAGGTGGGGAATAGGAGACAATCTGCCTGCATCATTCCTAATGATGAGGAGGGTGGGGTGGAAGGACGGAGAGAAGGTGCCAGCCTAATGCATATACAAATGTAAGCCCCGGCCGTTAGACACAGCGCTGCCAAATTAAAAGTTGTTTTTTAGGACAATAACTGCATCACCTGCCGAACGGACCCAGGACAGATCTTGGATTAAAAGCAGCTATCCGAAGGTACAAGTGGTTTGGGGGGGGTCAGATTGTGGGTAAATCATCCAGGGAGCCCATAGGAGATAGCAACGGTTGGCTGCCACCTCTCCTATTACAGGAGACCGTCGTTATTGCTGCAATTTTTTTTCAACATGTTGAAAGACAAGGATCAGCTAACATTGTGCATGTTGTCTGATTGTTGCCTTTTAACACTATTAAGCCCCTATTCCACGGACCGACGTGAGGAGCAAACTAGCGGTATTAGCGCTTGTTTGCTTCCCGTTCACTGCCGCCGCTATTCCACGTGGCGACAGCAAGTGGGTGAGTCCGGGGGGCCGCAGGGAGATACAGGGGGGCTACCCGGGTGATCGCTAAATCATCCAGGCAGCCCATAGCATACAGCAGCAGTCTGCTGCCGCCACTCCTATTCCACGGAGCGACGGCCGCAGATCATTGCTGTATGAGTCGTTTGTCTTTCAACATGTTTGAAAGACAAACGACACATCGTTCATGTCGGCTGATCGTTGCCTTCTATTCCACGGGAAGATTATCGGCCGTAACGGCTGATAATTGGCCAACTATGGACAATAATCGCTTGGTGTAATAGGGCTTTAAGCTCAAGAAGAATTGGAAGTGGTCAGAGCTCTATTTTTCTACTACTAAGCTCAAGAAGACTTGGACTATTTCAGGGGGTTAAAATAAGGGAAAATGTGATGGAGCAGAACATACAGTATACATATACAGTAGTAGTAGACGGGATCCATGTCCAACCATCAGTGTCACTAAAGGCCTCCATACGTATTAGAAGCAAGTTGCCAAATTTGTTGATTTTGGCAGTACTGCCCATACACCTTCAACAGCTGTTGGTTAAATGTCCTTTGTCCAGGTTCGGCCAAGTTTTCTGTAAAGGCACCCATACACTTTAGCCAGCTGTCTAAGGGCCGTATTACACGGATATGTGAGCACCAATTCGCAATTTGCTGACCAAGACAGGACAGTGCCGTGGCCAGTGATTGGCTGAGTGCCTGTCACTTCGAAAGCCGGGGATTTGTTACTTATATGGACAGTTCCCAATATCGACAGAGGTGGCAGCAGAGAGCACTGTGTCAGACTGAAAAGAAAACATAACTTCCTGTAGGACATACAGCAGCTGGTAAGTACTGGAAGACTTGAAATTTTTTAATGGATGAAAACTTTCTGAAACCATAAGGTTGTTGTTTTGTCATCCCAGCCACATTATAGTATTGTACCCCCACGAAGAGGCATGATGACGATAATCATACAACGCTGTGGACTATGTCAGCACTATATAAATGAATAAAACACATAGTTACAGGCTTAAAATCCAAAAATCAACCCCTTATACAGTATGTTCACATAAAAGCTCATTCACATGTAAATAAGGGGTGGTCTGGAAGTGAGCGGTATGTAAATACTAAGTCAATGAAGGAGTCCATTTGTGGTCAGAGGTGGGATAGTTGTCGGCTTTGTTAGCAAACTCTGGTCTTCCATCTTTTTGTCAGTGGGTTCAAACAACAACAACAACAACCTGAAGTACAGTTTTTAAGGTATTGTTCCTGGATCATCTGTACCCATTCACACACACATACACAGATGGTTCTGCTGCTCTCACGCATTGTCTACTACAGACAGTCCATTTTTGATAGAAAGCACCAAGATCAACATCAACAAAAATGCTGTTCGCAAAGTGTACATTGCCAGGAGCCACCATTATGCAGCTGTAATCTGTGGAAGCTTGTGTTTGCTTTTGATGCAGTGCCCCCACAGGAGAAAAGAAGTATTGCATTTGTCCCATTAAAATCAATGCATCATGTCCTGTTGTATTGGGTCCTCCAGAGAAAGAGAGACTCAATGTAGCCGTCTTTGTTTTTGCTGCAGTGCCCCCACAGGAGAAAGGAAGTATTGCACTGGTCTCACTAAAATCAATGTGTCATATATTGCTGTACTGGGTCCTCCAGATGAAGAGAGATACTTTGTAGCTGTGTTTGCTTTTGCTGCAGCGCCCCCATGGGAAAAAGGAAGAATCGTACTGATCCTACTGAAATGAATTCGGCATGTATAGTGTTGAGAGCGGACCTGTCAAACTGTTTGGGTTCGGCAACGTTCTCAGAACCCGAACACTTTGGCGGTTGCAGAAGTTGGATGCAGCCCTTGGGTTGCCAGAAAAGCATGGATAGAGCACCCACGTTTTCCAAGACATCTGCAGGTACCGTGAGTCAAATGCCAAACATTTGGATTTGGACAAATGTTTTCAAACCCAACTTTGCTCTGCACTAGTCATATACTGCTGTATTGGGTCCTCAAATCACTAAAAGTCACCACCAAATGGCATCGTCTTCCGCTGGACCTGCTTAGGCCCAACACGGGATCCATTGGTAGGCCGGAGGACCAAACTGATCTGTTCCCTAGTGTGGGTCAGAAGATTAAAGCTAAATGTTAATTGGTGGAAAAGAAGATCACATGACCCGTGAACCGTACGGAACTGTTTACACATAACTGGAAGTAATTGAAGAAAAGCCATGTTCCTTATGAGCTCTCTCCCCCGTCCCGAGAGCGGCCTGGTCACTACATCCTCACCCTAGGCCTGTTTGCAGAGATTATTTGAATAATGGACCCCTGTAAGATATCAACGTGTAACTCATTTAGCTGTCAAACATCTGAGCCGGTCTCATTTTGGCGACATTATGTTGTATATCTTAGCCACAATCTGGCTTTCATTTGACTCACATTTAAGGATAAACAGTGTGACAGGGTTATTACTGGCAGGTCTGGGTAAGATTTGCAAAGTGAGCTAGGCCCGGGGCGGCATTTATGGCCGTAATACGATCCTTGGGTCCGAAACAATTCTCTCCCCCCCCCAAAAAAAAATAAAAAATTTAATTCCAAAAAGAAATAAATGCCCCTTTTACCCAATGCAAGCTGTTTAGCTTTTCTTTCAAGATCAATAAAATTGAGTGCATTGACTGTCTAAACATAGCGCCCCCTCCCCCACCACCGGATTGAAAAGGGAAAAAGCCAACGTGAATGAGACTTTACAGTCAAGAGACAGGATGAGTTGATCTTCTTTTGGGTACAATTAAAAGGACTTGTACATGTGGTTTCCATAACAAAGCTTCACTCCGGGGTGATTGATCAACAGCCGGACAATATGTATTGGGCCGTTTCCATTTAAATACCAGTTCATTACGAGTGGCTTTTCCATTAACAGAAGGTGTTCTCTTCGAGGTGAACACGTTCTCTGTGTTTTACTGGGTAAGCCCCTCGCTCAGCGACCCTTTCCTCTTCCTTGTGCTGTCTGGGACTATTTATTATGTCTCTCCCGGATCAGAGCTCTCCGATGCACATGTGGTTCTTATTGACTTGATATGATTACAGTTTTATGAATGATACATGTTGTTTCGTATCTGTTACGCCCTCTCATGTTCTGGCTTCTTGAACGTCGGCTTGTAGGAATTTGTTCAATGAAAAGTTATAAGCTAACAGGGCCATGGGAGTTGCTTTTGTGTAACACAGAGGGATGAACCAGTTTCGGAGAGTTCATACTGGAAATTCCAAGAGTGTAAAGAACATACCATAGAGGGAACCCTAATGGCCCTATTCCACGGGCCGACTGTTCCCCGCTCGCTGCCGCCGCTATTCCATGCGGCAGCAGTGAATGCGGGAGGGGCTGCGGGGGGCTGCCCGGGAGATCGCTGATCATCCGGGCAGCGTCTGCAGGATACAGCAGCGTCTGCTACCGATGCTCCTATTCGATGGAGTGACGGCAGCAGATCGTTGCTGTATCAGTCGTTTGTTTTTCAACATGTTTGAAAGACAAACGACGCAACAATCAGTCGACATGAACGATGTTGGCTGATCATTGCCTCCTATTCCACGGGACGATTATCGGCCGTAACGGCCGATATCGGATAAATGTGGCCGATAAATTGTTCCGTGGAATAGGGCCTTAAGAAGCGTTGTCCTTCCCAGGTTGGTCTAACCGTCAAGGGTATTGTGAGTCTCCTAATAAAAATTTGGTTCCATAAGGAGGGGGTCAATGAGAATTGTACCCTTAAAGCGGCACTTAGACACATGTGAATAGTTACTGATCGAAACGGGTCTCACTTCTTAGACCAACCGCAACCCCGAGCTACAGTATGCTGCACTCCTGGCCGACAGACAGATCTGACTTGTCAGACTTGATTGACATCCATGGAGTGAAGTGTCCCCCCCCCCTCCCCAAGCTGTATCCCAGGATTGCAGCAGGTCTAAGGGCCCTATTCCACTGGACGATTATCGTTCAGATTATCGTTAAATCGTTCGAATCTAAACAATAATCGTTCGGTTGAAATGCAGTTAATGTAACGCCTGGAGTAGTGGATCCACTGGACCGTCACCAGCGATGGCACTAACCTCACCAGGGAGCGGAGTCTAAGGGGCCGCTGGTATTCACCAGAGCCCGCCGCAAGGCGGGATGGACTTGCTGCGGCAGGCGACCCCCAGGTCGCTACCCCTGGCTAGGTTGCTAGTGACGGCAGGCGAGGCGTGGCAGGAGCAGTAGGCAGGAGATAGTGCTGGCAGAGGTCTGTAGGCGTAACCGCAGGTGACCAGCTGAACACAGGAGCAATGGAGTGACAGGGGAGCAGGAACCAGGAACAAGGACTCGGGACCAGGTAGCGGATAGGAATCAGGAACAACAGGGGGCTGGGCCAAACGCTATGGGAAGCATGTAGAGGTTCCAACACCTGGGAGGGGGCAGGGCTGGAACTTATAGGGGAGTGATTGACATGTGGACCAATTAGGAGCTCACTGCCCCTTTAAATCTGAGACAGCCTAGGAGGCGGGGACGCGCGCGCCGGCCGGCACAGACAGAGACAGGAGCGGAGGAGAGGTGAGGCGCCCCCAGGGGCCGAACTAGCAGCAGAGCCGGGTCCCTGCACAAGGACCCCGGCGGCTGCATGGGGCAGGAGGAGGTCGCGGCGGCGGCCCGGAACACGGGACGCCGCCGCGGCCGTGACAGTTAACTATTAACGACCGAACGAGAAATCGTTGATTGCTTTATAAGACCTGGACCTATTTTTATCGTTGCTCGTTCGCAAAACGTTCGCAAATCGTTCTGATTGAATAAGACATCGTTCGGTCGTTTGCAGTAGATACGGACGCAATAGCGAAGAAATAGCGAAGAAAAAACTATCGCAAATACGTTAAGTAACAATTATCGTTCCATGGAAATGAGTGAACGTTTTCAGGTCTTTTGCAATAGCGGTCATTTGAGAGCGTTAATCATTAACGATTATGCGAACGATAATCGTCTGGTGGAATAGGGCCCTAAGGAGTAAAACCTGGTGCAATCACCAACTTTTGATATGTCTGATGATTTGAAAAAGTTGCTTGAAATTACAGTTACGGATTGAAGAACTCCAGTGAAATCTAAAACTCTAGGGCCAGCAGGGGGTAGGGGAACATAATAAAGAAGCCGTACTTACCTGTCCCTGTGCCCTTGCAGCATATCATCACCGCTCAGGGACCTCCACTGGCCTCCTGCAATGTAATGTCCTGGCTTAAAGATGCCCACTCAACCAGTGACTTGGGCGGGACACTGTGTTGCATTTAACAGAAACTGGCTGCAGGGGCACAGGAACAGGTAAGTATAGCTTCTTTATTATATTCCTCCCACCCCCTTTCAGCCCTAGATTTTTTTTTATTTGGACGGAGTTCCTCTTTAAGCTCCTACGAATCAGCAGCAACGCCATAATTATTTTTTCCCATAGTATTCTATGTTCCCTTATTATACTATGCTAACTTCCCAGAGATCTAACAAAGCAGTAATGGCCCTATTCCATGAGTCGTTTGAAGGAGCAAACGATCGCTATTAGCGCTCGTTTGCTCCTCGTTCCCCGCTCGCTGCCGCCGCTATTCAACGCGGCGTCAGCGAGCGGGTGAGTGCGGGAGGGGCGGCGGGGAGCTGCTGGGGGGGCTGCCCGGGGGATCGCTGATCGTCCGGGCAGCCCATAGGATACAGCAGCGTCTGCTGCCGATGCTCCTATTCAACGGAGCGACGGCAGCAGATCGCTGCTATATCAGTCACTTGTTTTTCAACATGTTGAAAAACAAGCGACTGCAACGATCAGCCGACATGAACGATGTCGGCTGATCGTTGCACTCTATTCCACGGGACGAATATCGTTCGTAGCGGTCGATATCGGCCGAATACGAACGATATTGCTCCTCTAAACGACCCGTGGAATAGGGCCTTAAGTTTTGTACTGCACCAAGGATTCTCTGGCTAAAATATAGCTTTATTGAATGCAATCAAGTCTGGGATCCTAAGAGAGTTCTCTGCTTTGAACAAACACTACATGGTAGAATAGTCTCTTGATAATAAGGGTCTTTTAAGTGATCGTCAATTAGTAAGAGCGGTGCTCTTCTTTACAAGACTCAATCAATGGTGTGGCCAGGACACATGAATGATTGCTGGATTGTTTCTGTGACCTACTGGAGTTTGTTCATTAGCTAATCACTGTTCATTGACCGTCACTGTCCATTGGCTGATCACAGTTTATTGGTGATCACTGTACATTGGCAATCACTCTTCATTGGCTAATCACTGTTAATTGGCTAATCACTGTTCCTTGGCTGGTCACTGTTCCTTGGCTGATCACTGTTCCTTGGCTGATCACTGTTCCTTGTCGATCACTGCTCCTGGGTGATCACTGTTCATTGGCTGATCACTGTTGCTTGGCTGATTACTGTTCCTTGGCTGATCACTGTTCCTTGGCTGATCACTGTTCCTTGTCGATCACTGTTCCTTGGCAATCACTGTTCCTTGGCGATCACTGCTCCTGGGTGATCACTGTTCATTGGCTGATCACTGTTGCTTAGCTGATTACTGTTCCTTGGCTGATTGCTGTTCCTTGGCTGATCACTGTTACTTGGCAATCACTGTTCGTTGGCGATCACTGTTCGTTGGCGATCACTGCTCCTGGGCGATCACTGTTCCTTGGCTAATCACTGTTCATTGGCTGATCACTGTTGCTTGGCTGATTACTGTTCCTTGGCTGATTACTGTCCCTTGGCTGATCACTGTCCCTTGGCTGATCAATGGCCCTTTCACAGGAACCGATTATGGGCAGTGGACATATTTTAGCCAATGATGGAGAGGGAACCCTAAGGCAACAATTGGTCCAACCACTCAAAGGATCGCCCACGGTGTCCGACAAATTGGCATGCCAGATTTTCTTTTTGTCTGTGGTTGCTTTACAAAACAGTGTATAGCATGCAAAAAAAAAAAAAAAAAAAAAGCTGATGATCTGCTAGTTAGGTCTGACATGTTGCTTGCATGATCATCAGTAGGAACGACCACATCGTGCCATGATCAGCAACATTGTGGCTAATCCAAATCCAACTTCTTCAGCCAATGGTAATCAAATGCAGAGTATCCAGGTTCAGATCAACCCGAGTTTGCTCATCACTAGTAGCTATGAAGTTCAATGGGAAGAGACCACCATTGCTTCTGGTATATTTACTTTCCTACTTTCCTATGGTATATTGAAACCTGCAGCCCAAAGCATGTGTGCACCGAGGACGTCACGCCGGGGGCGATGGGAAACCACATAATGTATGTTCTATTCATAAACTTACAGCAAGTGTGAAGACTCTGCAAACTCTGCAGCCACAACTAATGAGACTCCTTCTCCTTACCTCTTACAGGCTTAATGTAATTATAGTCAATTAGACATTGCCTTGGCAAAAACCAAGAACAAGTCATCAGGCTTATCCTTCTCCGAGCCTGGAGGTCATGTTTTCTTATCCTCTGTGCTGCATGCAATGCAAGGCATCACTGTAAAAATTACATTACTGTTGTACATAAACAGGTCGTAAACCCGTATTTATATACGCCCGCCAAGCATGTATTTCTCCCAGTCATCTCAGCTTAAAAAAAAGGTTGTCTGGATGAGATAAACTATTTTCAAAAACCAGGAGTGGCTCTCTAATTGACATCCATTGCTACAAAGAGTGTCTCTCTCTCTGGAGGACCCAGCATGGCCATATGGTATAAGGACAGCGTATTGATGTCAATGGTCTGCATGTAATACTTTGTTTCTCCAGTGGTGGCACTGTTGGAAAATTGAACACATTCTGTCAGGTTCCCAAAAAAGGATGAACCTAAGGGGTTCCCAGCAATAAGAAATCTTAAGAAACTTCTTCTTTCTAGACAATGGAAATAAAACAAATGAGATGTGGGCTGTGAATAATAATAAAAAAAATCTAACTCTATATGGACTGTAGCATGGAGTCATAAGATCAAGCAGTGAATGTTCCACTGACCACCAAGGACCATAATAGAGACCAGTAGGATCAAACGTTAAATCTTCTATTGACCATAAGTGACTGTAATATAGACCAGTGTAAACAATCACTGTATGTTCACCTGAACATTGCAGCCACATGTGACCCCAGTAGGTAGATAGGATCAATACAAGGCAATAGCAGCTCCCCGTGAAAAGACCTTCTCAAAGGTCACAGAGCACCCTCGATGGTTTACATTCATCTCAAGCAAACAAAATCTGTCTATTGTCATCTATGTCCATGAGTCTTGCTGTAAAGCATGTCACTAAATGCTGTTAACAGCAGCCCAGGCAAAATGGCAGCCCGCATAACAATGTACAAATAGTGAAATTAAAAAAATTCAAGTCAGTAAATAGAAACAGATTAGAATAAAAGAACAAGTTTTAGTATCTGACTCTAATTAGTAAAAGAAAATTTAGGTGACACATTCCCTTTAAGATCCCCTTTCCTTCTATACCGCACTCTGCAAAAATAATAATACAAGTAGTAAAACTTGCAAAATCTGCATGAACAAGTTTGAAAATATTTCCAGATCATCTTATTTTCATTATGTTTATTTAATTAAAAAAAAATAAAAATTTTATATATATATATATATATATATATATATATATATATACATTTTAAAATTCTAAAACATAATGAAAATAAGATAAGGAAATATTTTAAAACTTGTTCATGTAGACTTTGCCTCTGATCTAACATATATATATATATATATATATATATATATATATATATATATGTTCTTCTCCCCCAGCAGATGTGTGATTGTGAGGAATCATCACGTATACACTTTGTTTACTCTCTAAGGTGCGGGATTGTTGAAAAGGTCCCTGTTCCTGGGTAATTGGATCACTAAGATGGTGTTTTTCTTTCTTGAAAGCACTTGGTGCATGCTTGTCTTTTAACAATAAAATAAACAGGTATGAAGGCATGAAGCAGCAGTGTATAATAGTAGAAGCCTCCGGAGCCTGCTCTGAACTATCTCACAGATTGCACAGGGTCTAGGGATTAGTCCATACTGTTTGATCTTATCTTAGAATGTCAAACACCCCCTCTTGAATAATTCCCCTCTTCAAGTGACTTGTCAATGGGTAAGACAGTAACACTTCGTTTTCCTTGTGGGTGGCTGTCCGGATCGGAATACCAGAAGTTATATATATATATATATATATATATATATATATATATCTTTGTGTGATCGATACATAGATCCACAGAAGTCGGAAGCAGATGATGTTAACGTTTTAGAGGGGGAAAAAAACATTTAGTATATTTGAGTTCTGCATTGTGGATTCTATTGTGGATCCAAAGAATTTTTGTAGTAAAATTTGCGACGTCTGTTGATCTATTGCTACATGTGACGTCCCCATTAATAATTGGAGTAGTAATTCTGAATCCACTGGATAGCGCGTAACTAAGAGACATTGGGGGGGATCTGACTGCTGGGACTCCTTGTGATATTGAGGTCCCTGTAGCTCCAACACTCCATTCAGCTAGGATTTCAGAGTTCCCGTTTTCAAGATCGCTTAGGACATCCTGAAATCTCTTAGTTATGCCTTGTCCTGTGAACTCTGTGGGTAGAGCATAACTACTCCAGATGGGAATGCTCCCTTAGGGCCCGTTCACACTACGGAAAACAGACGGAAATTCCGTGCAAAACCCTTGCCCGCGGACTCCGATTGGAATCCCGTCTGCTATCTGCTATCAATTCTTTGAGCGAAGAGGTGTGGAGAATGGAGGCGCGAGGCATCCTATTAAAACCGATAGCAGACAGTATTCCGAGCAAAGTCCGTGTAGAGTCCACAGGTGGGGGGGTCTGAATTTCCAACTGTTTTCTGTAGTATGAACAGGTCCTTAAAGTCGAAATATGGGTAGACCAACTGTCTACAAGTGGGTCAAAGAAGTATCGGGCACGTTGGAGTTCAACTGCGAGAGATAAGCTGCAACCAGAAAAGTCTGGCAGCGGCTAACCCCAACTCTCTCCATTCAGAACACATGAATGCTCAGCTGGGCCACCATTGTTGGATAATGGCCTTCTTCAGAATGTAAATAATGGTAAGTACCATCATACTCCAGTGTCTTCGGAGACTATTGAGGTGCCCATACACTTTATACTGTAACAGTATAAGGTATATGGGGGCCTCCTGACTGTCTAACGACAGATGATGTTGGTGGAGAGAAGGGGAATGATGGATTTTCACTGCCTGACCTTTTTGTTCTCTAAGGGATAAGCTGGCGCCAGAGCTGTATAGCCACATGTTACCCCTCCCCATAGACAACACATGAACATTCAGCCATGTCAAACGTTTATTAGTATGAGGAGGACAGGAGAGATATCTGGTGGTCTAATGATCAGAGGACAGTGACTGAATCTGTATAGGCATCAGTGACCAATAGGAAGGTGACTATGGTAAACACTGAGATTACAAGATGGCCGCCATGACGCCCAAGGCTTATGGTTCCCATATACAAATTATAGACAAACCCATGGATTACATCAGGACTGATTGACTTTTCTCCAGTATGTGAACAAGCATTGGTGGTGAATGGATTCCTGAAGCTGCAATCTCGTACGATCAGTCTCAGTCTTGGCCAAAAGTAGCGACCAACCTCAGTCAACCAACATGGTCGATACCTCAAAAAGTAGGAACTCAACGGGAAGCCTATGGTCAAAGGAACACTCTGAGCACAATGGGCTACGACCACACAAAGTCTTTTATTTTCCATTTGAATGGCCGTTTGTTTGGACCGTTTTTTGGATAGCCATCAATTTGCGTCCAAATTACAAAAGTTATTTCAAAACAATAGCCGCTATTCCACAAATAATGACCATTGTTGTTAAATAACAACTTTTTTTTTGGACGCAAAATGATGGCTGTTTAAAAAGTAAAAAAAAAGAACGGCCTTTGTGTGGTCGTGGCCATACACTGTATTTACGTATTGCAAGGATGGACTTAAAAAAACACCAAAGCCTTGCTCCAGGCTAATATCAAGGTTGAATGAGTTATTAAAGGCAATGTTAGTAAGTCCATTCAGAAAATGAGGGGTGAGTGTCACTTTTACGTTGTCTATAAGGTTTTTACAACCATTCAATAGTTCTCCAGGTCAGGCGTCGCAGGAAGTAACAATGTGGTTGTAATTCCCATAGACTTGATTTCTGTGATGACGGCTATTATAGAGGTCTGGTTTAACAATGCCAGGGTTTAGCCACTTCCAATCTCAATGAATGCCCTATAGCCCGAGTACAGAGGGAACAGGGCTAAGAGGCAGGAAAAACACCTGGGTTCAAGCCCCTAGTCCAAGGCTACTTGGTTCTATAATAGCGGACATGACCTCAAGTCAAAGTTGCAGGCAGTCACTCAGAATAATATTAGTTGTGACCAGTGGAAGGAATAAGGGACCATAAATTAACATCTATATGACCCATGCTTGTAACAGGGCCTGGGTTCTTCCCAGAGCAGTATAAAAGGTGTCATTGTTTACTGTAGTGGTGGTGTTTTTGATGTTTATTATGCCTTAAAAATCGAATCCCTACTGTTCCCCAGAGCTCCGATGTCTCCGTAAGTCTTTCCGTCAAAACACAGATAGTTATTGTTCCCATGTGTTGTTTTTGGCTGATACTGAATGGAGACTTTTGGTTAAATGATGTTCACTTTAGAAGAGTGATAGACAGGTGACCTCTTGCACAACGATCCCAGGTTTTCCAACCTTCGACTTTATTCCCACAAGGAAATATTGTGATCCAGTGACCGAGCCCTTTCCTTAAAAAAAAAAACACTACTTACTGGTTCCTAATGACAAATTGTCCCCTTAAGAAGTACCTGCTCGGCCAACCACTGGCTAAGGCAAGATGAGAAGACTTTGAAATGTGTCAGTGTTAGATATCTATGTGTTTTTTGGCCTGTACCTTGCTCCCGTGAGAGAGTATAGCAGGCTGGGTTTAAGATGGTGGTGCCCATGCTGAGGTGTCTGTTCCATGGTGAGAAAGGAGGGCCATGTATATCCTCAGTATTCTTATATGCTTTCTACATATAGGAGCGAGACCCCAGGCCATGTGAAACCTGAGTGGGTGTGCTGCTCCACCATCTTCTCATCCAGAGAAGATGGTGGAGGATTTGGTCTCTTGGGCTCCAGAGCCTGGAGGACGGCCATGCACATTCCAGCTCCTCTACTTTTTCAGGGAATGTCCAGGCACCAAGACCATGTGTTGTTTGATAAGTAGAGATGAGCAAACTTTTTAAAGGTACTTTTCGGCAGGTTCACTGAACGTTAACAAAAAGTTTGAGCTCATCTGAACGAACCGGTTTTATCCAAATCATTACAAGCTTTTAGCTGTTTTAGTGCAGTTAAAAAAATTTCTCTCATCTATACTTACCTGTCCGTTTTCCCCTGGTGTCCTTTTTCGCAGCCACCAAAATCCTATTCAGCCAATCACTGACTGGACCGGGACGGTGCCACAGCCAGTGGTTGGCTGAGCGGACTGCCACTCTCGTCCCGTCTCAGTTGGCCAGTGATTGGCTGAACAGGCTGAAGACACTGGAGACTCAGAGGAGGACACTGGGGGAGCACAGACAGGTGTAAAAACTATTTTTTGTTTGTTTTTTAGATCTGCGGCCACCATCTTCCCAAACTTGTTCCAAACTTTGCAAAAAGTTTGGTTTGTAAGCAAACGTTTTGCAAAGTTTAGAACAATTCTCCTTTTGTGAAGTTTGGTTCGCTCATCTCTAATGGTAATTGTCCATCTAGCACCGTAACTTTCTAGACTGGATGGTAGTGTCACGTAGCTCCTTAAAGGAACCCAGTATTTATCTTTGCTATGCCCTCCATCTTCTACATATAAGGGTGACCTTTGCTCTATTTTGTACAAATGTAATTAAAAAATCCATAAACTAAAAGGCAACATCAGACTTTACATTTCACCTTGAAGAGCTTGTCTATCGGACTAGACACTTTCCTTATCGCTTAGATACAAAACCGTGGAATGCAAGTGCTCATGTAGCGCTCTATTAGGACAGACACCATCCCGTCTCTTCAACAACACATAGTGACATTATCACAGCTGTTTCAGCAACACATTCCTGAACGACGGAAGTTATTGTACGTATGTGTGGTGCTGTGAAAACACTTGAAATATCAAAGAGCGGAAAAAAGAAAAGATATGAAATCTTTTTTTATAGGCCGCAGGAACGGCGCATTGGACGTCTCATGGTCCCCAACGTTACATAATGCGGATAGCTGATCGTTCTCAGAGGTTCTTCTCTGTTTATGTTTGCAAAGTGCATTCGGTTCTCATGATCTTATTGGCTACGGTCGGTGCCGACATTCACTACATGGCTGATTGATTGCAATATTCTTCAAAAGAAGCTTCTGGTTCATGTGACCCAGACACATCATGTCTATTGGTTTTATCCACAGTAGATGTCTATATTGGCATGGTAATAAAACCCAGACAACAGCGTTGACTGTTGGATCCTACGTAATGAACCCATGAGGAATGAGGCGGAAAAAACTCAAAGGACCAACCCTCCGGCTTCACCGTCCCAGGACGGTCATCACACAACAGCTCAAATCTCACTTCTGCTTCTTCAGTGTTATAGGGGTACTGTATTGTGTTGTTGTTTTTTCTTTTTTTTAACTCACATGGTTTCAGAAAGTTATATAGATTTGTAATTTACTCATAAAAAATATCCCAGTACTTATCAGCTGCTGTATGTTCTGCGGGAAGTGGAGTATTCTTTCCAGTGCTCTCTGCTGCCATCTCTGCCCATGTCAGGAACTATCCAGAGAAGTAGCAAGTCCCCAAAGAAAAGAATGGAACAGACTGGAAATAATTCACCACTTCCTACAGCATCTGATAAGTACTGGAAGACTGGAGCACCCCTTTATTTGTTTAAATCATAAAAAAGTATTTTATGGGAATTTTTGGTATTTTTTTTTAATTTTCTATTTAACTATACCATAAAGCACAGAAATCTTGCAGTTTCCATTCTGGCCACTAGGCCTACAACTAAGCAGTGCCCTCATTATCATCACATAGAGGAGTACAGTGAAAGATGACACCAGTATATAGTGACACACAAAGGACCTATATAAATGTCAATGAGCATGCCCAGAAGCTATCCTCATTACTCTGAATGGGACAGGTCCTGTCTATTGTGTCCTATGGTCTTCTATCTTCAAATGCTGTTAAAATAGCTTAGGCAATATGGCTGCTACCGTAATAATGTACAAACTATAAATATTTATATTATTATTAAAATAAAATTACAATCAGAGAATAGAAACATATTAGAAAAAAGGAGCATGAGTCAGTAAATGGCTCTGATCAGTAAAAAAACTAGGTGATACCTTCCCTTTAAACGGCATATGACGTACATTCACGCCATGTAGCCGCTAGGCGGGTTCAGAGAGGGGTCATGCTGTGACTCTCAACCACCGCTCTCATGGCTGCTATCAGCAGGGGAGGACCGTGGCAGTTAGCAGTTTGATCGCCACATCCGGTTAATTAGCTATGTAAATGCAGCTGCCAAAACTGACAACTGCATTTAAATGCCTATACATCCCCATCTGTGGGGGTATAGAGGGTGGATCGCCACAAATCCCCTCCCCCCCCATGCGTGATGTGATCGTGTTGGGGCGATCAGTGCTACCTGCCATGCCTAGGCTCTGCAGCGTAATGACACTGATCCCGGCTCGGCAACCCATTACTTTGGGCTGTTATTGATCAATGCAGTATAGATGTACTCCATTGATCTCTATGAGAGATCAGTTCTGTTGTAAAAAAAAAATTCACACTTCAAATTATCGCCACATACGTAATCGCCCGAACAATTAAATTATCACATTCCTGATCTCGCACTGTAAACGCTGTAAGCACAAAAAAAAAAAATCCAAAGTGCAAAATTCTACATTTTTGGTCACATGAAATCCAGAAAAATTGTAATAAAAAGTGATCAAAAAGTCACATATAAGTAATCCAGCTACTGATAGAAAGTACAGATCATGGCTGCAAACATGCAAAAACAAAAAATTTGTTCGGTCATTAAAGGGTTAAATAGTTGGAATGAGAGTGTCAGCTTGTACAGAGGACACCCAGTGTGTATGGGGCAGATTCTGTATGGCATATGGTGCCAGGGCTTTGGGATAAGATAAGATAACCATGAGTGTATATGTATAGGGACCCTGCTGATGTCCACCAATCTAGGGGAAATAGGATGGCCTGACCTTCTGTTCTGTCTGGAGATAAGACAAGAGGTTACAGACAACTATAGATTCCAAGCGGATACAATGAAGGAAGTCACACAATGGTGTGGACTCTCCAGCTAATAGCAATACTACCCAGGCTACTTGAGGACCTTTGACCCATTGTCCAGTGTTTCAGCAACCCAGTAGGTCCATTTCTCCCTTCCCAGTAGAAATAAAATATTTCAAAATCAACAGGTGTCAGAAATGTATGCAGATTTGTAATTTACTTCTATTTAAAAATCTCCAGTCTTCCAGTACTTATCAGCTGCTGTATGTCCTGCAGGAAGCGGTGTATTCTTTCCAGTCTAACACAGTGCTACCTGCTGCCACCTCTGTCCATGTCAGGAACTGTCCAGAGCAGCAGCAAATCCCCATAGAAAATCTTTCCTTCTTTTGACAATTCCTGACATGGACAGAGGTGGCAGCAGAGAGCACTGTGTCAGACTACAATCCATCACTTCGTGCAGGACATGCAGCAGATGATAAATAATGGAAGATTTTCAAATGGAAGATTACAAATCTGTATAGTTATCTAAAACCAATTGATCTGAAAATTATGATTACCCCCTTAAACCTCACAAGACTGTGGCACCTGTATGCTGGGTTCCTCCAGGCACCTTGGTCTTTTCTCATATGCCAAAAAATAATATAGCCCCATCAGCCCATAATGTTGTTCCTATTGGAAAGTTGAGTCTTTACCCCTGTAGAGGGTGGCTTAACATATGGTACTAGCACTCTCCATTAGAGGGTCTCACGTATGAGGACTCCAGTCTATGGAACTATTGGGGCCATTGTCACGTCTAAGGGTGGTGTCTAGGCAACTTTTTCCTTTCTTTCTGGGCAATGCCTCAAGTTTCCAATAGGAACTTGACGGAATATAAATATGACTTTCCCGGACAAAGCCAGTCTTTGCCTATAAGAAGCCATGACATACTTTGCTCGATCACTTGGTCACGCCACAGCTGTGGTTATTCACATGGATATCTCCAAAAGACAAGTCATTTGTCAGGAAATAAAAAAAATTGTCCCGGGGTTCCTCGAAGAACCTCTTTTCCATCAGACAGCAGGACCATTTACTTCAATGATTATTAATCGGCAAGTCTGGCCTTCCCTCCGGTCATTGTGAAGACGGTAAGAAAAGGCTCAATGGGCCATGTGGACCTTCACGGGGTTAAATGGGCAGAGTGGTGGAGATGGTCATGCGATAAAGTGTGTGCTTTCTACATTCCAGGCATTCCCTGCTGATAATTGAAGAGGACTCCATGTATTTATGGCCGATCATCAGCTGTTCCTTATCTGTCATTTGCTGAGGACCGGCCTTTTAATCATTTATATCAAACAGACTAATGAAGGTCTTTGTTTGAGCGGGATGGCAGGTCTTTATCCCGCGAAAGGTAGGGCAAATGATCATGGAAAATATAGGGAGTTTGTCGAGTCTTATAATGGTTTAAGGAACATAATATAAGACAAGCCAAGGCCTTGTGTTCAGCTCTATCAAAAATCGGTACCAGATAGACCCCCCCCCCCCCCCCCCCCATATAAAACTGCACCCACTGACTCGAGTACTATCACACTCTATTACATATACCGTCTGGATAGTGTTCTGCCTGGGTACAAAATGGGTGCCATGTAATATTTTCATATGGGGTGAGATTTATCAAACATGGTGTAAAGTGAAACTGGCCTAGTTGCCCCTAGCAACCAATCAGATTCCATTTTTCATTCCTCACAGACTCTTTGGAAAATTAAAGGTGGAATCTGATTGGTTGCTAGGGGGCAACTGAGACAGTTTCATTTCACACCATGTTTGATAAATCTCCCCCCATGGTGTTCATCCATATCATATGAGTTTCATGTAATGTTTTCGTATAGTGTTCAGCCTCACCATTTGAGTTTTATGTACCATTTTGACCATGGCCTATCTTCGCACATATGGGGAGATTTATCAAACATGGTGTAAAATAGAATTGTCTTGGTTGCCCCTAGCAACCAATCAGATTTTACCATTCATTTACATAGAATCTGTGAGGTATGAAAAGTGGAATCTGATTGGTTGCTAGGGGCAACCAAGACAATTCTACTTTACACCATGTTTGATAACTCTCCCCCTTAGGGCCAGTTCACACAGATTAAATGCAACAAAATTCCGCATAAATTCTTAGAGTGGGGAGGGGTGGAGAGCTGAGGCGCGTGAGCTCTCCCATAGACAGACTGTATGACACGGAGGCAGGCGGGATTCTGCAGCGGAGATTTCTGCCACTTTTACTCCATGTGAACTGACCCTTGGCTGGGTTCACATTACATTTATGCAATCTGTAAACGGATGCACTTGTGTGCATACGTTTTGATCCGTTTTTCCATTGACTTCCATTTTTTTACAGACACAGATCTTATTTTTGTGTCCGTTGCGTTTTGATCCCTTATTTTTTTATAATTGAAGTAAATGGAAAAATGGATCAAAACAAATGCACACAAATGCATACGTTTTTCCATCCGTCCTTCGCAAAAACCCAGTCTTAGGGTCCTATTACATGGAGAGATTTCTAACAATTAACGACTAACGATAAACGATAGCAAACGAGATTGTTTATCGTTAACCTGAAATCGTTCACCATATTACACAGAACGATAAGCATTAGTTACGATCGTTACTACAATAGTTATTGCGATCGTTATTGTGATTATTATTCATTCTGATCCCAGCATAACAATGAACAATGTGCAATTACACTGAACGATTAGTGAAAAAATGCGGAACTTGAGCGAACGAATGTGGAATTACAGCGAACGATTAGTGAACGATTAACGATAATTTTAGGTTCAGATCTAAATCAGTGACTTACGCACGATTTTTCAATCGTTGCCTGCAATTACGCAGAACGATTATCGTTTAAATTCGAACAATATAACAATTTTTTGCACAATAATCGTCCCGTGTAATAGGGCCCTTAGTATTTGTGTCAGTCTTTTTTTTTTTCCAAAACCAGGAGTCGGTTGAAAACACAGAAACTGGGCAAGTCTTTCCATAATTTTGCCCTTTCAGTTCCACTCCTGGTTTTGGTTGAAAAAATACTGACCATAATACCAAGCGAAAGACTGTGTGTGAACATAGCCATACTGTGTAAGTTTGGTATGGTGTTCTGTATGGATACCATATGAGCCCTTCCATAAATTGTTATGATGGGTACTTATGAGTCTCATGTATTATATGGTTACATATTGTCATATGAACAAGTACTGTTTTATTTTATGTCATCTATATAAGTTCTGTACTATGTTCCAGATTGGTAGGAAAGGTTCTGGCCTTCAAACTGTTTCAAAAGTTTAAAGGGGTTATCCAGGATTAGTTTTTTTTTTTAAATGCTTCTTTCTTGCAAAAACAGCGCCAACCCTGTCCTTCGGTGATACTAATCATGTATATTTTTTTTATTTTTACGTAACAATTTATTTTGTGTGTGGAAAAAAATGACATTTTATTATTTAGGGGGTAGGATGGGAGGGATTTTTTAAATTATGTTTTATTGCACTTTTTTTTTTTTTTCACTTTTACACTCGTGTGCATTATTGTATCCTACTGTCTATTAACCAGTTATCTGCTGATCACTGATACTATATACTGCACTACTACTGTATCATTATGCCTCTGGCATGGCTTCTCCGCTCCTGGTAGATACAGCAGTATGCCAGTGCAGGAGGGCAGCATATTCTTATTCCAATCATGCTGTAAAAAAGAAATAAAAGGTCCATTATTGACCACCATGAAAAGGCGTATTGGCGGTCACTAATGGATTAATCCACTACTATTACACCACACCACCGCACACCGCCACCTCATTGTATGACACCACCGCACACCGCCACCTCATTGTATGACACCACCGCACACCACCACCTCATTGTATGACACCACCGCACACCACCACCTCATTGTATGACACCACCGCACACCCCCACCTCATTGTAGGACACCACCGCACACCGCCACCTCATTGTATGACACCACCGCACACCGCCACCTCATTGTATGACACCACTACACACCACCTCATTGTATGACACCACTACACACCACCACCTCATTGTATGACACCACCGCACACCACCACCTCATTGTATGACACCACTACACACCACCTCATTGTATGACACCACTACACACCACCTCATTGTATGACACCACTACACACCACCACCTCATTGTATAACACCACTACACACCACCTCATTGTATGACACCACGACACACCACCTCATTGTATGACACCACCGCACAACACCACCTCATTGTATGACACCACTACACACCACCTCATTGTAGGACACCACCGCACACCGCCACCTCATTGTATGACACCACCGCACACCCCCACCTCATTGTAGGACACCACCGCACACCGCCACCTCATTGTATGACACCACCGCACACCCCCACCTCATTGTATGACACCACCGCACACCGCCACCTCATTGTATGACACCACCGCACACCACCACCTCATTGTATGACACCACTACACACCACCTCATTGTATGACACCACCACACACCCCCACCTCATTGTATGACACCACCGCACCCCCCCCCCCACCTCATTGTATGACACCACCGCACACCGCCACCTCATTGTATGACACCACCGCACACCCCCACCTCATTGTATAACACCACCGCACACCACCACCTCATTGTATGACACCACGGCACACCACCACCTCATTGTATGACACCACTACACACCACCACCTCATTGTATGACACCACTACACACCACCACCTCATTGTATGACACCACTACACACCACCTCATTGTATGACACCACTACACACCACCTCATTGTATGACACCACTACACACCATCTCATTGTATGACACCACTACACACCACCACCTCATTGTATGACACCACTACACACCACCACCTCATTGTATGACACACTACACAACACCACCTCATTGTATGACACCACTACACACCACCACCTCATTGTATGACACCGCTACACACCACCTCATTGTATGACACCACTACACACCACCTCATTGTATGACACCACTACACACCACCACCTCATTGTATGACACCACCGCACAACACCACCTCATTGTATGACATCACTACACACCACCTCATTGTATGACACCACTACACACCACCTCATTGTATGACACCACTACACACCACCTCATTGTATGACACCACTACACACCACCTCATTGTATGACACCACTACACACCACCACCTCATTGTATGACACACTACACAACACCACCTCATTGTATGACACCACTACACACCACCTCATTGTATGACACCACTACACACCACCTCATTGTATGACACCACTACACACCACCTCATTGTATGACACCACTACACACCACCTCATTGTATGACACCACTACACACCACCTCATTGTATGACACCACCACACAACACCTCCTCATTGTATGACATCACTACACAACACCACCTCATTGTATGACACCACCGCACACCACCACCTCATTGTATGACACCACTACACACCACCACTGTATGACACCACTACACACCACCACCTCATTGTATGACCCCACCGCATTGTATGACACCAGTACACAGCACCACATCCAGGATCAAACTAGCCTTCCAGACTACCAAGCAATCCAAACTCTCATACAATAATGTGTCTATCTTACAACAAAGCCCCGGACGATTGATATGTCCTATGTGTATCTTTACATCTTGGTTACTGAAATCCTCTTCTTCAGAAGGCTGAACCTCTAGATTCTTCTCCCGGGTAAACACACAGGGAAAAAGGAACAGCTACTAATTCAGCTCAGGAAATAGTTTGCGCTTTTAAATATGTAATTATCATGGAAATACAATTAGCAGACATGAGACGTGATTAAGTGGAGCTCAGTGGTGTTTAAGACATCTGCAACCAGTCCAGCTGTTTCCCAGACAGAGTCCCGGTGGTCCCTACACACAGTAATCATTGGATTACTCCCCCCTAAGTGTTTATCTGTAAATTGCAATCAGCTAAGCCCAATGGAAGTTGTAGAAAAAGGTACATGAATATATATATATATATATATATATATATCGTGTTTCCCCGTAAATAAGACAGCGTCTTATATTAATTTTTGCTCCCAAAGATGCACTGTGTCTTATTTTCAGGGGATGTCTTATTTTTTCAGAAAGAAGAATACTCAACAAAGTCTTCACAGCAGGACCTGACCTTGGGCGTGCAGGATGGGACGTAGGGATGTACAGCGGGCCATTCGGCAGGCCATGACCTTGGACATGCCGCGTAACCTCAGGTGTGTGGCGTGGTGTTCAGCAGGACCTGACCTCGGGCGTGCGGCATGACGCTTGTAGGGATGTGGGGTGGGACGTTCAGCAGGCCATGACCTCGGGCATGCGGCGTGACGCTCTCAGGGTTGTGTGGCAGGACCTGACCTTGGGCTTGGGGCTTGACGCTCATAGGGATGTGTGGTGGGACGTTCAATGGGATGTGCGGCAGGACCTGACCTAAGGCGTGTGGCAGGACATGGGGGCCATAGACCAGCGGTAGTGTAGTGTCCCACCACGGGTGTTGCTATTGGTTACACCCTTCGTAAAAGCCTGTAGTTTTAAGTGTGAGTGGTGGTGTAGTAGTACCAGAGTTTCGCCACAAGATGTTATTGCAAGTATTGCAAGTTAGTGCAAGTATGCTCAGTTATTGCACAGCTGTAGTACTCAAAGAGTTATAGCATATCACAGAAACAGCCACCGGCACTACTAGGACAATGCTTTTTCCACTGTCTGTGTCCACAGACTATTATATTGTGGATATGAATTCGTCTCGTGGATATGGGGTGCTCACTCAAAGAGTTATTGTTAATTTGTGTGTCACATAGATCTGTACACCAATGAGAGTTCTTTCTTCTTCTCACCTATCATCTCTCCTTTTGCTTTTCACATACGCACTCCTCACCCACTCGCAGTACACCTTACATGCGCTGTAGGAAGGAAGTCACATGAGTAGAGGGAGTGTAGAGTCTTTTATCTTCAGACTCTGTAGAGGAAGGACACAAGCCAGAACGCTCTCTACAGCGGTCCAGTTGGGCCCTGCCAGGTCCCCAGTCTAAGTTGTGGTCTAGACGCAGCACACATGTACCTAGACATAGTTTCTTCTCCAGCAACTCCACTCAACACTATGCAGTGTTAAGCTTCCAGTAGAGAGGACAAGTCAGGGATCATTTCAACCCACGCCGTGGAAAAGGAGAGACACAGTGCAGGACAGTATCCATAGAAAGTAAAGGAACTGATCCGGATAAAGCAAAATTGCTAGAAGCCTATGAACTCGCAGCGCGGGCGTAAGCAGGGAACACTCACCATTCCGCTCATCCCAGGTAACAAGGTCTGGGGCTTGTGTCACCCTCTAGGACGGGTCACTCGACACTGGTGGGCAATAGGTGGTGCAAAGACCAAAGAGTCAAAATACAGGCACAAGTATTCTCTCTCTTCTCAAGTTTTCTTCTATTTCTACCTCCAAAGTTCCGGCAAAGCACAGTACTACTTTGGGTTCGGACTCTCTCAACTTCCTTCTCTCTACTTTTCTGATCCTCTTTTATACCTCTCAGCACGCAATTCAGTCAGCACGACTGTACCACTTTCTCTACTCTCAATACAGATCTGGATCCCAAAGTATTAAGAGTCTTATCAAGTGTAAAGTATTGTATCAAGGCAAAGCTGTATGATCTACTGCCTACCTCGAGTATCTCCAGAGTAAACAAGATTATATTTATGCTAAAGAGACTCTATGATTCCTCATCAAGCACCGACACAGCACACACACACTCCTTGGGTCATCTCCCCTTTCTGTGGGTGGCAGTACCAATAGTCCAGGTCGGTCACTACTTCACTGCGGACCACCGTGAAAAGTACCCAAGGGACCCCGCAACAACCCACAGGTCACTGTCCACAGGGGAACAAGATATAGCCGGCCCATACCTGTGTGTCCAACCGGCACTGGCGTCGCAACATAATATCACTGGGCAAGGCTGTATCTCGGCCGACCACCATAGACCTGGCGTCACACCTAACCATTTGGCAAGTAACCATCCGCACCTCCTCCATACCACCGGAGGGGTACACCACAGTATGATGGGTGGCAGAGGGTAGCACAGGTCTTGTTTTCAGGGGACGCCTTATATTCGGGGTGGGGGGGTGCCTTATTTGAAGATAGATAGAGCCCAAGCACCAAAGTTTTGCACCAATCTTATTAAATCGGCAACACATCTGCCACGTGTGAACCTGACCTAAATGTTCCCAGGACTCTCCCATCTATTATACATGACAAGGCCATATTACAAATAAAGGAAACTTGCTTCAGATCAGTGGCAAATTACAGACAAAAAGGCAACTTCTCTGTGCAGAAAAATTTATAGTCTAATGAGAGGACTGCGACTGGTTTTCTGAGAAATTTTCACCGCAGTTCTGGGAGAAACTGGTTGGCAAAGGACAACGGCCAATTTTTTTCATTCCCCCCCCCCCTCGGAATATTTGCCACTCGAAACCCAAACTCCTACTTGAAGTTTCAGTCCACTGGTAGTAAATGGTAGAACATGATAATTATACCTTATCCAACAGGCCTGGGCCTTATAGTGCCAAAACCAGAATTCCGAGGCTTCTTATCTAAGCATAATAGCATTCAGACTGGTGCCTTAGCATATGGAGACTAGACAGAACAACAAGTCACAGACATATGTATACTTATATTCAGCTGTACACAGAAAAACTCATCCTGGTTTCACACACAGTATTTTGGGGTGATAACAACCCCAATGCAGTTTTAGAGCCAAAGCCAGAATTGGAAGTGCCAGAAAATAAATTCATCCTTTATCGTTCCAATTCCTTTTTAGTCCACTTTGGTTTAAAAAAATTAAAATTTTAGCAAAGATTGAAATACAAAAATTCTCCAAAATTTCGCTGCTCGTAATTGCATATCCACCCGTCCCATAGATTAAATTCTATGGGTAGACCGATTCCGTAATCCGCCGAAAGGATTGACATGTTGGCGGACGGTGGAATCGGCCCAGATAGAATGGTG